>NW_024424675.1:45437993-45482684 GCF_017311325.1 Ursus maritimus | reverse complement strand
TACGGAATGTTCCGCAGTGGATTCCATGTGGCTTCTCGGGCTTGATCTGTTTGCCCTGCACCACCTCCCACGTCAGGCGGGCTCCCCCCCACACACCTCTCTGGCCCCGTGGCTGGGCTGCCCTGTCCCTTTACATGCAAACTGCCAGCTCCTTTTGCTCAGTCGGCCTTGCCAGACAATCTGTGACCTTCAGCTGGGCAGTGGAAACTTATCTCTTCCCTTGAGTCTTTCTGTCTTCCCACCCAGAGGATGTCCAGGCTGCAGGTGGCTTCTGGAGACGGGAACACAAGTCTTTGCAGGAGCCCCTGAGAATACTGACAAGGCTCAGAGCTGACGTCGGGCCGCGCAGATACGTCCTGAAGGTAAGTGGCTCTGTAATGTCACTTTCTGCAGAGATGTCAGGCCCCCTGGGACCAGGATGCGGGGCCACTGTGAGAGAACAAAGGCACGAGGGTACCAGGGACACGGACCAGGCGGGTGTGCAGCTGCTCGCGGGGCCCTGGCTGGAAGGGAGGTGCGTGGGCTGAGCAGCACTGAACCGAGCCACAGGCTGCCTTCCAGGGGCGCCTGAGCAGGGGTCCATAAGCGCAGGCACGGGACCAGCCGAGGCCCTTCCTGAGGGGGAGGGAAAGGGATCGGAGGCCTGGAGCCCTGCTCTGTGGCAGAGGCCCTTTGCTCCCAGGATGAGGGTCAGCAGGTAGGTCCTTGCTGCAGGCCAGTACCCACCATTTTACTCAATGTCATTATCGAAATATTGAGACCAGCTCTTTAAATGTATGCCTGGAATTTGGAGACAGGCTTTCAGAAATAGTGAAAACGTGCACCAGACGAAACTGGAGAACCGCGTCTGTTTGAGAAAAGTGATTGTGGGGATCGGAGCCCCCCATCTTTTTGTGCATAGATTAGGTGGGGAAGTTAGGTGGGGAAGGTGGGTCTCAGCTTCTAGCCGGGCTGGCTGGAGTCCCACAGCACAGACGTCCCTCTGGACACGTCAGTGACAGCAGCACTGGAGCTGCGAGGCTCACCACATCTGTGACGCCCACACCGGAGCCCTGGCCCCTGACGTCCGGTAGTGGTGATGTTCAAACTGGACCAGCTAACACTAATTGCATATCAGAATTCCTATTGTTAAAGCATTATTTTAAATGCATATTTTAATACATTATCCAAATGATATTGGTTGATTGGTATTTGTATTGAATTTGCAATATTTTTAGCAAGATTTCACCGAGGGACTTACAGGAGTCTAAGACCTAGTAAAATGTTTTGCATGATTGTCAGGAAGGAAGTGAGACCTTCCTCTCTTTTTCATAGTCGTGGAATTAAACATCTGAATTTCTATGGGTCCTCAAGGGCTTGGAGATGTTGACAAACTCCATTTTAATGATTTAAACATGAGTTTTCTGACAACATAAAAGAGGGTCTTAAGTTAATCCCTTTGAAACTATAACAATGTATTCTTATAAAGAAAAAAAGTTTGAAAAAGAACAAGGGCGAGAAATCATTTTATTACTCTTTGCCTCAGTCCAGAGTGATCTGAACAATCATTCTAACTAGAAACATTTCAGAATATGCTTGAGCACAAGGGATAAAACACCTACAACAATTAGGGAAAATGAGCACAAAGGAAGCTCCTTAAATCACAGTAAGTGTCGTGGAAGTGTTAAGAGAAGAGATGCTGGGTGAGATCGGGAGGGAAATTGCTGCACGTGACTGTAGAGCAGAGACCGTTGTGGAAACTTCTTTCCACACTAGAAGTTACTCCGTGTTTGTTGAGTGACTAAGCGGTGGCTGGCTAGCCGGAGTGCATGCAGTTGTACTAAGCACCTTCCCCAAACAGTGCAGAGGCTAAGCGTGGAGTGTGGGTCCTCAGAAAGCAAAGTCTTGGAAGAATTGCGTCCGTACATCAGCAAAGGGAGCAGAGGGTCCCGGGACGTTGCCATGTGCCTCCTGGATAAAGGGCTAAGCTGGGGAAGCTCTCGGGGGCTGGCTACGCCCTGAGTTGATTTGTCAGGATGCCGTCTTGGTGTCATCAGTGAACAGGGCGCTGCCCACGCCAACGACTTCCTCCCCTCCTCCTCTCCATCCTTCTGCTTCCCTCCTTTCGTCTCTCTGGACCAAGTCTATGTCCTGCCCTTGTTAGTTCCTGTTCCACATCAGGATGGTTTTAAGGAGGACCAGCATGGGCCCTACTGGCCCGGCTGTACTCTCCAGACGGCCCCCTAGGGACAGGAGTCCACGGCACTTGGCTCAGAACCGAGCGGCGCTCTGGCCTCAGGCGGCGCCCTCACAACACAGGTGGCTCATGCGACGTGTCGCGTGCATCTCCTCAAGCCGCCGTTGGGAAGGTTCTCGCCTCTCCCCTTGTGCCAGCCGCTCCGTGGTGGGCAACAGCGGCATCCTGGGTAAGACTGATGGCGATTCGAGGCTGCAGATGCAGACTTCACACCCGATTCACAGCTCATGTCATTTATTGATCTCTCGGGTCTTGGCTACGGAGAGGAAGCAGTATCAAACTAATAGGAAGTAGACCAGGGTCTCCCAAACTGTTGGCCCAAAGGCGCGATTCAGGACATAAGAAGTTTTCTTAATGTTCAGCAGCAAGAGATCAACCAAACCCAAGATTATATAAATTCTAATAATAAATAATCATAAGGTAAAGAAGGTCATCCCTGCCCCAATACCCCCCCCCACAACTACACGACACTCCTTGGCAGAAGGATGACAGTCTCCCTGTGAAGTGCGCCCCTCGTCCCCCAAGCCCGTGAGCATCTGCTCCCGCATGGCACCGCGGACCACAGGTGGGGTTAAGTTAAAGGCCTTGAGGTAGGAGATTATCTCGGATTGTCCAGGCAGGTCCAGAGAGAGACCGAGGAAGAGGTCAAAGTGACGCAATGTGGGAAGGGCTCGACCCACCTTGGCCTCGAGCTGGAGGAGGGGCCCGAGCCAGGGAGCACGAGGCCCCTCTGGGAACCGCAAAAGCAAGGAAGCCAGACTGACCCCGAGAGCTTCTAGGAACATGCAGTCCTGCCAACACCTTGATTTTAGCCCGAGACATACATTTCAGACTTTCCACCTCCGGATCTGTGAGACGATAAACTTGCGTTGTTTAAGTGGCGATGTTTGTGATAATTAGTTTCAGTAGCCACCGGAAACTAATACACACCCTAAGAGAGACGGTAGCCAAATGGCAGTGGGACTCCCCCCCCTCCCTTGGGGCTCATGTACGTTCAGAATAGCCCTTGGGTAAAAGCCCAGATCTGCTTCTTCAGGAAGAACAGGTTCCAGAGACAAACGTGAATGAGAAGGGACAGAGAGGGTGACAAGGCTTTGGCGGGACAGCTACCTCATGGGACGACTGCATTATCCCCTGAGCACACACCGCGACACTGGAGTGCCTGGCTTTGTCTTATTAACCAACAGGGCATAAACCTGGATCCTTCCATGGGACATCTGTAATTTTATGAGGAAGACTTCAAGACCGGAACGTCTTCAAGGCTCAGGAGAATGAAGATATCACAATGGAGGGGCAGGCACATAGGCTAACATTTCTGAAACGGAGTCTCTGAGATTTTAAATTCCACAGAGCCCTGCTCGTCTCTGCTGTTAGCACTGAGCTTCTTGGATTAAATAATCACCCATCTAAGGCACAGTTTTATGTTGACCGTATTTTTCAGACCAAACATTCGAACACCTGGTTCAACAATGGCAGGGGACATTTTACTTCGGGGCTCCCCGATGCAACCTGTAACTCGCAGTTACTTTGAACAAACTCGATACAAAATGTATCTAAGATGCTCCCCACCGTGCGTGCTCGGCTTGCTTTCAGGAGCACACTGCCTGCAACCCTGGGCTTCGCCATCCAGAGCCCCGGGCTCAGACACCCTGGTGATGGCAGTGGCCAAAGTCAGCAGTCTCCCTAAGCCTCAGTTTCCTTGTCTAGACAATGCAGATGATAACAGGACTGGCATATGTGAGCACTGAACCAGGTAAGTTAGTAAATGCCAAGCCTCAGCACCGTGCTGGACCGGTAGGGCGCAGACTCTCATGGACATTCTCCATGTTGGTTTTCCAGAGAGTTCTCTTCCACCAAGTATCCAGTGAGTCCGCGATGCTGGTCCCAGGCTGGCTGTTCTCTGTCAAGGACACGCCTGTCCTCTCCCACTGCTCCTGACAAGCTCACCTGTCCTTGAAGAGCCCAGTTTTCCGTTAACGTGGCGATAAACTTGGGGGCATTTGCTTTTCATCTGGAGTGTGCGGTCAGGATGGTAAAGCTAGATGGGAACCCTAGGTCCTCTGACAGACAGTAGAAGGGTACACCTTTAGGCAGGTGGAGCCACCTGGAGGCCTTGTCACCCTCTCCATCAGCCTTCTCATTCACGTTTGTCCCTGGAACCTATTCATAAGGAAACAAATCTGGGCTTTTACCCAAGGGCTGTTCTGAACATGCAAGAGCCCCGTTGAGGGGGAAAAATTAAGTGACTCTCCATGCTGTGAAAATCCTTCCGAGTTACTTTTTCCTGAGGTTTCCATAGCGACCCCTCTAGAGAAAATGAGCCCCTGACCGTGGGTTGGAGTGGGCGAAACACAAAGTAGGATTGGCGGCGAGGGGCTGCAGGTTAACCACGAGGACCTTTGTGTTTTCTACAGAGACCAGAGGAGGGGAAACAAGGCTGGAGGAGCGTGGCCGGCTGGCTGCGCTCTCCTGAGCCAGCCCAGCCTTCCTGGAGCTGGTCCTGGCGCAGCCCCCCCCGGGCAGGGGCTGTGTTTCCTCCTGCCTGCCCATGCTCCTGCCAAAGGAAGTGGGGCCAGAGGACCTGACGGCCTCATTCAAGGGACCTGAGTCAATGTCCAGCTACTGTCAAATCGGTGGTTTTTATGTAAGAGACTCACTGAAGTGAGGGTCTCGGCAGCAATTTCAAACCCTAACTAGGTCAGATTTGCATACCTGTGCTCCAGACGTGGGCATCTGCGGATCCCAGGAGGCATCTGGGGCAGTGACAGGGGAATGTGAATCCATGCCTTCAGTGGAGGGAGCGGCGAAGTCCTCGGGAAACAGGAGACGGCCTGTGTCGTGTGTCCTTGCTCTCGGGGGGAGGTGCTGGCTTCATGGACACGACTACCTGGTCTCAGGCTGAGCTGCCTGCCTGGGGCCCTGGGCAAGGGGGGTGCAGGAAGGGGCACAGGGCCAGCGTTAGGATGGGATGTGGAGAGGCTAGGGGTGGACAGGCCGGGCTGGAGATGGCCCAGTTAAGAGCCTCTGCAGCTTGGGCGGCCTCTGAGCCCACCATGGCTCCTGCAGTCGGTGAGCAGAGCGGCTTGGAGCTCTGGCCTGTCCCAAACCCAGCACATGGCCCTGCAGTGGGGCCACCGAGCTCGGGGCTTCTCCCTCCGCCCCTCCCTGGTCATCGCGGCTGCTGGTGCCCAAGGAGTGCTGGGCTCGGGATGATGCAGACACCCTCTGAGCCATCACCAGCAGCGCTGCCCTGCAGGGGCCCCGAGACTCTCTGGAAAGGCCTGGGGGCTTTCCGGGGGTGGAGCCTGGTGTCACTGGGTTGGGGGGGAGCAGGGAAGAAGAGACATAGGGCAGGGTCAATCCCCTGATCTTTAACAGCTTCCAAGGCCGTTTGCAGGTGTCCCAGTAAAGCACGAGTACTCCTAATTCTAGCTGGACCCTAACTGTGGTCGGCAGAAGGCTCTGCTCTGCGTCAGCCACAGAAGAGGCTGTGGGGGTCAGGAGAGCCCGGAGGGAAAGGAGCACATGGAGGAGGCGGAGGGGGATGGATCAAGGTCTCTTAAGAATAGCTAAGTTTAATATTCAAAACAATCCCTTTCTATGTACTTTTCGGTATGTAACCCGCACCTCCTGACCACTTGCTGGCAATGGGGCGCCCTCACAAATGCCGTGCGTGTGTGTGTGTGTGTGTGTGTGTGTGCGTGCATGCATGCGTGTGTGAGAACCCATCTGAGTAGGTCAGGGAAGGCCCTCCCCTGCAGGGCTGTGAACGGCGGCCGAGGCCGGAGTGCGCAGTAGCTGCCCCATTGCCCTTCCCCCCCAGGGATCTGAAGACACCCACGCGGGACACTGGTCCGTTGTACGCGTGTGGGCGTGAGCCAATCTTAATCAGACTGCGAGGGGGAAGAAGGCCCCAGCTGATGTTGGGACACACGCACAGACACATATAAACACGATAATCGCATTCTCATTCCCTCTCCCTATCAGCCCACGGGGCCCCACAAACGATGAACAGTATGCCTCCCTAAAAAGAGTTTTCTTAACTGGGTAACTGGGTCCTTGCTGATGTCCTCTCACCTCCTCCCCCACCCTAGCCCCTCTCTTGGGGACTGTGCCTTTCACACGCGTCCGTCCTGGATCTGTGCCCACTCCCAGGTGGCTGGCGTGTGCCCCCTGAGTGACAAGTCCCACCCCGTGTGCCCTGCCATTCTCCCCCCAGGGAGGCAGAGCATCTGTATCCCCGTGGCCCTCAGACCAGGGCACGTCACCTCATGTGGTTAACACTGCATTTGGCATCTTGGGAGGATTGGATGCTCCCATTTTCGGTGATGCTCCTGGTGTCCTGAGCCCACACTTGCAGGGTCACCCCCCTCTGACTCCTTAGCAAATCTCCCGGGCAGGGCTCTGCAAACGTGCAGCCTCTCCATTGTCCTGGCCGCCCTCCTGCTCTGTGGGACCGGGGCGGGGAGGGCTGGGCTCGCCCGGCCCGACACTTGGAAGAGGCTCCGAATACGTCCGCTGAAGGGA
Source organism: Ursus maritimus (assembly GCF_017311325.1). Lineage (NCBI taxonomy): Eukaryota > Metazoa > Chordata > Mammalia > Carnivora > Ursidae > Ursus > Ursus maritimus. Next base: position 45,475,921 of record NW_024424675.1, on the reverse strand, counting down.
ATCGCAGTTCGCTTGTGGACGCCGGGCTTGGTGTGCCCGCTCCTGCGATCAGGGCTCCGTGAGACGGTTGTCAGTCAGCCTGAGGGGGCAGCCTCGGGCGAGCGGTTCAGGACAAACGCACTGAGCTCCCACGCAGCACAGAATCCCTCTCAGAGGCCAAGAGAAGAAACTGAATCATTCACCTCCAATTTTGTCACCTTCTGTTCTGCGTTACCGAGGCGGATGGGTCCTGGGACCGTGGCAGGTGGCAGACTCCCTTTCCGATGCACGACGGGGGCCGGAGTCGCTGGCGTGGAAGTTACACTGACGGAGACCACCCATTCTGGTGTCTTCTCCTGCCCAGTCACAGGGGACTTGAGGTGCGGGGCTTGCCCGTGGCTTGGGGGCTCTGCCTGAAGTCACGGAAGAGGACATGGTCAGAGACAGGGCGGCAGCCCGGCAGAGGAGGGCGGCGGAGTCGGCCTTTCGTGGGGGAGACACTCAGGAAGGGGTGCCCGGGGAGGCCGAGCCTCTCAGGACACCTCCACCTGGGAACGAGCGGCCATAGCTGTGACTGGGACCAGACCAGGCCTCTAAGAAAGCACAGCTTCCACAGGGTCAGTGCCCGCTTCTCTCCCCTTCACTGTCCGGGACGGGCCTACCGCTGACGTCACCGCCACGTCCCTTGGTGTCTGACACGTGCCTTGCTAACCAGAGTTCATTCTCCGGAAGCTATGCCATAGACCTCGTGCAAGACAACACGATCCCCCGTCCTTCCCCCAAACCCAGGGGACTGCGGTCAAGCCCGGCTTCGTGGTGCCACGGCGTACGTGCGGTGGGGGGGGTGCTGACTGGCTTCTCCACGCTGCCCTCATTTCCTCCTCAAGGCCCTCGGCTCATCCTCTCTGATCGGACTCTTCCACCCACACGGGCGCGACCCTCCCCGCCGCTCAGGCACACGCCCCTACCCACACATCACTGTCACCATACCGTGACTTTGGAAGCTCTTTCTCTCTGTACCACAAGATCCCTAAGGACGCACACTTCATTATGGCGTCACACCTGGTGTATCTAAGCCAACAAATTAACGAAATCAAGCATATACATCTGTTTCCTTACTGGACTCGGAGCCAGGGTCAACACCGTCATCTGGCCTGCTCGTCTCTGGCGTGGGCTTTAATCCTACCAGCTTCCTCTGCCCGGTGCTCTAGCCTTGCCCCCCACCCTCCCAGGCAGAAGGAGACCATTACTCTGGAATTCTGGCCCTGGGCCCTCATCTTCCAATAATAAAGGAAAATAATCCATCCCTCATGAGCCCCTGGCAGGTGCAGACCACTGGTCTGGAGTCCAATAGTTCAAAAACGTGGGTGATTATATCCAGTCCCCAACCCAGTGCAGCTAGAAATACAGGAATTGGCCGGGTGTAAAACACATGTGTCAGATTTACGGGCAAGGAGGCAGGTGTATGTGGCACGTCAAAGACGGCTTTGTGGCTCTGGTTAAATGGCTGGAAGCCTGTGATTTGTTCTCTGAGATCTGTTCTCTTCTCATTTGCAGCATGTATCAGAGTAGGCGTGTTGTCTTTATTCGTGTGATTATCTGATGATGTTTATACTCCCTGCTAGTCTGTGTCGTCCTCTAGGGCGTGACCAGCTGCTTTTATTCAACCCCATGCCTGTCACCTGTAAGTGACAGGCACAGCACAGGGGCTAGTGTATTTATTGAAAGAATGTCTATCACAGAAATCTTTTCCAGCAGGACTCTCTTACTCACCACACCCGTCTATACTGATAGTCTCCAGAGTCACATTTGTTGTCCAATCGTGGGATAGCAACAAGAGGTGGTGTTCTATACACAAGGTTGTATAAGATTTGTTTTTAGAATTCATTTCTCTAAAAAGAAGTTGGGATGGTTGCATTTTTCTTTCAGGGTATGAAATAGTGTATTTCCCAAGGCAAAGCCTGTAAGTCATAATAATAGTTTTTTAAAGTTTGCCCTAATCTAGTCTCTTTACAAGTATTTTTCTTTTTTCCAGACTATCAATGCCATATTATTGTAAAAACTAGAGGAAAGGAAATACAGGAGAGTTTAAAAGAGGAAAAACAAAGACGATTACCTGTGACTCTCTCACTTGGAAATAACCAGAGCTGACACTGTGGTATTTTCTCCCACATGGTTAAACTTTCTTTGTCTCATCGTTTCTAATGCAAGTATACTGTCCCGTCATACGCACATACCACTACTTATTCAGTAATACTCAAGTTTGGGGACATCTGAGTTACTCCCTGTTTTTTTCTGTGTTATTTGATGTTGAAATAGTTCCCTCTTTACATGAAGTCTGGAGAGCACCTTCAACTGTGTCTCCATGGCTGTCGCCTGGTAACAGAACACAGGGGAGGGGTCTCTTATTTTGTACTTTCTTTTCTTCTGTGCCTATGAAGCCTGTTCTTAATACACAAATGAACAAATGTTTACGTGTAATTTCTGCAGTGAACCATTCAACTGAAGTTAAATACGCATACAGTGAAATGCACAAACCTTTGTTTTTAGCACCTGATAGATTTGTACGAATGAATACACCTGCGTAACCACTGCTCACCTTGGAGTACAAGATTATTACTGTCACCTCAGAAGCCTGTCTTGTGCCCCTACTGACTGACCACCCCTCCAGATATCCCCTCCTCCTACTCCCACCATAGACTGTGCTGCCTGCTTTGAACTTCACATAATGGAATCATCCACATAATCTCTTGCCCCTGGCATCTCTCACTCAAGACCACGTCTGTGAAATTTACCCATACTGTAGACGTGACAGTCCTAGTTCTTATCACTCTGCAGTAGGGTTTGGCAAACTGTGGCCCAGGGGCCAAATCTGGCCCACCACCTGTTTCTGTATGGCTCACAAACTAAGAAAGTTTTTATATTATTAAGTGATTAATTTAGCAGCTATGTTATCCTGGGTTTTGCCTACTGGCTCACAAAACTTAAATTTGGCCATTTATAGAAGAAGCTTAATGACTCAACTCTGTACTGCTCTGCTACGTAAATATACTGCACAGTATGACCTTCTCCACTGATAACAATTATTCGGATGGTTCTCAGTTGTCTACTGTAATAAATAGTACTAACCTCAACATTCTCGTATGTTCCTATGATTGTACAACCACACAGGTATGTTGGTTAGGACCCCAGACCAATGTGCTGTGTGCAGCTTCGGTAGGCGCTCCCGGTTTCCAAAGCAGTTTTACCAACTGATGCTCTCTCTCTATCCCACACTGGTAGCTTCAGGGCAACGTGAATCATAATCACACTGCATGAGTATTGTTACCTTGTTCCTGAGTTTGGTATTTCACCACCAAATATGATTGTAACATAGTTTTAAAAAATACTTTTTATCAGATTAAGGAAGTTTGCCTCTTTCTAGGTTACAGAAATATTCATTATAAGTGGATGGTGATAGTTTTTGAATACGTTTTGACATCTGTCGAGATAACATAGTTTCCCCTCCTGTAAATTTTGCTGCTCGTAATTGATTTTTTAATATGAAAGCCAATCTTTTTTATTCCTGACATAAATCCTGGATTCCATTAGCTAATGATTTGTTTAGAATGTTGCTTTTAAGTTCATGAAATTATCTTGTCTGTGATTTCCTTTTGTTGCAATGCCCTCATCAAGTTTTGTATGAAGTTTGTGCCAGCCCATGATGAATTATCAAGAAATTATTATGACTGATGTGATAAAATAAACTGGTGAAGACACATGGTTCTAGAATTTTCTTTTACAGAAGATTTTAAATTATAGATTGTATTTATTTGATTTGTGAAGGATTATTCAGATTTTTCTATTTCTTCTTGTGTCAATTTTAAATTGTGGTCTCTAAGGATTTTTCAAATTTATTATCAAGAAGTTGTTCAAATAATCTTGCCATCTTCATTAGTGTCTTTGGATGCTCTAATGATGGCCCTCTTTTCAGTTCTGAGCACCTTGTTTTTTCTTGAACTGTCTGAGTAATGATGTATCAGTTTTATTCATGATAGTTTTATTAATCTTTTCAATTAGTCAACTTTTGGCTTCCTTAAGATTTTCTCTAACTTTTGTTTTCTATCCCATTGGTAGTAACTCTTATTTTACTTTTTCTTTCTCTATCTTATGTTAAGTTGGTGTTTTTTTCCTAGCTTCTTCAGAGAGAAACTTAAATTCTTCATTTTCAGATTTCTTCTTTTCTAATACATATATCTAAAGTTATAAACTTTCCTCTATGCATGGCCTCAGTTGCATTCCAGATCTGGTATGTGTATTTTCATCACTATCCAGGTCAAAATATTTTATAATTTGTATTGTGATAGTTCTGTGAACAAATGACTTACTGATGGTATTTTTAATTTTTTTCACCAGATGGTTAGTCATTTTCTAGTTATCTCCTTGTTATTGATTTCTAGCTCCATCTTCATCAACATTGGGTTATCCCACACTCCATGACTCCTGGCCCCTCACCTCTTGCTGGCATCCAGATTCATGTGAGGGATGGAGACCAAGGGGGCTGGCATGGGTGGCTAATCTTCCTTTTGCCATCTATGTAAATAACACGTAGTCTAAAACTATAAGTGAGTCATTGTATTTTCCCCAGACAGGAGTCTGTGGCTTTGGTCTGCCTGTGTGTGTGTGTGTGTGTGTGTGTACGTATATGCCTATATTGTATCATAGCCATACAGGCACATCACATATATGTCTTCATATGCGCTTGGCACAGTTTAGCGGGATCTCCAAACCATGGTGGGCCCTGCATTTCCACCTCTTCTTCCCAGAGCTGTGGGATTCTCAGAAACTCTGTCTGGCTTGTTAGCCTCTGAGCTGCTGCTTTCCGACTGGCTTCTAGGTGTGTCAGCTCCTGCTTCCAGAAGGAACTGATAACCATCTTGAAGGAAACTTGCATGCAGAGTTTCTCCAGTCTTAGTCTCTGGGGTTCCCTGCCCTGCAGTGTCTGCCGCTAGCAAAGACTCCAGGAAGCAGTGGAGGCCAGTGTGGGGCTCCCCACAGTTCACGTGCAGCTGTCCTGGTGTTTTGAGTTCTGGTTGTTTTCTGTTGCTGTCAAAGTTTTCTTTCCTCCCCTCACTCTCTCCCTCCCTCCCTTTCTGCCTCCTTCCTTCCGTTTAAAGACTTCTATGCAGCATTTATAGTTGGTGCCAATGACGGGTTGTTCTGCCCCAAACAGACGTGCACACCTCCTAATTTCTACAGCTGTGGAATGGTTTTCTGCCTTTACTGTTAACTCCACCTGGGACATCTATGGTGAACATTGCATACTGTCCCCTACAATTAGTCTTCTGTTCCAGACCATCCTTTTCTGTACAGATTAGCAGTTTCTGCTATCAAATACGATATTTTATGTATACTAGGGTTTATTCCTAAGCTGTTTATATTTTACTTTATTCTCCTTATGCCAGTATCAACTCTGGCAATCACTGTGTTTTCTGATATGTAATCTAATCATAAATATATAAATCTGTTTATTTATCAGGTGCTCATTGAACGCCAGACATTCTGCTAGTGCTTTTCATGGATTCTATTTTCAGTCTTCACATTGGGTTGATACTATGTTTTTTTTGGTTTTTGTTTTAATTAGAAAACTGAGACAGAGAAAGATCACAGAGCTTGCTGAGGTCACCTGGCTGGTAAGTCACAGAAATGGCATCCATGTGCAGGAGGCCGACTCCATGAGTGAGGTCCATGATCCGGCTGGAGGTGGAGAGAGTGGGTATTGGGGGTGCGGACTCGGTTCTCAGACTTAGATGCCCACAGCGCTCACACAGCAAGCTTCCAACAACGAGCAGTCCTGCACACCTGCCGGAGATCAGGTTCAGGAGGTCAGACTGGCTCCCAGGAATCTGCATTTTTAAACCACCGCCCCAGGTGATTCCCACTCAGGAGGGCTTGAGGACTCTCCTCTCAGCAACCCCATTTCTCATGTCTGTTCAGCGAGAAGGTGAGGCTCTGGAATCGAGGTGGGATCCCCTGAAGATGGATTTGAAGGCGGTTAACGGGGTATATTAGTTGGTAGGGATGTCATATCAAGATACCACAGTCTGGGGTCTTCAATGACAGAAATTTACTTCCCCCAGTCCTGCAGGCTAAAAGTCCCGGATCCAGGGGTTGGCAGGTCTGGTTTCTTCTGGATTCTCTCTCCTTGGCTTGCAGACGACTGTCTTCCCCTTGTACCCTGTACAACTTTCCCACCCTGGGGTCTGTGTCCTAAGCGCCTCTTCTTGTAAAGACAGCAGTCAGACCTGCTTAGGACCCACTGCATTTTAACGTCATCACCTCTTTAATGACCTTGTCTCCACATTCTGAGGTACCAAGGGTCAGGGCTTCAACATATGAATCTGGGGGAACACAATAGAAAAGGCTCAGGCTGAGGCAAAAAAATGGCCACAGAGCAACTTGTCATTCGATCTCTTTCTGCCCCCAAAGCTGCCCTGAGCACGGTGGAACCCAGGGCAGCAGGACCTCCAGCACTGACTGTGCGCTCAGAGGGCTGATTCAGGTAACCGGAAAAATGCAAGTTGTGCAATGGGCAGCGGCTGCCGGCCCGGTGCAGAGGGTACAGCGGGTTTGGGTTCTTTGTGCTCCCGCCTGGGTGGTGCAATTTGTCCGAGGACATGCAGCAGTGATTCTGTTCTCCGTGACTTGATGGGCCAGGTGACTCCACTGTCCTTCTTCATGTAAACACAGGGACAGAGCCCCACCTGGATGTCTGCCACCAGCAGTCCACACTCCAGTCATCCCGGCACTTCTGCTTTCTCCAGAGAACGTGTCCGCCTCGCAGGCTCACTTGAGTGCCCTCCCAAATCAGTTTATGCGATGTACCTCTTATCACAACGACGCAATTTGACTCAATACTGTGTGAGCCAATGACATGAGAATGCAAGAAGAGGGTTATTTTTATGAAATCTAAGTTAAATGTTTTGGAAAGTGAGTTGCCCAAGAGAAAGTGCTGTGAAATCAGGCATGGAAGCAAAAGCCGTCAAAGATCGGGGGATGCGGGTTAAAAAGAAGGATGTGCACTCTCGTTGATTTGCATGTGATGTTACGGTATCCCTCGGCCAGAAGGAAACCACATTGTACAACACGACCCGTGCGTCACGACGGCGGTTAGAGGGTTATGGAAGAGAAGCACTTCAGTGCCCTCAGGGGTACTGTACTTAAAGAAAAGACTTGGTCTTAGTTTCAAAAGATTGGCTAAAACAGTGTGCATTTGCACATTTCAAGTTAAATAGTTTTAGATTGTGTAATTTCTTTTTTTTTTTTAAAGATTTTATTTATTTATTTGACAGAGATACAGACAGCCAGCGAGAGAGGGAACACAAGCAGGGGGAGTGGGAGAGGAAGAAGCAGGCTCATACAGGAAGAGCCTGATGTGGGGCTCGATCCCAGAACGCTGGGATCACGCCCTGAGCCGAAGGCAGACGCTTAACCGCTGTGCCACCCAGGCGCCCCTAGATTGTGTAATTTCTAATGAGTTCTCATTTTACTCACGTTTCCAGTTAATCCACTTGCAACTGTTCCTTATAGAGGCCGCTAGGAGGGCGAGTGCCGGGTAGGACCTCTCTCCGAGCTTTCCGGGGAGTTAAAGAAGGTGATGTAGGAGGAGCACTAAGCTCCGTGCCTGGCAGGGGAGCACCTCGGGATGTGGCTCCCGCAGGCTCTGCGTGTTTCCGGTGAACCCCTTCAACACCTTTCTGAAAAGGACGGGGCTTCTTTGGAGCCGAGCTCCAGGTGCAAATTCTTGCCTCCTTAATAAGTAGGAGCATGATCCATGGATTGATTTTCTTCCTAACAGTGGGTTCAAGGGAGTTTCACGCACGTTCTGCTTGCAATCAAAATCACGTGCGTGGTAATGCCAAAAGCTTAACACCAAATAAAAACTGAAATCTAAGTAGGAGAAGAAGAGAAAACTGTCAACCCTGAACGGATTTAAACGACAAATTCCATGGCAGGCGCTGAGAGTTTTCAGAGAGGAGGCTGGATTTTCTTTCCCCATGAAATTTTGTTTTCATGTACTTTCTTCTCCCAGAGGTTTTCTCTGGGGGCAGATGGGGAGCACACAGGGGGACATGGGGAGCACCTTTGCTGTACCACGTAAACTCACCCACAGGCTCCTGCCCTGCTCTCCATGGCCCACTCCGCGTCAGTTCGCTGGATGCTAGAATTCGGTTTGAAAGGAAGCAGGTTAGCCTTCTTGTTTCCATGGAACCGAGCTGAGGTTTCGGGTTCTGGCTTCACAGGAGAATAAGAAGGTGATGCTCTTCAAAACTTGATCTGTCACCTGCAGACAGCTGGGACTCTGCCTTCCTGGAAACGCTCCCTCTCGTGCCCTCCCAGCCTCTTCTCCAGAGTGACCGCCCGACCTGCAGCCTTGACGCTGCAATGAACATGACCGTCTCTGAGCAGCCCTGATATTCGCTGTTACGTTAAGGAAAAGCGTAACGCTCTTTGCGATATTTCACTTCTAAGCTTACCAGAATAAATTTGAAAACACACACACACGCACACACCCAATCTCTCATAACAATATTGCAGAAAACCCAAAGTGTTTCATTTCATGGTTAATTTATTTTGTAATTATAGATCTGTTGGTAAACAGTACAATAATATTTTTTTCATTTTGCCTATTTATGCCGTTTGTGCTCTAAATGTTTCCACTATGGTGTGATAACTGTTTGTGAAAGAAACTTCCTAACTACATTAATTCAAATAAAATTATCTGCACTTCCCATGAACGCACATACACTGTTTATGCATAATCTGAACTCCTAGGAAGGCTTTCTATTTTTTTAAGAAGAAGACAATGCATGTAATCCATTTTTTACTTTTAATTAAAAATACAAGTTAAAAAGCAATATTAAATCCGCTATTCCCAATTAAAAAAAAAATTACATTAGCACAAATATTTTCACTTCCAATCTTGGGATTTACACCCGTGCCTATTTTGAAAGATAAATAGCTATCAAAATTTTCTCACTGCCGTTTATTTTTTTTAATATTTTTATAATCCTGGCCTTGATTCAGAGATAATTAAACACAGAAACGAACACACACAGAGGAGAAAAAAAGAGAAGCACCCAACATGTTAACTAGCCTCGTCTCTGGGAGTTAGGCTGCACGTCCGTGTACGCGTGCATTTTTCTTAGATGGGTGTACACACTGCTTTAAGGCCAGTTTTAATTCATCTGTGACACGTGCTAAACTGGTCTGCAATCAGCAGTGTTCTTTTTTCTCACAGGTAGCCTGGCTGCCTGTCCAACCCATGGAGTGTAATTCATCAATGGAATCTCTGCTCGTGGATACTTTGTTTTCAACTCTGGCTGGGTGGCAACTGGTGAATGCATGCTTTTCAGAGCGAAAGCCAGTGCAGGCATGCTGTCCTGCCTTTCTGCTTTTTCAGTTTTCATAATGGTCTTGTTGACGGACCGAGTGCACTCTTTCATTTTGAAATGGGTATAGCTTCTGGAGGTATTCCCCTAAAAATTCCAGTTATTTATAATTTTCACCTGTAAAGGCATTGCTGCAGTTAATAATTTTGTGTAAATCTGTATTTTTTTGTTCTGTTGAATGATTATTTACTGTGTGTAATTTTTGAGAAGGCGAATTTCTGCATCAAAGGTTCTGATAATCCTGAGAGTTGTTGGTTTGGAGAGCCCATTTCTTTCCAAAGGCTTATTCTATGTTCACCATGAAGGAGTAAACTCCTTTCATTGCAGCCTCACTAGCACTGGGGACTTACCTTTTTTTTTTTTTAATATAAGCAATTTTTATACAGCGGCCTCTAAGTTCTGTTCTTTATAATTAAAACGACTTCGACACAGAGGTGGGGATTCAGCGCTCTCCCTGCGCCGCGAGCTGCATGGCCCCACCCTGGGCTCAGGTCTCTCAAATGTGAAATGAAGGCTTCTCTGACTCTCTGTTTCCGTAGTCTGAAGATTCTATCTGCCAATGTTATGTTAAAAACACTCTGGTTTGAGGACGGGCGCTTGCTCTAAGGCTGAGAGGAAAGAGTGGGCGTTGGCTGGGTCGGGAGGGTCCTGCAGGCAAAGACCCAGGCAAGGCGCCCGGGCGCCTGGGAATGTAACAGTCCAGCTGAACTACAGCAGTAAACTGAGTCATCTCCAGAAGTGGTAAAACACAAGGTGGGGTTTTATTTCTGCTGCTACCGTGTAAACACCCAGACCGTTCATCGCAAAAGACACTAAACACAAAGGTGAACTCTGGCCTCCTGTCGCGCTGTTGTCTCCCTGTGTCTGGGATACGGATTGCTGGCCGTGTGTCTTTTTTGTTTTTTATTTCTTGGTTTGTATTTGGGGGGGGGAGGTGGCACATGAGAAAGTAATTTTTAATGAGTTATGTATCAACTATAATGTGTATTAGAAAAAAGTTTTACCTATTATTAACAAATTCACTGTTTTATGTATATCATGTATCCAAAAAAGGCTATTTTATTTTTATTTATTTTTTAAAAATAGTTTATTTATTTATTAGAGAGACAGAGACAGAGAGACAGAAAGCAGGAGCGGGAGGGCGGAGAGGCAGAGGCAGAGGGAGAAGCAGACTCCCCGCTGAGCAGGCAGCCGGATGTGGGGCTCGATCCCAGGACCCTGAGATCATGACCTGAGCTGAAAGCAGACACTTCACTGACTGAGCCACACAGGCGTCCCATTTTTAAAATGTCTTTAAAAATTAAACATTTTAAAAATAGTCAATGTAAGGTTGATTTAAGGAAAATGTTTCACTAAATGAGAATTTGTTGGGCAGCGGTGACGTGGGGAGAAGATGAGGGGTGTGACCTTGGGGAGCTCTGCAGACCAAGCTCTGATGCCATCACGGCGGGCAGTGTCCCGCGCGCGTTATCTTAGCCTGTCCTCCGCTGTTCCAGGTTCGCACTCGGTAAGGAGAGCGGAGCGGTGTGTAGGTCTTCATAAGCCGACCCCACTGCAAAGAGCCGGGGTGAAATGCTGAGTCATCTCTGACCTTTGAACCTATGCATGACCAAGTATCCAGACCTATTTGTACTTCTCCGGTGCCTTTTTTTTTTTTTTTTTTTTTTTTTTTGCTCCGTCCACCGCTCCTGACTGCGACCGGCCGGCCCTGCAAGACAACACCCCTTCCCTGACCTGCAGTTCCTGTCTCCCATCCGTCGGCCTGTCTGTGCGTCTCTCTCCTCGCCAGTGAGCCTGTGAGCCCTCCCCTGACCTGAGGGTGAGGTTGAAGCTGGGTCAGCAGGAGAGACGTGAGCAGTGAGCAAGTGCCCACCGTGCACACTCAACTCTGCCCCACTGTGGTCCCACCAGGGATGAGTGTCCCTCCTGCTGGTGGGACAGGACCCTCCGTCCCTGCCTCTCCCTCTGCAGCAGGACCGGTGTGAAATTGTGCAGAAGTTGGCTGTCCCTGAACACAGAGCGAGCGGTGGGGACACTGCATTCCTCTCAAGACTACAGAGGATGGGTGCTGGGGAGCCCGAGGTCCATAAGGATTCTCCTGCCCAGAAGGGCTCACAGGCTTGAGTGGCTCTGAGCCCCCTTGGTGGGTCCGAGTCGCTGTTCCAGCCTCAGGCCCTTGGTTAGTGCTCACGCCCCCTCCTCTCCCATCTATGTTCCCGTCACACAGAGCATTCTTACCCCTCTCTACGGTAGGTCAATTCCCCCCCAATTTTTTTTTCTGATTTCGTTGTTCTGGCTTCACCAGTCTCCCCTGCCCCTCAGCCCTGGAGGAACGTTGCCTGCATCCTTCCTTTGGTATCTATTCATCCCCTCTTTGAGCCATTTTGATGTTTCTGTTATATTTACTTGTCTTCTTCCAAAAAAGGAAAATCACTTGTATATTTCCTGAGGCTAGAGACCATGTCATAAGTATCTGTGATTCCCCGTGCCTGTTCCAGAGCCGGGCACACAAGCCAAGTAGCATTTGCGTGAAGGAAAAGAATAACCACCGTCGTAACAATGGCAAGAGTGGTGACGGCGGGATCAGGGGGCCACCATCCAAGTTTTCCTGGGAAGCTCTCTCACTCAATCTGGACAGTCCTCCAGAAAATTCTGGATGCAAATGAAGGCTTTGCTGAAATTTCTCTTTTTGCCCTTGGGCAAAATTTCTGATCTTTGTTGGCAATATAAGCGAGACCCACAGAGCTGCTCAACCTGCTGGAGTCATGCCGGCGAGCTTACCGTACCCCCCAGCTTTTTACCCTGCTGTGCTATGCATACCTCCTTCCTCTGCTGGCTGAGCCCAGGGCCACTACGCCCCAGGCGGACCCCCAAAAGTCAGCTGCCCTCCCACCCAGGCCCCTCTTTTGGGCTGGTGCAAGTCAGAGGGAACAGTGCCATCTGCTGGGACTCTGGTTGAAGTTTGCCGTTTGCTTGGGAATGTTCTGGAAAGCCCACTTAGGGAACAGGTACCACTGCCAGGTGACGAGGGAAGGAGGTGTCCCAAGGCAAGGGCGGGCCATGGGCAAGGACAGGGCCCCTCCCAGAGGAGCCATCATGAACCTCGGAGAACTAATTCCCAACCAGCAGTCCAAGAACCGGATGGGACGCACTTTCCAGCTGCACGCCCCTCCCCCACCAGAGGCAACCTCTTTATAAAGAAAGAAAGGAGGTGGGAGATTCTTTCAGGATGTGGTTTAGGTGAAAGTGGGAGTCCGCCTCTAACCTTACAACAGACTGTACTCTTCCTGAGACATTCATTTGTTCCCTATCTTATTAATGGTTGTGCCCTTGGAGTTTACACAGCAAGATAAGAATGGCATGGCGTGCTGAGAAGTGTATCCAGTCCTTCTATTACAATATCAAACAGCCTTTCACCAACTTTCATCTCTCATGCTGCCCAAGTAAAATGCTAAAAAATTATATGTTGTTGGGGCGCCTGGGTGGCACAGTGGTTAAGCGTCTGCCTTTGGCTCAGGGCGTGATCCCAGTGTTACGGGATCGAGCCCCACATCAGGCTCTTCCGCTATGAGCCTGCTTCTTTCTCTCCCACTCCCCCTGCTTGTGTTCCCTCTCTCGCTGGCTGTCTCTATCTCTGTCGAATAAATAAATAAAATCTTTAAAAAAAAAAGTTTAAAAAAAATTATATGTTGTCATTACTAACTTGGGAGCTTCTCAGGAGGCAATTTGACTTCTTACTCTTAATATGATGAATCATTGTTAGGGAAAAAGCCTGGGCTTTCGGACCCGCACGTGGCCTCTGACCATCCTGTCCCACCCGGGAGAAAAGAAAGAAGAGCTAAGATTCTCTTCCACCCGATCTGGCGTGGAGACCAGGTCAGCTGAGCCCAGAGAACACGCCGCCTGCGGGACAGCAAGCAGCCCCAACTGTTCCCGCATCGAGAACCACAGACACCCGACCACGGCGTCCCCACCCACAGGGGTGCGAGTGCCCTGCAGGAGGAATCCGGTACTTCCATCCTGCCCCAGCATCATGCGGCTGAAACCGAGTCCACCCCGGTCATTATGGAAAACCCAGCTGGGCTTGGTGCCACAAAGAGCAGAAAACACCAAACTTGCACTTTTGAGTAACAAGCCGCCCCTTCCCAGGGCATGGGCTGCTTTTACCTGCTGTGTTTTTGCCGGCATCCCTCCCAGGCCTGGAATGTCTTTCTTCTATGAAGTCCTGAATGTCCGCATTCAAGACAGTCTGCAGACCCTTCTCAGTTAGTGTGACACCCAGCGAGTCTACCCCACGCGGCTGGTCTCCGAGGTCACCCTGGCTCATGCTCCTTTTCTGGGTGTCGGGACTGAGTTGAGGCCACAAGAACGGGATGGTGACCTCCCTTCTCACTTCCTACATTCGGAAAGACTCAGCTCCAGGCGCAGCTTATTCCGTCCTGCCTTTTCCTGCCAATATTAGGAAATGATGAATTCCTGCCCTGACCAGTCCTTCCTTCTCAATGAAATCACTGCATTTTGCCCAGCGTGTCTTTAAAATCCTTGATTTTGGTAATGGGAATGACCGCCAGTTATTGCATAGCTCCTGTATGCTAGCCACTATGCTCGGCGTTGTACTTCTAAAACTCTCAGCAACCCTGCGAAACCACCATTTCAGCTCAGACGACCGGTCGTCACATTGTTCCGAGTGAGTCGTTGGGTCTACTTCCCTTTGACGACGTCACCAAGCCAGCACGGAAGCTCGGAGCAGGGGCTTCCAGTAGCAAGAGACACAGAGCAAGTTTTGGCTCCTGTCCAATCCCGAGCCTTGATTTGCTCATCTGTGTATTGGGGACGTGAATACTTCATGCTCAGAGGTAGTGAGGGATTGAAATAACGCTGTGTAGACAGTCCTGGGAGACGGTGCTCCACAGATGGTAATGCTCATGACAATTTGCTCCCGTTTCACAGGTTAAAAAAAAAGTCTCTGGGGGCGCCTGGGTGGCACAACGGTTAAAGCGTCTGCCTTCGGCTCAGGGCGTGATCCCGGCGTTCCGGGATCGAGCCCCACATCAGGCTCCTCCGCTATGAGCCTGCTTCTTCCTCTCCCACTCCCCCTGCTTGTGTTCCCTCTCTCGCTGGCTGTCTCTATCTCTGTCGAATAAATAAATAAAATCTTTTAAAAAAAATTAAAAAAAAGTCTCTGGTTCAGGAAGGGAAGGTAAACTCTCTAATAACAAAATTAGAAGGAGGGCTGGAGTTTGAGCCAGGGGGGTGGTTTGACTCCCACTTCCTGCACCTCTGAGACCACCATGCCACCTCCTATGATGCCCCGTGGCTCCCCGCCGGAGGACAGGTACCACTGGGGTACATCCCTGATGCTCCTGGCTCATCATCTCCACATCATCTGCTTCCATGGGTTCAACCCCCCTCCGTATACCAACAATTCTGAAATCTTTACTAGAATGTTCACTTGCTTGCAAGGCTCAACATGTCTCAGACTTAGTGTTCCCCAACCAAGCCTACAGCGTACAGCCCCCAATTTTCCCTCCCCACACAATCCCAGCATTGCTACGCCCTTATGCAGAAGCTGGAAATCTGGAAATCACCTAGAATATAAATAGTGCCTGGTGCTGAGCGAGTGCTCCAGAAGTACGAGCCACGGATGATGATGGTGATGACGATGATGGCGGTGACGATTTTACTCTCCCCGTCATCTGTGCTCTGGCCATCTCCGCAACGTGCCATTTCCCTACACCTCCATCACCATACCACTCCTGTCCAGCATCCTAACATTGTTTTTGAAGACTTTTTATGTATTTATTTGGGAGAGAGAGATAGTGAGAGAGAGCAGAAGAGCAGCAGAGGGAGAAGCAGACTCCCCGTTGAGCAGGGAACTGGATGTGGGACTCGATCCCAGGACCCCAAGATCATGACCTGAGCTGAAGGCAGACGCTTAACTGACTGAGCCACCCAGGCGCCCCTTTTAAATTTTTTTAAAGATTTTTTATTTTTTCATTTGAGAGAGATTGAGACTAGCATCCTAACATTTTATGACTGAATGCAGGGGCTGCAGCATTGGTTTTCATGCATTTATCCTTATTTCTCAAAGTTCTTTCTGCATATTTTGAATGCAATCATCTTTTTCTTCTTGTTGTTCTTAAGTAGCTCCATGCCCAGCACAGAGCCCAACGCAGGGCTTGAGCTCGTGACAGTGAGATGGAGACCTGAGTCAAGTTGAGAGTTGGACGCCTAACAGAGTGAGGCACGCAGGCGCCCCAACCATCATCGTCTTTTGGAAATACATATGCGATGGTGTTACTCTTTCTGCTCTCACTCTCCATGGGCCCCACGGACATCAGGGTAAAGCCCAGTGTTTCTATGGCCCCAGGGCCCCTGGGGCTGTGGTCCTTGTCTGCGTCTCCCGGTGCCTCTCCCAGTGGAATCTCCGTGGCATCTTCCCTTTGTGTATTTCTGTTCCTCCAAAAGTCTTCACTTCCTTCCCCATCAAACCGCTTGCCTGGAATACTCCCTGTTGACTCCTAGCCGTGACCGCCACGCGTCAGACGAACTGGCAAGCTATCGACGCTGGAACAGAGGTGAGAGAATCTCTCTTGCACTTGCTATCAAAACAGAAAGCACCCAGGTAAAACAATGAGCCATAAAATCATGAGAGCAAATCTGCACTCCTGTGTGAAGGAGCTTGGGAGCATTTTCGGGCTGGAGACTTGAAAGGTTTCAGCAAGTTGAATGAAAAATGCTCCAAACGGTTTCACAGGAGGACGTCGGAGGGACACTAACGTGATGGCTGAGAGCAGACGGGAGGGGTCTTGGCGGCAGTTCAGCGACTCCCGGGCGGGTCCTGTTTGTAAATTAGCACATTTCTTTAAATATCTGTCGGCTATGTCTGGGTGAGAAAACATCTTTTATTCTTCTCTTTACTATGTGCCCACTCCTTCTTCAGCTGATGACTTGTTTATATAGCTCTTTGGAGAGAAGTCATTCTTGGTGGATTTTAGGTTATTTTGAACATGTATTTGGGCCAAAAATTGAATTTTAGCAGATGTCTAATAAGGTATTTATGCTCACGTAGATTCTTTTGCAGACGGCACGGGCAGAGGTCAGCGTCAGTCAGTGTGGTCACCGCACTCAGCAGCAGTGCCCTGAGCGCATGCCTGGCTCTGCACCGGGTGGGGGGCGGCCCAGCTTGAACGGGCGGGCACTGGCCCGGAGCGTGAGACTGCCCGTGCAAGGGGAGAATCGGTTCTGATCAGGTGTACGCAAATGCCATCGGGGGAGACCTGCCTCCTCCCCAAGGAGGTGAGGGTGATGCTGGGATCCCGAGGATGACCAGGAACGGTGGGAGCCTCAGGGGGACAGGTGTGCTGGGAGGGATGCATTCATGGCTTATTAGAGGAGCGGGAAGAAGTGTCCCGTGAGCCCGGACAGACAGGCGGACAGGCAGGCCTGTCCTTCCAACTTTGGAAGTCATTGAGGGGAGTTACGGGACCATAGCTCCATCAGATTGACACGTTCAAGGGTGGAGGTTTGGGAGGCAGTGGTGGCCCCCACAGCAGCAGCAGCGGGGGGGCAGGAAAGGAGGGAACGGTCAAGAGAGTAAGTCACTTGGTTGAGGGGACGAGACTATGGAGGGAGCCTCGGAGCGGCGCCCAAAGAATGAGGGGAGGCGCGGCTGTGGAGAGGAGCCAGCGGAAGGGCGGAGATCGTGGTGCCTCGGAGGAGGCTTGGATCCCTTCCCTGGGGGGTTCACTTTTATGTGAACTGAAATTCCGGAGCGTCAGAGAAAGAGCGTCGGAGTTCTCTGCAGTGGAGACCAGCAACGTCCAGGCACGTCCGAACGGTACGTTTTGGAGACCGAGAGCATCCATCGTCTGAAGATGTGTTTTCTCTAGTTTGAAGTAAAAGAAAAACTTTCTGGATTTGGGTTTCTGAGGGAACTCCAGGCGGTGAAACCCACACCAACAGGTGCACCGTCTGCCCAGGGAGGGACACTTGCCGAGTTTCCGCCAGGTGGGACTTGTCCTGGGGCCACGGCAGCCAAGGCCGGGCTGAAGGCGCCACTGTCTACTTTCAAGGTAAACAGTAAGAGCAGCAGCCTCCACATGTCTCTGCTTTGAAAACACAGAAAAGTACGACAAATAAACATTATTTATGATCGGTAATCCTAGAAGACTCAAAGTAATCTGCCCAAAGAATATATGTATTATTGGTGCAGAGTTTATTAAAGATGATGAATTTAAAGCTATATCCTTTCCCCCTCTAAACTTTGATAAATAAGACTTTGGACTGGGTAGGTAGATACAGCCGGGTCCAGACTATGAGCCTGCAATACATGATTCATGATCGGTGCCAGCAAACACCAGTGCTGAGAGCAAACCGCTGATGGGCCCCTCGTGCTGGAGCCACGAGGAGACGATCCATATTTCATTATATGGTACTCTTCAGACATCTGAATAGCTCATCTGTCCTATTTATGCCGGTTAAAATGAATTCAACCTATCAGGGCCAAATGCATTTTTAATGTGTCTCGTTACCTTGCAGGGAAGTGGCAGCAAAAAGCCCATCTCCCTCTTGGCCTTATCTCTCATTCCATTATTCGCTGTACGTAAACTGTTTATGTGCTGGAGACCTTTCCTTTGTCGGAAACAAAACTTGTATATGTAAAGGAATAAATGCGTAAAGGGGCCTGGGACGGTCACTTTGACGAGCATGACAATGGCGTATCTCATTTTGAAGGCTCGCTTTGAAATAGAAGGCAGTGTTTCCTGGGGAGATAAATCCTTCCAAATCCGATGGGCTCCCGCACAGGGAGAAGTGGCAAGAGGGGTAACACTGGGCGTGACAGTTGTGCCAGGAACCGGGTGAGGGAATTTCTTCGTGCATTTGTTAATTCAACCCCTGGGTGATCCGCTAAGTGAATTGGGTGTTGAATTTTCCAACAAGGTTACATAACATCCCCACTTTCCCGACCAGGCACTGCAGAGGGATAGAACGGAGACGACATTCTGACTGCAGGGCTCCCTGATTGACCATTAGTCTCTTTGAATGATGATTATTTGCAGAGTGCTTGCAATCCCTGATTAATTCCTCCGGGGGAATGGCAGGTCCTGTGGGACAAGCTTTCTCAGAGAGGATTTTGTCTTAATCGGAGTGATCCAAAGGAAGAGGGAAAGATGGAGATTCGCAGCTAGGGGCACCTGGTAGTTCCTGCCTTCATCTTGGCTCAGGGCTGGGTCTAGCAGAGCAACAGCCTCCTTCAGGAGCTCCCCCTCCCCCAGGACGCCTGTGCCCCCCACCACACACACCCCTGTCTGCCCCGCATTTCCATCTGATAGCACGATGTCATTCCATTACTTTTCACGCTCTCATTTCTCTGATAGCGTGAGATATAAGTGAATTTTGAAGACTTCAGAACTTTGCGTACAGCTTGCAGAAACATATTTATTAATGTTTTTTCTTCCCCATTAATGGAAAAGGGACTCGCAAATGCAGGTGGGAAATGAGAAGGGTGGTTATCCTGCATGGCAATTTTTTCTATGTTCCTCTGAGCTAAATATATAGATTTAATGGTCCTGCTGTTTCCCTATTCATATCTGAGCAAGATTCCATTCCCCACGAGCTGTGGGAAATTAAGGCTTTGCAGCTCACTTCATTGTCCAGGTGTGTGCCCTTATTTATTTTGCAGGCTGATTATAGTTTGTCAATAGGAAGGGACGATTTGGCACAGAACGTAAAATTATTGCGTATCATGCTCAAAATAAATCTCAGATTATTTACCTTCTCAGCAACATCTGAAAGGCAGTTATTCTGAAAACCTAGGAGTAGCAAAATATTTCTTTAGCGTGTACATAAAAGTGTGATAACAATGTGTCACCTGTAATAGAGCACTTGCGGGAAACGTGAAACATGCAGCCTGCGGTCCCTCAAGAGTCCTGGTTACCGAGCGCCACAACTTTTGGGTGTAGTTGTGCAAACTCTTACTGTGGGAGCCAAGGGGTATTTGAGGCCCACACGTGGCCACCAGTGAAGTCACCAGTGACTCTGATTGAGGCTCCGCGGAAGGGACAGGGCTACGAAAGTGGAATCTAGAGAAGGAGCAGAACTCACCCTCTCTGGGTTTCCCCGAGCACTAAACATCACTGGGTTGAAATCCACGGGTGTTAGATTGAATGTCTTAGGACACATCACAGTTAAGCACAAGAGCATTCTGGGCTAGGCCACGTGTTGGCTCTTTTAATGCTAATGAAAAGGAGGTTCAGAGACAAAGACCAGTCAGAGATCAGTTGGCCTTTGTTTCCTACGTGCGTTCAAGGGCACTCAGTATGGCCCCCACTCCTTGTGTTGCCCACCAAAGTGAGATCCTGAGCCGGGGTGGCTCTTAGTTTTAGGACAGACAGAGGGCCTTGTGCTCACCCCACGCAGGACCCGACAGACACGGCCCAGAGGCAGCCACGAGGGAAAGGGGGGGCAGGAACACTGTTCTCGCTTTGTAAGTACAGAGATAGGAGCCCCAAGTGACCCATCCGGATTTCTGGTTTGCTGAACATGAGCAGAGTTTGGCTTGGTTTTCCTGTTTGGTAAGAGAAGGCAGACCATGTGATCCCTGAGGCGGTTCAGGGATTTGGTCACAATAAATGGTCCTTGACTTACGATGGTCTGACTCAAGACTTTTGACTTGATGATGGTGGAAAAGCATTATTCATTCAGTAGACGCTGTACTTTGAATTCGGAATCCAGATCTCTTCCCGGATTAGTGATGTGGGGTCTGACCCTCTCCCGTGATGCTGGGCTGTGTTGCTCCCATGGTCGCTCCGCACTGGCCACGCCACCACGAGCGTAGACAACGGGTGCTCGGACCACCGCTCGGTGCCTGTAGAGCCATTCTTCTCTCACTTCCAGGACGGTGTTCCGGGAATTCCATGAGACGGGGAGACAGTCGATACCGGGTTAGCAAACAGGCTTGTGGGAGATGACCTTGTGCCCTGGAGGCTAACGGGAGCATTCCCAGTGTGTTTGCGGCCGGCCAGGCGACGCTGTGATGCGTGCTAGGTTAGGGGACTAGTGCATTTTCGACTGACGATACTTTGAATTTAGGATGGGTTGGTCAGGATGTAACCCCATCGTGAGTCCAGGAAGACCTGTGTTTATTTTTTGTATTTCTGAGGAAAGGGCAGCTATGGGCTGAGCTGTCAGAAAGCCATCAGCATTTGAACGAAAATCCCACCTCTTTTTCGAGAGAAAGTAAAACAGACGGTGAAATAGTGAATCTCAAGGGACCTGTAGGCCCATGAATGGGGCTGGACGAAGGGTCACGGACGGGTGACCTGGAAGTAGAAGCCAGCAGGTCTGGAAACGTAAGGCTTACAACTCTCAGGTGAACGCTCACCAACAGCCCAGAGTACCACGCTCCTCCTGACCACTCCGTCTGTCTTCTACCTTCCAAGCGTCCCCGTGCTCACAGTCCATGACCTTGCGGCTCCTCCAAGGAGAACGTGGACATGGGCAGAAGAGAAGTGATTTATCGCCACCGCCGGCCTGCCACGCCACGCCACATCGAGCTACGCAAAGCCCCACGTGGGCACCCGTACACTCTTCGATACTTAAAAATGCTGTTTCCATAATTACGTGCTTCTTTCCTGTCTCTTCGATTTAGGCCCCTGTCCGGGATCATCAGCAAATGCCTCCCACTTCATCTCCTGCCTAAGAAGCAAAGTCCTTCCAATCAGTCCTGAGCTGGATTAAAAACATAAATCAATAGTCTGGAAATTGACACTCGTATTCACAGAATGTGTGAGATGGCGGAGGGGGTGACAACAGGTCACAGGGAAGGAGACCGGCCAGCAGGTGGTCGGGGCAGCCAGCTGTGCAGAGGGCCAGAGGCTGTGTCAGCGGCTCCCGGCCTCACCTCTCTCGCAAAAATCAGCTTTAGGGGGACTGAAGACCTAACTCTGGGGAAGAAGCCGTAACTATTAGAGGAAAATATAGGGGAGTACCTTTTTGACCTAGTAGGTAAGGAAATATTTCTTAACAATACGAAAAAATCAAGTTCTGTAGCTAAAAGATGGATAAATTAAAACAAAAAACTTCTGTGCAAAACAACAAAACAATAATAATACTAACAAGCAAAACAGTAGACAAGCCAAGACTGAAAGTCAATTCAATGAACATACCAAAAAATGGCTAATACCTAGAACATATAAAACATCCTAATATGAAGTCGCCCGAACTCCGAATTCCCCCAAAAAGGCCAACGGAAGTGTAAAAAGATGCTTGACTCCCTAGCAATCAATTTAATTGTTTATTTAAAGTAATAAATAGATCACATTTCATATCCTCCGGATTGATCCAGAAAGTTATGGGTCTGATGACGCCAGATACCGGTGAGATGGGAGCGCGAGGAAACCTGTCTGCTCCCGCGGGGTCGCAGTGGGCCCACGGCGTGGAGGGCTAGTCGCCATGTCCGCCGAGGGCAAGCTCCCACACCCCCGTCCCTCAGCAGCTCTGCTCCTGGACGCCCACCCACCAGGAACAGTCCCACCCACAAGGTGGACAGGAACGGAGCATTTATCCTGCACTGTTTGTGATTGCTAAATATGGGGAAGGGGAAGTCCATCAGCCAGAGGATGGAGACTACATTGCCGTGTGTGCTCGTACCATGAAATACTAAGGAGAAATGAAAACAGAGACTCAATCCACATACAGCAGCACAGGTCATGACGAGCGATGAACGCAAGCAACAGCAGAACGTGCCGTCCTCTGTACGCAAGTTAGAGGCGCGCCGAGCAATCCTGTGTAATCCAGAGAGATGCAGGTCTGTGCAGTGTAAATATAGAATCGCTGTCCGGAGAAGACAATTTCCGGTGAACGCAGGACAGGGGCTCCTTGCCACTTCCCCTCTTCTGGTTGGCGGGAGCTGCAGACCGTCCCTGGAGGCCGCGGAGCCCGTGGAGGGCCGGCGTGCCGGGGAGAAGAGGCAGCAGATGGATGGAGGTGGTGGGTGTTTCAGGGAGGGATGCTTTTCTCTGCTCAGACAGACATTAACAGTGATCAGGGTGAAGGTCAGGACTGCTTTTCTGCCTTTGCTGCCCATAGGTTCACCTGCCAGGACGGAGCCCAACCCAGCTGGAGGTGTGGGTCCTGCTCGCCTGCCCCTTGCCCAGACTTGAGAACCTCTTCTCTACCATAGCCAAGATTTCAATAGCTCCTCTCTCTCCCGGGTTATTTAATTCTGCAGTAAAAAACCACCTTCTCCTCTTCCCTGTTTCTCACTTCCCAGGTAACCTCTTTTTCTCACACAATTTAGCTTGAATGACAAAGCAAAAAGAATATCCAAGCAGTGCGTCCTTACTTGGTGCTGAGAGTTTCTCCTGCTTTTTCCCATCGAATTTTCACCAAAGCCTTATCTTATTAGGGGGAATCTCTTGATTGCAAAGGATAGAATCATCCGCAAACTAAAGATGGAACAACAGCATCGACAACAAGAACGGAAATGCAAGGAGAGAAGGGCTGGTTCGGGGACCTGGGCCGTGTCCGTCACCTGAGCTGTGTATCCCATTGTCCCTGACTCAGCCGACCCGCGTTTGCTGACTTCTCTCTGCCGAGACCTCCATGCTCACACTGTCCAAAATGCCCAGGTTCCGGAAAAGGAGACAGGACTGCTCTTTCCGAGACTCCAGTATCCTGTTGGGGAAGGTGATGACTTGACATACCTGTCCTGAGTCCCAAGGGCCTGTCCCACCACCAGCCTGGAACGTGCACTTGGCCTTGAGCCTGGGGCCATGGCTCTGAATCTTGATCGTTACCCAAGTAGGACCATGTGGAATTGGGGCAGTAGTTCCCCAGCCAGAAGCACGTGTTTTTATCAGAGGAAGAGGGGCAGGATCCGAGGCGTACTAAAATCAATGGGTTTATGAGAGGCGACTTACCCATATTTATACACATTCATACAGTTAGGAGGCAGAACTGGGACCTGGGTGTATCCGAGCCCAAAGACCTTGTTACAGAACTGGCAACATGCTTTTTTTTTTTTTTTAATTGTTGGTAAAAACACACACAACATAAAATTTACTTTTTTTTTTTTTTAGTTTCAGAGGTAGAATTTAGTGATCCATCAGTTGCATATAACACCCAGTGCTCATTCCATCCTGTGCCCTCCTTAATGCCCATCCCCCAGTTACCCCATCCCCCCCCCCCCAGCAACTCTCGGTTTGTTGCTTAGGGTTAAGAGTCTCTTATGGTTTGCCTCCCTCTCTGTTTTTGTCTTATTTTATTTTTTCTTCCTTTCCCCTATGTTCATCTGTTTTGTTTCTTAAATTCCACATAGGAGTGAAATCATATGGTATTTGTCTTTCTCTGATTGACTTATTTTGCTTAGCATAATACCCTCTAGCTCCATCCACGTCATTGCAAATGGCAAGATTTCATTCTTTTTGATGGCTGAGTAAATTTGCCATATTAATCATGTTCAAGTACGTAGCTCAGTGATGTTAACTAGTTTCCCGTTATTGTGCGATAGACCTGTAGAACTTTCCATCTTGCAACACTGAAATTCTGTCCCCATTAAAACAGTAATCCTCCGCCCCGCCCCCAGCCCATGGCACCCACCATTCTCCCTTCTGTCCCTATGGTTTTTGCCTACTTTAAATATTTCATAGAAGAAGGGGCGCCTGGGTGGCACAGCGGTTAAGCGTCTGCCTTCGGCTCAGGGCGTGATCCCGGCGTTGTGGGATCGAGCCCCACATCAGGCTCCTCTGCTATGAGCCTGCTTCTTCCTCTCCCACTCCCCCTGCTTGTGTTCCCTCTCTCGCTGGCTGTCTCTATCTCTGTCAAATAAATAAATAAAATCTTTAAAAAAAAAAAAGTAGAATCAGACAGTGTTTGTCTTTTCGTGCCTGGCTTATTTTACTGAGTGTAAGTTCCTCGAGGCCCACCCATGATTTAGGGTGCGTCAGGATTTCCTTCTTTTCAGGTTGCATAACATTCCATTGTACGGATAAACCAGTTTCTTTATCTATCCATTCATCTGTCTGTGGACTTCTCGGTTGCTTCCACCTCTTGGCTGTTACAATAGTGTTTTTGTGAACATGAGTATGCAGAAACCTGCTCTCTCTTTTCTGGGTTCTATGCCTAGAAGTGGGATCACTGAATGGTAGGGTAGCTCTATTTTTAATTTTCTGAGGCACCTCCACACTGTTCTCCGTAATGGCAGGACCAGTTGGCGTTCCCACCAACAGCACACGAGGGTTCTAATTTCTCCGCGTCCTCATTAAAGTTTGCTCTCCCTTTGGGAAGCGGCCATCCCCAGGGGGTGTGAGCGTGCGGCGGACTTCTGGAGGGGTCTGTGTTTATTTCGTTTGGCTGTAACTCCATGAGGCTGAGGTGCGGAGAGGTAGCTCTTCCCAGCCCAGCCAGAGCGTCCACACGAACGGACCCTCTCATCCTGCGTGCAGCGTCCTGCAGGGAGGGCTCATGTGACAGTTCTGCTTTTGGATCGAAGCCCTGTGCCCGTCCCAGCACTTCAGAACACGGGGACCGAGGCTGGCTTACCAGAGCATCGATGAGAGGGCTTCCCTCTGCTCCACGTTGGTGTCTGTCCCGTGGGGCTGTCAGTCTTCCTCCAGGCTTGGGGATATTTCTCTAGGGTTTCCTTTCTCTTGGCTAAATAGCCTTTTTTTTTTTTTGGCCACAGAAAATAACTACTGCAATGTTCTTGTCATCTGTCTTTAATGCTCTGATGGCACAGCAATCCTCAGAGCGGAGCAGGAGGAGGCGGACCGATTGCTAAGCCACACGGGGAAGGGGAGCCATTTCCGGAGATGCTGGATGACTTGCTCTCTGGTTCCCAAACACGGCCTCATGAAGAACGTTCCCGACGTGAGCGCCAGAGTGCAGGACACGGAGCAGCGCTGGACAGAGGCCTGTCACGGCACGTGTTTCTGCTCCAAACACGGACCAACAACCATGGGAGGGGCGCGTGCCATCGTCACGTTCACTCGTGAATTCAGAAGCACGCACAGACGACGAATCGGAGGCAACCAGGAAAATGAAGTCAGGACATGGGTCAGGGAAGGGAGATCTTTGGGGCATGTTCCCTCTTGTTCCTCCTGGATTTTCTCGCCAGTTCAAATGCCTTCTTTGTTCTCTTCTTTCTTTTAGAACCTCGAGCCTTGAAAGGGCCGCCGTAGACCGCAGCCGAGGGACAGACTGACTCAGGGAATTCCCCTTCCTAACCACACTCCGTGCTGACTTATGATCTCTGAATATTAACTTTCTTTCTTATGAATAATGAATTGACAATTTCATTTGCAGCTCAAACTTCCAAATGGTTCAAGTCGAATGCGGCTTTATTGGGCGAGCTGAATTTGCAAACCAGAGGAGGCCCTCTGGACACCGGATTCCAGGAAGCTCAAGGACATCAAAGGAACAGGGCCGTGGGCCCCACACCACAGGTGGTAACTAGGGGCTGCTGGTGTGTTTGGTCTAACAAACTCGTTAGAGGCGATGCCTGGGGAATAACTGGAAGGAAAAATTCTGGGGGAAATTCCTGGGTTTAAACACTAAATTATTTAGTTACAAGGCCTGTCTTCGACACAAGCTCTTGCTTTCATGTCTTATTCTCCTATTTTGTAGCCAGGGTCTTCATGCTCCTTATGAAGAAGCAAGCTGCCTCCATGAGTAAGCTGACCCATGCCCGGGCATTCCATTCTGCTCTTTGCACAGGAGGCTGGTTTCAAGCCGGGCAAGAAAGGACAAGTTCGCTTCGGCCGCGTCCCTGGGCGGTGCCAGTCGTCAGCCTGGCTCTGGGACGCTCTGACTGCTGGCCCGGCGGAGGCTGCTGTTTTCCAGCCTCAGAGCCTCACACACGTCCTCCCACACAGAAGGAAGGAGTGCTTCCTCTCCCTTGAGTGCTTTCAGCCTTCTTCTCTGTACAAAGAGCGCGAGTGCCTCCCTCCTGGAGCCAGCAAGCCGTGTGCGTGGCTCTCCGAGAGAGGCTGTGAGCCTCCATGCTCCGGAGGCGGGCAGAGGGCACGGTGCTTGGTTTCACTTATTTAGGACACTTTGCTGGTGAGGATTGTCTGCCTCCTTGACTGTTTTCCAGTGTCTGTTTTCAAGGGGAGCCAGACAGATAGGTGACCCACCTGTATTCTTTGGGGTTTGTAAATGACGTGACCCCCCACAACTGTGTTGTTCAGAGGGACGCTCCAGCTTCCCCAGTGGGGCAGCTGCTTGCGGGTACACACACTTCGCATTCATCTCCCAGCTGCAAGCAAATGTGGGGCGAGCCTAAAGGTCACTCATGAGCTTCCGCAGTGGAAAATGAATCTGAACTAATTGCCAAACAAACCCACATTAGGCAGTGGGTAAAAACAGAGTGAATACAAATGCATCCTTGGGTCCAAGGAATGGGGAGTCCAGGGGGAGGCCAGGGGAGACACAGACTGCAAGGTGGGGCGGGGCGGGAGGAGCCTATCCCACACCTGCTCCAGCGACACGCCCGGGCCTTTGCCCTCCTTCCTCTGACTCTGAGTATTTTTTTAAAAGATCTTATTTATTTATTTGAGAGAGAGAGAGTGAGTGAGCAAGAGAGAGAGCACGAGAGGGGTGGGGGAGGGAGGCGGAGGGAGAAGGAGAAACCCTGCAGAGCAGGGAGCCCGATGCGGGGCTCGGATCCCAGGGCCCTGGGATCATGACCTGAGCTAAAGGCAGACACTTAACCGACTGAGCCACCCAGGTGCTCCCTCCGATTCTGAGTCTTGACACGAACCTCTCCTACCTCTTCTCCTGGCTATTTGCCTTGGCTTCTGCCTTTGCTGTTCTATCTCCCCAGTGGCCAGAGACAAAGGTGCGCTGGCCAGTGGCTCTCTGCTCTGTGGGAGGACTGAGGGTGCCACAAAGCCCCAGAAGCTTCCATCCTGCTCATCTCCAAAGTCTCTTACAGATTTTAGACCAACACTTTTCAGCTTTCAGTGTGTACGTGAAGAGCCCAGGGAGCTTGTCCAAATGCAGAGCCCCACGCAGCAGGTCCGGGGTGCCTCCCTCCACGCTGAGTTCCTGCACTTTTGCTGTCCTGAACAGTCCTCGAGTCTGCTTACTCGATTGTGCTTATACCAAGAGCAACATGGGCCTCCTGGCGGACAGCACCCATCACCCCACACTTAGTATGTTCCTGCCCAATAGCACTTTGGGAAACAATGTGCTTGGCAAGAGGAGGCGCACCCTGGTTTTGAGAAGATGTTGGTCATGGTGGGTCATGGACAATGTGATGGACCTAAGTCTTGGTACTGGGTGCTTGTCCCTGTGGAAGCTCTGGGAGTGTCCCCTTTACAGATGTGGGAACTGAGGCTGGGACTAAGTGGGTGTCCAGCAGCTCACGGCACAGCCAATCTTTGGGTTGGGTACATCTGGCTGCATCGTCTCAGTGAATGGGATGTGGTGTCACCACACTTCTGCTTCTGGGAAATGGAGTAGATGTACTCTGCCCCCATTCCTCCTGCTCCGTGGAGTAAAAACCCTGACATACACATACCTAAGACACAAGACAGTTCTGCAAGGTGGAGAGCCAAGGCAGACCACCAAGCCACCTCCAAGAGCAGTATGGTCAGCAACGATTCTCTGGGTCTTTTCTCGGCCTCATATATCCGAGACTGAGCGCTTGAGAAGCCAGCAAGCTGGAAGCACTGACAAGTGCAAACGAAACCATTCCCATCAAAGTCTGCTCTCCCTGACCAAAGGAGCTGGAAAGCAGGGGACAGGACCCTTAGAAAGCAAGGGCTTGACCACAGACCCCAGAAAACCTTTAGCAGCTCCTTGATGAATGCCAGCAAAGGCTGCAGGGAGGCCTACATTTCTGTCCCCAACAGACTATAATGCACCCCAAGACTGGTTCATGGTCTGAAAATCAGTCAGTGTGACCTGCCACGTTGACAGGCTATAGAGAAAACCACACGATGATAACGATTCATAAGAAAAAGCATTCTGCAAAGCTCAACACCCAATCATGGGGAGAGAGAGAGAGAGAGAAAAAAAAAGCAACCCCTGAAAACAAAAGTAGAGGAAGATTTTTTCAACATGAAAAAGATAATGTACCAAAAAACAAAACAAAACAAAAAAACCTACAGCAAACCTTGCACTTGATGGTGAAATATTGAACACTCTTTATCTACTATTTGGAGCAAGACAAACGTATCTGCTCTCACCACTTTCATTCAACATATTCCTAGAAGTAACACCCATTGCAATAATGCAATGAAATAAAATACATACAGATAAGAAACAAAAAATTTAAACTGCCTCTCTTTTTTTAAAGACTTTTTATTTATTCATTTGAGAGAGAGAGAGAGAGAGAGCACAAGCAGGGGGAGAGGCCGAGGGAGAGGGAGAAGCAGGCTCTCTGCTGACCTGGGAACTCAATGTGGGGCTCGATCCCAAGTCCCTGGGATCATGACCTGAGCTGAAGGCAGGCGCTTAATCATCTGAGCCACCCTGGTGCCCCTCAACTGCCTTTCTTTGCAATGGACATGATTGTTCACTTAGCAAATTCCAAAAGAATCTACAAAAGATCTCCTAAAACTAAGAAGTGAGCTTGTTGAGGTTGCAACCTATGTGATAAACATTCAAAAGTCAATTTTATTTCTATACATAATGCAGAATACAATGCTAACAACATCAAAATTAAAGTGTAATGCTATGTGCAACTGCTAAAACACACAAGTAGGAATGCAACAATGCATGTATAAGACTTGTCTGCTGAAAGGATAGACACTGTGGAGATAAATCAAAGATCTAAATAAATGGAGAGACCTACCATGTTCATGGACAGGAAGACTCGCCTTGTGACAAGGTCCCTTCTTCCCTATCTGATAGGCAGGTCTAACATAATTCCCATTAAAATCATAGCAAGATTTGTGTAGATATAGACTAGATTATTCCAAAATGCATATGGATAGGCAAAAGGAATAGAATAACTAAAACAATTTTGAAAAAAAAAATAATAAAGTGGGTGATATCAGCTTACCTGATTTCAAGATGTATTGTAAAGCTTAAGATCAACAGAACAGAGAACTCAGAAATATACTCTCACAAATTTGCCCAACCGACTCTTAACATAGGTGCAAAAGTGACTTAAAGACAGTTAGACTTTGTCCGAAAGAAGAACAAAAAGAAAAAACAACAACAACTTTTGCTCTGAAAAGGCCCTTTAATGAGCATGAAAAGTTCAGAGTGGGGGGCCCATTTTCAAACCACATCTCAGACAAAGGACGAGTATCCAGGATATAGAAAGAACTGTCCATTGTCCACAATAGCTAAATCATGGAAGGAGCCGAGATGCCCTTCAACAGATGACTGAATTAAGAAGATGTGGTCCATATATACAATGGAATATGACTCAGCCATCAGAAAGAATGATTTCTCAACATTTGCAGCAACATGGACGGGACTGGAGGAGATAATGCTAAGTGAAATAAGTCAAGCAGAGAAAGACAATTATCATATGGTTTCACTCATTTATGGAACATAAGAAGTAGGAAGATCGGTGGGAGAAGAAAGGGAAGAAGAAAGGGGGGTAAACAGAAGGGGGAATGAACCATGAGAGACTATGGACTCTGGGAAACAAACTGAGGGCTTCAGAGGGGAGGGGCCTGGGGGAATGGGATAGACTGGTGATGGGTATTAAGGAGGGCACGTATTGCATGGTGCACTGGGTGTTATACGCAAGTAATGAATCATGGAACTTTACATAAAAAACTAGGGATGTACTGTATGGTGACTAACATAACATAATAAAAAAATTATTAAAAAAGAAAGTACTGTCCACACTCAGCTGTAAAACACACAAACGATCCCATTAGAAAATGAAAGGCGTGCAGGGATATCCAAGCCAAGAGAAGACGCAGCGTGGGACAAAGTTCTCCCCGTCACAGGCCATTAGGAAAATGCACTTTGAAGCCACCAGGAGATCGGCGCAAGGAGACATCACCACACACCTATTAGAATCACGATACACGTATAAGCTACAAGCAGTGGCAACGACAATGCAGAGACGCCGGGTCCCTCGACGTGGCTGCTGGGGATCTAAGATGGGACAGATGCTCCTGAAAGAGTTTGGCAGGTTTTTTTTTTTTTTTAATAAAATGAAACATGCAGTTACCATATGACCCGGCAATGGTGCTCTTGGGCCCTTATCCCAGAGAAGTAGAAACCTCTGTTCACAGAGGTCCTGTGTATGGATGTGATGGCAGCTTGGTTCGTAATAGCCACAAACTGAGGGGAAACCCCCACATGCACTCTCATGGGTGAGGGTCAAACAAACTTTGGCTCATCCAGACTGTTGAAAAATAGAATTTAGCAAACAAATTTGAAGATCTAATTGGCTTTTTTAAGTGATTCATGAATCAGGCAGCATCCCACCTCATGAGTTGAGGGGGGCCCCTGGAGCTGGACAAACGGGAAGAATTTCCCAGGCAGAAACAGGGTGGGACAAGATGGGACAGTTGGCAAAATTCAGGAAAGTCATCCTCCCTCAGGGAGAAGAGCAGGGGTCTTACCATGTAG
This sequence comes from Ursus maritimus, assembly GCF_017311325.1. Classification (NCBI taxonomy): domain Eukaryota; kingdom Metazoa; phylum Chordata; class Mammalia; order Carnivora; family Ursidae; genus Ursus; species Ursus maritimus. The sequence goes on along the minus strand of NW_024424675.1, from coordinate 45,444,959 downwards.
GGAAATTCATCTTCCCTTGGGGGGGAAGGAGAGGCCCCTGTGACAGGTGGCTTCCCTGGTGTGGACCAGAAAATTCCAGACTGGTCTGGTAAGCCTGCATCTCGGGGGAAACTTGGAGCTGCAGTCAGAGTAGGTACTAGGCCCCAGTGTGGCGAGTTGGCCTAAGTGACTCCATTTGGGGCCTGGGGTTTTCTTTTTAACAAGACTATGGAATACCATTCAGCAATACAAATAAAATAATGAACTATTCAAACTTAATAACATAGATGAATCTCCAGAGACCTGTGCTGCATAAGAACTCCCCGAGGTCACATGCTACACTATGGCCCTATAGAAGCTTCTAGAAATGACAAGAAGTTACAGCAGTGGAGAGCGGGTTAGTGGTCTCCAGGAGCTGAGGAGGGCTCAGGGGTGGGTGGGCACATGGCGTGGCTATCAGGGACCACATGAGGGAATCTCGCCACCATGGAAACACTCTACATCCTCAGTACACACCAGCGTCCCACGCCAGCATCCCACGCCAGCATCCCACGTGTGAGATCCACGGCGGTTCAGCAAGGTGCCAGCATTGGGGGAAAGTGGGCAGAGAACGCAGGGGATCTCGTTGTATCATTTCCTATAACCTAGTGTGAGTTCACCATCATGTCAAAATAGAAACTTCAAGTTTGTAAGAAAAAATCACTGATAAAATGGGTTTTCACACGGCTGATGTAAAAATCATATCTGAACCCCAACCTCACTCGTATGAAGTGTAGGCTGAGTTTTCAGTGAGAGAACCCAAGAAGAGATCGAACTTGGTTTGTACGTGGGACTGGCCAATATTTGAAATGTGCTCTCCCAGCGGGGCTAAAGTGTGTCTCCAGGGAACTAGAAAATGCAAATCCTGGGGGTTTTTTGGTTTTTGTTTATTTTGTTTTGTTTTGTTTATTGTCTGGGGACCTAACAAGAAAAAAAAGAAAAAAAGATTCAGGAAAGGAGGAAGGGCCATCTGCCCGGTGAGCACAAAAGCAAAAGGAAAATCTCTTACAGAAGGAGTTCTTTCGAGGGTGTTGGCCCAGACGCCCTTGACAGGAATCATCAGCCTCCCTTGTCCTGTTCGTGCAGAGAACATCTCACTTGAAACAGGGCTCGCATCTCCTGGACCAAAGTTCTCTTGATTACGTGGAAATGGTGGTGAGCGTGTGGACAAAGCTTCTCTCTTTTATTAACTAAGACATCTTGGTGTTTAAGTATTTGGGGGAGAAATCCAGTTTCTCCAATCAGTCAAGGAGGGATGGTTGTAATAAGGGTATTAAAGGAGTTACTCCACCCCCATGGGCTTTCCCTGGTGCACTCAGGGCACACACGTGTGATGCAAGAGCAGTCTACCCTCACGGGGCCCCCAGTACTGCCTTTCTTTAAGGGGAGCAGCCCTGATCTGTCTCCCTTTCACAGTTCAGTGCTTCCAGACTGTGAGGGAACCTGTCCTCCTGGGGACACGTGGGGACGTCTGGAGACTTTGCTGGTTGTCCTGATTCTACAGGTGCCCCAGTATCTGGTGGGTGGAGGTCAGGGATGCTGCCAACAGCCCACCATGCACAGGGCGGCCCCCCGGCAGGGAGTGACCCAGCCCCCAAAGTCACTAGTGCCAGGACGGAGACACTGTCACATTATCTGCCAGAGGTGAGCCAGCAAGTCTGCAGAGGGGCACAGACCGGAACCCAGGTCTGTCCCGCTGTTCTCTTGCCGTGTTCTGCCATGAGGGACTCATAGCATCAGCAGCCTCGACAGCACTGCGTAGAAAGCTTAGCAGTCGGCCACCTGCTCAGCGCCCGGGCATCAGGGGAGCAGGTCCAGAGGTCACGGTGTGCACCAGAATCCAAGGGCTTAGAGCTGAGTACACGAAGACGTTCGTGTGGGATCCCCAGGCATTCACATTTTTCCAGACTTTGTCCCCCCGCCCGACATTGACTTCTCCTGGCCATTAGCTGCGTGCGGTGATCTGGCTTCTGCTCTTTGGGATACCTCGAGGGACAGAAGCAAGCTGGATGTCATTCTGGTCCCCAGAAGGGAGGCAATTGTCCACAAGATACAGAATTTCCCTCCCCTCTCAAGCCTATATATATGTTTTTTCCCTGAGTCTGAGCAAAAAAGATGGACAGAGAGAACAGATTTAAAACGAATCTAATCATGAAAAACAGAGGTCACCACCACCTCCCCTCAGAGCAAACAGCACTTTATTACTTTTGTGTCTGTCTGCCATTGAACCTTAAATTAGTTCAAAGGAAACAGAGGGTGCTTTCCTGTTTCTTTCTCTCTTGCTTAAACAAATAGTAGCATTCTCCGAAGAGAACTTGCACTATAGTGAATTCCATTATTTTCAATAAATTCCAACAGCGCTGCTATAGTAACTGCCTTAACCGTGATTAATGTAGGAAACATTAGGAAAGCGTGTTATTATTATTCTAAATTAGGTTATGCTTGAATTAATTTTTATGCATGGTTACTAAGATGTAAAGGAGTTTCTCAATTGCTAATTGTAACATTCCTTCTTTGGAGATAAGATGAGATTGGAAACACAAGGGTGCCCCGCTGAAGGATTTTTAGTCTGAATATTTGCCTAAGGGCCAACATGTTATTTCGTCAGTAGCCTGCCAAGGAACTGTAGCTTGACGCCCATGGAGCCTTTAGTTCAAGACTTTCTCTTAGCATCGCCCACCTGAACCTACTTGGTGGAGAATGCACAGTGCTTATTAATATCATATCGTTTCCACGGTGTGCGGGGCGGGCGGGAGGGAGGCAGCCCCTACAGAGCCAAAGGTATTCTCTCTATTCTCTGTTCACATATCCTTCTCACCAGTGATGACGGGGGTACGGAAATAATAATATTAAGAAGCATCGATTGAGCACGTACCACGTGCCGGGTCCACACACACATCCCGCTCTCTCGTTTCACGAAGATCGACTGTCCACCTGTGCGGGGCGTGGCTGGTGCTGCTGGTGGGTTAGAGCATACGGACGTCCGTCCTCCGGGGACTTACACTGTAGGGAGACAGACCAGGTGTGGGCAAGGGGGAGCGTGCTAGGAGGTGAGTCAGAGACAGGTGGTCTGTGGTCAGACACTGGGGCCTGGGTTCTTTCCAGGGTTTGGAAGGGACCGTAATGAAGTTTCACCCATTTTCGTGAAATTTCCAAAAGGAATATATTTTAACCATAATTAGTTAAGACTCTAGTTTCTTCCCATTTTGACTTTGCTCGGTCATACTTTCCACCTTTTTGGTGATATCTGAGCAGCGTCATGGGCCATCTGGGGATCCAGCTTCAGAGGTTGACTTGGGAGCACATTCAGCTGGAGTTCAGTGGAGTAGAGTTCTGTGATCACCGCTTCTGCGTGGAGTGAAGTTATTGCTGGAGCTCTAGTGTGGGAGGCAGTGGCTTCCAGAAACACAGGTCTCCCACCATGCCCACTCCCACAGTGACTATCCAAGAGACAGGACCAAAGGCCATTCATCATGACATGTCCTGTCGTGCCCAGCACCAGAGGTAGTGGCAGAACAGCAGTCGAACATCTGGAAAGGGAAGCTGCACAGACTGTCTTGTCGATACTCAGCAGCAAGTGTGGAGCTCAGACACGGGCCCGTGTGTGCACAGGAACTTCACACACAAAGAAGATGACAGCAGGAANNNGTGGGGAATGCTTTATTTAGTCGATGGTGTTGAGAAAAGTAGCTCACATTACGGAGAACACAAAGAAAAAAAAAAAGATCCCTATCTCACATCACACTAAAAGGTTGGTGCCAGATGGATGATAGCCCGAAGTGTGAAAAATAAACTATGAAGTTATAGAAAGAATGTTGGTTAATATCTTTGTGGCTTTAGGGGGAGAAAAGCACTTTTTAAACCAAATTGAAAACTGCAATCTGTAAGACAAACAAAGAGATGAGGTTTATGACATAAAATAGAAGAAAAAAGGGCTCATCTGTGGACGAGAGACCCCCCCCCCCATGATAGAAAAGTGACGGCAGATATCGCAATGTTGTAATGAGAGCTCTCGATGGAGAATGGAAGGAAACCCCTGTACAGCAGCATGAACTGAAAAGCAACTCGGTTAGAAAAATGGACAAAGGCTTGGAGAAGGTGACGTACAGAAGAGAAGTCCCAGTCCCCCAAGCAGTTAGCGATCCGAGAAGGGGGAAGTACAGTGAGGTAGCTGTGTATCGGGAAGGGAGATGCCGAGTCGCGGGCCCCGCCCATCCCTCCCAGCAAGGATGTGGGGACCACACTGGAAGACCGTCAGGAGCTGCTGGAGCCATGACCCGATGGGCAGGTGACCCCGACTCCGTCAAGCCGACAGCGTGACCATGCTCAGAACGGGCCATCCCACTCATGGCCACGTGCGCCACTGAAGTCCTCGCTCGGCTCACGGCGGGACACGGGGATGGACGGCAGGATGGGGGGCGCACACCGTGGGGGACTAGACCTCACTCAAGATTCGAGGTGCACCTTGCTGCATGGAGAGACCCGCAAACGCAGGGCTGAGCACGGTGTGGCGGAGAGGGAGAAGGGACAGTCACAAGGCAGGGTCTGCGCAAACACGGCCGGGGTGTTGGGGAGAGAAACGGGAAAGGTCTGAGCAGCGATGCACCCCTGCTGACTGAGCCGAGACCCCTCCCACAAATATGCTGAGAAGTTTCCTCTTACTTTGAAGATCCCACAGGCTAAGGAACCTACTGGAAAGCTGGGCATGAGAATGTGAACTCCCTAATGGTGGGACCAAGGCTGCCTGTGGGCTACTGTGGTATAGAATCCAGAGTAAGGCCCGGAAATAGCATCTGAGGTGTTTGAAAACATTACTTAATATCAATGAATGAAAAAAGTAAGAAGTTTTCTGATGGATGGGTCCTTAAATTCCCAATCTGGTCCTCCGAGCATGTCTAGCCCATGGCCTTCCTCTGAGCTTGCACGCGGGCCCCACGAGCAGCATTCTGTACTTGGAATATTCTCTCTACCCCTTGAGCTGGATAATGTCCACACCCCCCCTAGTCCTGGGAGGCACTCACTTCTTCAGGAAGACTTCCCTGACCTATGACCTCTGAACTAGGTTAAGCTCCCGATTATGTCTTCTTTTCCCGTGATGCCTTCTTTTGCTGGTGACCTCTCGCTGCTCTAATTAGGTAAGTACTGCCTAATTATTTTTTAAGACCTGTCTCTCCTGTTAGATCCCCAAGCCCAGAGAGTCTCTCTGATGTTATTGGATCCCTGTACCAGACACCTAATATGCAATTTATAAATTTCATTGCTGAAATAATGAGCTGTTTGAATAAAGGAAAAAATGAGAATTGGATCATTTTTCTTCTTTTGAGCAGCGTAAGTGAAAGGCTTTAAAAGGTCAGAAAGTTGAGAAACCATCGAGCTAACGTGACTCTCTGTGGATTTCGATGCATAGGTCAGTCCTTGACCCTCGTTAGTACCTTCAAGGGCAAGCTTGTTAGTGGACCCTCTGAGTTAGTCCAGAAAAGCACTTTTCTCCCCCAGTTTTCGAACATCTAGACGAGGAGAGCAGGTTGGTCTCCCTTTCACAAATTAGGGTCTATTTCCTTAAAACCCATCTAAAATTCATGATCGCGGGCCTTATTTAAAATAAAACAATTTGAGAAATACACGTTTAACATCTCAGGAAGAAGAAAATGAGATATTTATTTCTTATTAATGGATAGCTTATTTTTAAAGTTTGCTGTGCAATAAGGATTTAAACAGTGTGTGTGTGTGTGTGTGTGTTATGATTGTACTGTTCTAATGTCCCAGGAAGACATTTAAATTCATTAGTCATCTGGCTCCAGAGCACGGCCACGTCCCTGGCTTTCCCTGGGGTTAGGGAGTCTGCACCGGGCATGGATGGAGAGAACCCACAGGAGCAGAAGCACAGGTCTTCTGGTTCTGGATTTGCGCAGGACTGTTCTGTTTTTCCACCCCTCTTTCCAGCCTTAGTTCTGAAACAAAGGCCATGAGGCATGCTCCTTTGTTCCAATGGCTTATTTGCCTCTGTTAATTAATTGCTTTTTATTACCTGGTGAAGGGAATAATTATGTGCACAATCCATGAAATTCTGCTTTTTATTGACATTTTATTTTAAGGTGTTTTGTATTGAATGGACTTTAGGGGGACTGTGTGTGTGTGTGTGTGTGTGTGTGTGTGTGTGTGCGGGCAGCTGTACCTAGCACTAACTGATCTCTGTGTGTGTGTGTGTGTGTGTGTGTGTGGGGGTTTGGGAGCATCTATATTTCTAGTCCAGAACCCAACGACCTTCTTTACCCTCCCAGATTTATTATGTTTTCTTATATGTTTCTATCAGCTTGTACATGTCCTCAGGGCGACTTTGTCACTTTGAGAACAGATTTTAAATGGAGTGCTACTTTGGCAGCGTACAAGCTATGTCTTATATATCGAGCATGTATCCTCTCTTTAATACATGTTACGTTGCGAGCTGGCTGGAATGGCTAGTGACCGAAGGTCATCCCTGAAGACAAATGTGGAGATGGATATTTTCCCCTGCTCTCCGAAGCAGACATGGTCTGGATGTTAGCCTTCCTCAAGAGGCTAATGGTGATTTGGCTAATGGCCCTTCTACACCGTCTTCAATTAAAAAAAAAAAACCCAAAACAAAAAAAACGCAGCTCTCATTCGAGAGCATTTATCAAATTTTCTTTATCACTTTTAATCCTGGAAGCAGGTCACTGGCCTATTAATGGTGTCGATCGTGGGGGTGTTAAAATAACTGTGTTATATTTTATTTATTTATTTACTTTTTATTTTATTATTTTTAAAGATTTTATTTATTTATTTGACAGAGAGAGAGACAGCCAGCGAGAGAGGGAACACAAGCAGGGGGGAGTGGGAAAGGAAGAAGCAGGCTCCCAGCACGGAGCCCAATGTGGGGCTTGATCCCAGGACTCCGGGATCACGCCCTAAGCCGAAGGCAGATCCCAA
>NW_024424675.1:45296686-45436686 GCF_017311325.1 Ursus maritimus | reverse complement strand
TCCCTTCACCAGGTAATAAAAAGCAATTAATTAACAGAGGCAAATAAGCCATTGGAACAAAGGAGCATGCCTCATGGCCTTTGTTTCAGAACTAAGGCTGGAAAGAGGGGTGGAAAAACAGAACAGTCCTGCGCAAATCCAGAACCAGAAGACCTGTGCTTCTGCTCCTGTGGAGTTCTCTCCATCCATGCCCGGTGCAGACTCCTAACCCCAGGGAAAGCCAGGGACGTGGCCGTGCTCTGGAGCCAGATGACTAATGAATTTAAATGTCTTCCTGGGACATTAGAACAGTACAATCATAACACACACACACACACACACACTGTTTAAATCTTATTGCACGGCAAACTTTAAAAATAAGCTATCCATTAATAAGAAATAAATATCTCATTTTCTTCTTCCTGAGATGTTAAACGTGTATTTCTCAAATTGTTTTATTTTAAATAAGGCCGCGATCATGAATTTTAGATGGGTTTAAGGAAATAGACCTAATTTGTGAAAGGGAGCCAACCTGCTCTCTCGTCTAGATGTTCGAAAACTGGGGAGAAGAAAAGTGCTTTTCTGGACTAACTCAGAGGGTCCACTAACAAGCTTGCCCTTGAAGGTACTGAAGGGTCAAGGACTGACCTATGCATCGAAATCCACAGAGAGTCACGTTAGCTCGATGGTTTCTCAACTTTCTGACCTTTTAAAGCCTTTCACTTCGCTGCTCAAAAGAAGAAAAATGATCCAATTTCATTTTTTCCTTTATTCAAACAGCTCATTATTTCAGCAATGAAATTTATAAATTCATATTAGTTGTCTGGTACAGGGATCCAATAACATCAGAGAGACTCTCTGGGCTTGGGGATCTAACAGGAGAGACAGGTCTTAAAAATAATTAGGCAGTACTTACCTAATTAGAGCAGCGAGGTCACCAGCAAAGAAGGCATCACGGGAAAAGAAGACATAATCGGGAGCTTAACCTAGTTCAGAGGTCATAGGTCAGGAAGTCTTCCTGAAGAAGTGAGTGCCTCCCAGGACTAGGGGGTGTGGACATTATCCAGCTCAAGGGTAGAAGAATATTCCAAGTACAGAATGCTGCTCGTGGGGCCAGCGTGCAAGCTCAGAGGAAGGCCATGGGCTAGACATGCTCGGAGGACCAGATTGGGAATTTAAGGACCCATCCATCAGAAAACTTCTTACTTTTTCATTCATTGATATTAAGTAATGTTTTCAAACACCTCAGATGCTATTTCCGGGCCTTACTCTGGATTCTATACCACAGTAGCCCACAGGCAGCCTTGGTCCCACCATTAGGAGTTCACATTCTCATGCCCAGCTTCCAGTAGTTCCTTAGCCTGTGGGATCTTCAAAGTAAGAGGAAACTTCTCAGCATATTTGTGGAGGGTCTCGGCTCAGTCAGCAGGGCATCGCTGCTCAGACCTTTCCGCTTCTCTCCCCAACACCCGGCCGTGTTGCGCAGACCCTGCCTTAGTACTGTCCCTTCTCCCTCTCCGCCACACCGTGCTCAGCCCCGCGTTTGGGTCTCTCCATGGCAAGGTGCACCTCGAATCTTGAGTGTGGTCTGAGTCCCGCGGTGTGCGCCCCCCATCCTGCTCGTCCATCTCCGTTCCCGCCGTGAGGCCGAGCGAGGACTTCAGTGGCGCACGCGGGCCAAGGAGTGGGGATGGGCCTGCTTCTGAGCATGGTCACGCTGTCGGGCTTGGCGGGTCGAGTCACCTGCCCATCGGGTCATGGCTCAGCAGCTCTGTGGTCTTCCAGTGTGGTCCCCACATCCTTGCTGGGAGGGATGGGCGGGGCCAGCGACTCGGCATCTCCCTTCCCGATACACAGCTACCTCACTGTACTTCCCCCTTCTCGGATCGCTAACTGCTTGGGGACTGGGACTTCTCTTCTGTACGCTCACCTTCTCCAAGCCTTTTGTCCATTTTCTAACCGAGTTGCTTTTCAGTTCATGCTGCTGTACAGGGGTTTCCTTCCATTCTCCATGAGACTCTCATTACAACATTGCGATATCTGCGTCTTTTCTATCATGGGGGTCTCCGTCCACAGATGAGCCCTTTTTCTTCTATTTTATGTCATAAACCTCATCTCTTTGTTTGTCTTACAGATTGCAGTTTTCACCATTAGCTTTTTAAAAAGTGCTTTTCTCCCTAAAGCCACAAAGAATCTACAACATTCTTTCTATAACTTCATAGTTTGATTTTTCACACTTCGGACTATATCCATCTGGCACCAACCTTTGTAGTGTGATGTGAGATAGATCTTTTTTTTTCTTTGTGTTCTCCGTTGTGAGCTACTTTTCTCAACACCATCGACTAAATAAAGCATTCCCCTCACTGATTCCTGCTGTCATCTTCTTTGTGTGTGAAGTTCCATGTGACACACGGGCCGTGTCTGAGCTCCACACTTGCTGCTGAGTATCGACAAGACAGTCTTGTGCAGCTTCCTTTCCAGATGTTCGAGCTGCTGTTCTGCCACTCACCTCTGGGCTGGGGCTCACGATGCACATGTCATGATGAATGGCCTTTGGTCCTGTCTCTTGGATAGTCACTGTGGGAGGGCACATGGAGACTGTGTTTCTGGAAGCCACTGCCTCCCACACTAGAGCTCCAGCAACCTAACTTCACTCACGCAGGTGGTGATCACAGAACTCTACTCCACTGAACTCCAGCTGAATGTGCTCCCCAAGTCAACCTCTGGAAGCTGGATCCCAGATGCGCCCATGAGCTGCTCAGATATCACCAAAAGTGGAAGTATGACCGAGCAAAAAGTCAAAATGGGGAAGAAACTAGAGTCTTAACTAATTATGGTTAAAATATATTCCTTTTGGAAATTTCTACGAAAATGGGTGGAAACTTCATTACGTCCCTTCAAACCCTGGAAAGAACTCAGGCCCCAGCTGTCTGACCACAGACCACCTGTCTCTGACTCACCTCCTAGCACGCTCCCCTTGCCCACACCTGGTCTGTCTCCCTACAGTGTAAGTCCTGGAGGACGGACGTCCCATTGTCTCTAACCCACCAGCAGCACCAGCCACGCCCGCACAGGTGGACAGTCGATCTTCGTGAAACGAGAGGCCGGGATGTGTGTGGACCCGGCCGTGGTACGGCTCAATCGATGCTTCTTACAATTTATTTCCGCACTCCCGTCATTTCCACTGGTGAGAAGGATATGTGAACAGAGAATAGAGAAATACCTTGCTCTGTCAGGGGCTGCTCTCCTCCCGCCGCCCCCGCATTACCGTGAAACGAGTATTGATTCTGGGCACTGTGCCATTCTCCACCAAGAGGTTCAGGTGGGCGATGCTACGAGAAAGTCTTGAACCAAAGGCTCCATGGGCGTCAAGTACAGTTCCTTGGCAGGCTACTGGACGAATACACATTTGGGCCTCTTAGGCAAATATTCGACTAAAAATCCTTCAGCGGGGCACCCTTGTGTTTCCAATCTCATCTTATCTCCAAAGAAGGAATGTTACTAATTAGCAAGTTGAGAAACTCTCTTTAGCATCCTTAGTAACCATGCCATAAAATTAATTCAAGCATAACCTAATTCTAGAATAATAATAACACGCTTCCTAATGTTTCCTACATTAATCAGGTTAAGGCAGTTACTATAGCAGCCCTGTGGAATTTATTGAAAATAATGGAATTTCACTATAGTGCAAGTTCTCTCGAGAATGCTACTATTTTGTTTACAAGAGAGAAAGAAGCAGGAAAGCACCCTCTGCCTTTGAACTAATTTAGGTTCAATGGCAGACAGACACAAAAGTAATAAAGTGCTGCTTGCTCTGAGGAGGTGGTGGTGACTCTGTTTTCTATGATTAGATTCGTTTAAATCTGTTCTCTCTGTCCATCTTTTGCTCAGACTCAGGGAAAACATATATATAAGGCTTGAGAGGAGGGAAATTCTTGTATCTTGTGGACAATTGCCTCCTTCTTGGGGACCAGAATGACATCCAGCTTGCTTCTGTCCTCGAGGTATCCAAGAGCAGAAGCCAGACTCACCAACGCAGCTAATGGCCAGGAGAAGTCAATGTCGGGCGGGGACAAGTCTGGAAAAATGTAATGCCTGGGGATCCACACCGAACGTCTTCGCACTCAGCTCTAAGCCCTGGATTCTGAGTGCACACCGTGACCTCTGACCTCGGGCTCCCTGATGCCCGGGCGCTGAGCAGGTGGTCCGATGCTGCTTCTCTACGCAGTGCTGTCGAGGCTGCTGATGCGGTTGAGTCCCTCATGGCAGAACACGGCAAGAGACAGCGGGACAGACCTGGGTTCCGGTTCAGTGCCCTCTGCAGACTTCGCTGGGCTCACTCTCTGCAGATAATGTACATGTCTCCGTCCTGGCACTAGTGACTTTGGGGTTGGGTCACTCCCTGCCGGGGGCTCTGCCTGTGCATGGTGGGCTGGAGCTTGGAGCATCCTGACCTCCACCTCACCAGATACTGGGGCACCTGTAGAATCAAGGACAGCCAGCAAAAGTCTCAGACGTCCCACGGTCCCCAGGAGGACAGGTTCCCCACAGTCTGGAAGTTAACTGAACTGTGAAAGGGGAGACAGATCAGGGCTGCTCCCCTTAAAGAAGGCAGTACTGGGGGCCCCGGAGGTAGACTGCTCTTGACCATCACACGTGTGTGCCCTGGAGTGCACCAGGAAGCCCATGGGGGTGGAGTAACTCGCTAATCCCTTATTACAACCATCCTCCTTGACTGATTGGAGAAACTGGATTTCTCCCCAAATACTTAAACACCAAGATGTCTTAGTTAATAAAAGAGAAAGCTTTGTCCACACGCTCACCACCATTTCCACGTAATCAAGAGAACTTCGGTCCAGGAGATACAGCCCTGTTTCAAGTGAGATGTTCTCTGCACGAACAGGACGCAAAGGGAGGCTGATGATTCTATCAAGGCGCTGGGCCAACACCCTCCGAAAGAACTCCTTCTGTAGAGATTTTCCTTTTGCTTTTGTGCTCACCGGGCAGATGGCCCTTCCTCCTTTCCTGAATCTTTTTCTTTCTTTTTTTTTCTTGTTAGGTCCCCAGACAATAAACAAAACAAAACAAAATAAACAAAACCAAAAACCCCAGGATTTGCAGTAATTTCTAGTTCCCGAGACACATTTAGCCCGCTGGGAGGCACATTTCAAATATTGGCCAGTCCCACGTACAAACCAAGCCTTCGATCTCTTCTGGCTCTCTCTCACTAAACTCAGCCACACTTCATACGAAGTGAGGTTGGGGTTCAGATATGATTTTTACATCAGCCGTGTGAAACCCATTTTATCAGTGATTTTTTTCTTACAAACTTGAAGGCGTTTCTATTTTGACATGATGGTGAATCCTCACACTAGGTTATAGGAAATGATACAACGAGATCTCACTGCTCTCTGCCCACTTTCCCCAATGCTGGCACCTTAGCTGAACCGGGCCGTGGATCTCGCACCGTGGGATGCTGGCGTGGGATGCTGGCGTGGACAGCTGAGGTGTGTACTGAGGATGTAGAGTGTTTCCATGGTGTCGCGAGATTCCTCATGTGGTCCCTTCTGATAGCCCGCCCATGTGCCACCCACCCCTGAGCCCTCCTCAGGCTCCTGGAGACCACTAACCCGCTCTCCACTGCTAACTTCTTGTCATTTCTAAAAAGCTTCCTATAGGGCCATAGTGTAGCATGTGACCCGGAGTTCTTATGACCAGAGTCTCTGAGATTCATCTATGTTATTAAGTTTGAATAGTTCATTATTTTATTTTGTATTGTGAATGGTATTCCATAGTCTTGTTAAAAAAGAAAACCCCAGGCCCCAAATGGAGCTCACTTAGGACCAACTCGCCACACGGGGCCTAGTACCTACTCTGACTGCAGCTCCAAGTTTCCCCGAGATGCAGGCTACCAGACCAGTCTGGAATTTTCTGGTTCCACACCAGGAAGCCACCTGTCACAGGGGCCTCCTTCCCCCAAAGGGAAGATGAATTTCTGCTCATGGTAAGACCTGCTCTTCTCCCTGAGGGAGGTGACTTTCCTGAATTTTGCCAACTGTCCCATCTTGTCCCACCCTGTTTCTGCCTGGAAATTCTTCCGTTTGTCCAGCTCCAGGGGCCTCCCCCCTCAACTCATGAGGTGGGATGCTGCCTGGATTCATGAATCACTTAAAAAGCAATTAGATCTTCAAATTTGTTTGCTAAATTCTATTTTTCAACAGTCTGATGAGCCAAAGTTTGTTTTGACCCTCACCCATGAGAGTGCATGTGGGGGTTTTCCTCAGTTTGTGGCCTATTACGAACTCGCTGCCATCACATCCAACACAGGACTCTGTGAACAGGGTTTCTACTTCTCGGGATAAGGGCCAAGAATCATTGCCGAAGGTCATATGGTAACTGCATGTTTCATTTTATTAAAAAAAAAAAAAAACCTGCCAAACTCTTTCAGGAGCATCTGTCCCATCTTAGATCCCCAGCAGCCACGTCGAGGACCCGGCGTCTCACTGTCGCATTGCCACTGCTTGTAGCTTATACGTGTATCGTGATTCTAATAGGTGTGTGGTGATGTCTCCTTGCGCCCGATCTCCTGGTGGCTACTCAAAGTGCATTTCCTAATGGCCTGTGACCGGGGAGAACTTTGTCCCACGCTCGCGTCTTCTCTTGCTTGGATATCCCTTGCCGACTTTCATTTTCTAATGGGATCGTTTGTGTTTTACAGCTGAGTGTGGATAGTACTTTCTTTTTAATAATTTTTATTATGTTATGTTAGATACCATACAGTACATCCCTAGTTTTATGTAAGTTCCATGATTCATTATTGGAGTATAACACCCAAGTGCACCATGCAATACGTGTCTCCTTAATACCCATCACCAGTCTATCCCATTCCCCAGGCCCTCCTCTGAAGCCCTCAGTTTGTTTCCCAGAGTCATAGTCTCTCATGGTTCATTCCCTCTTCTGTTTACCTCCCTTTCTTCTTCCCTTTCTTTCTCCCACCCGATCTTTCCTACTTCTTATGTTCCATAAATGAGTGAAACCATATGATAATTGTCTTTCTCTGTTGACTTATTTCACTTAGCATTATCTCCTCCAGTCCTGGCCATGTTGCTGCAAATGTTGAGAAATCATTCTTTCTGATGGCTGAGTCATATTCCATTATATATGGACCACATCTTCTAATTCGTCATCTGTTGAAGGGCATCTCGCTCTTCCATGATTAGGCATTAGTACAATGGACAGTTCTTTCTATATCCTGGATACTCGTCCTTGTCTGAGATGTGGCTTTGAATGGGCCCCCACTCTGAACTTTTCATGCTCATTAAAGAGCCTTTTCAGAGCAAAAGTTGTTGTTGTTTTTTCTTTTTGTTCTTCTTTCGACAAAGAATCTAACTGTCTTTAAGTCACTTTTGCACCTATGTTAAGAGTCGGTTGAGCAAATTTGTGAGAGTATATTTCTGAGTTCTCTGTTCTGTTGATCTTAAGCTTTACAATACATCTTGAAATCCGTGTAAGCTGATATCACTCCACTTTATATTATTTTTTTTTCAAAATTGTTTTAGTTATTCTATTCCTTTTGCTTACACCATCATTGCATTTTGGAATAATTCTAGTCTATATCTACACAAATCTTGCTATGATTTTAATGGGAATTATGTTAGACCTGCCTATCAGATAGGGAAGAAGGACCTTGTCTGAGGCGGAATCTTCCTGTCCATGAACATGTTAGGTCTCTCCATTTATTTAGATCTTTGATTTATCTCCACAGTGTCTATCCTTTCAGCAGACAAGTCTTATACATGCATTGTTGCATTCCTACTTGTGTGTTTTAGCAGTTGCACATAGCATTACACTTTAATTTTGATGTTGTTAGCATTGTATTCTGCATTATGTATAGAAATAAAATTGACTTTTGAATGTTTATCACATAGGTTGCAACCTCAACAAGCTCACTTCTTAGTTTTAGGAGATCTTTTGTAGATTCTTTTTTGGAATTTGCTAAGTGAACAATCATGTCCATTGCAAAGAAAGGCAGTTGAAGGGCACCAGGGTGGCTCAGATGATTAGCGCCTGCCTTCAGCTCAAGGTCATGATCCCAGGGACTTGGGATCGAGCCTGACGTGAGTTCCCAGGTCAGCAGAGAGCCTGCTTCCTCCCTCTCCTCGAAGCCTCTCCCCCTGCTTGTGCTCTCTCTCTCTCTCTCTCTCAAATGAATAAATAAAAGTCTTTAAAAAAAGAGAGGCAGTTTAAATTTTTTGTTTCTTATCTGTATGTATTTTATTTCATTGCATTATTGCAATGGGTGTTACTTCTAGGAATATGTTGAATGAAAGTGGTGAGAGCAGATCGTTTGTCTTGCTCCAAATAGTAGATAAAGAGTGTTCAATATTTCTATCAGTGCAAGGTTTGCTGTAGGTTTTTATTGTTTTGTTTTGTTTTTTGGTACATTATCTTTTTCATGTTGAAAAATCTTCCTCTACTTTTGTTTTCAGGGGTTGCTTTTTTTCTCTCTCTCTCTCTCTCCCCACCACGGTGGGTGTTGAGCTTTGCAGAATGCTTTTTCTTATGAATCGTTATCATCGTGTGGTTTTCTCTATAGCCTGTCAACGTGGCAGGTCACACTGACTGATTTTCAGACCCAATGAACCAGTCTTGGGGTGCATTATAGTCTGTTGGGGACAGAAATGTAGGCCTCCCTGCAGCCTTTGCTGGCATTCATCAAAAGACTGCTAAAGGTTTCTGGGGTCTGTGGTCAAGCCCTTGCTTTCCTAAGGGTCCCTGTCCCCTGCTTTCCAGCTCCTTTGGTCAGGGAGAGCAGACTTTGATGGGAATGGTTTCGTTTGCACTTGTCAGTGCTTCCAGCTTGCTGGCTTCTCAAGCGCTCAGTCTCGGATATATGGGAGAAAAGACCCAGAGTCGTTGCTGACCATACTGCTCTTGGAGGTGGCTTGGTGGTCTGCCTTGGCTCTCCCACCTTGCAGAACTGTCTTGTGTCTTAGGTATGTGTATGTCAGGGTTTTACTCCACGGGCAGGAGGAATGGGGCAGAGTACATCTCTCCATTTCCCAGAAGCAGAAGTGTGGTGACACCATCCATTCACTGAGACGATGCAGCCAGATGTACCCAACCCAAAGATTGGCTGTGCCGTGAGCTGCTGGACACCCGCTAGTCCCAGCCTCAGTTCCCACATCTGTAAAGGGGACACCTCCCAGAGCTTCCACAGGGACAAGCACCCAGTACCAAGACTTAGGTCCATCATTGTCCATGACCCACCACTGACCAACATCTTCTCAAAACCAGGAGTGCGCCTCCTCTTGCCAAGCATTTGTTTCCCAAAGTGCTATTGGGCAGGAACATACTAAGTGTGGGGTGATGGGTGCTGTCAGCCAGAGAGGCCATGTTGCTCTTGGTATAAGCACAATCCAGTAAGCAGACTCGGGGACTGTTCCAGGACAGCAAAAGTGCAGGAACTCAGCGTGGAGGGAGGCACCGGACCTGCTGCGTGGGGCTCTGCATTTGGACAAGCTCCCTGGGCTCTTCACGTACACACTGAAAGCTGAAAAGTGTTGGTCTAAAATCTGTAAGAGACTTTGGAGATGAGCAGGATGGAAGCTTCTGGGGCTTTGTGGCACCCTCAGTCCTCCCACAGAGCAGAGAGCCACTGGCCAAGCGCACCTTGTCTCTGGCCACTGGGAGATAGAACAGCAGCTGAAGCCAAGGCAAATAGCCAGGAAAAGAGGTAGGAGAGTTCGTGTCAAGACTCAGAATCGGAGGGGTACCTCGTTGGCTCAGTCGGTTAAGTGTCTGCGCACTAGCTCAGTCATGATCCCAGGGCCCTGGGATCCGAGCCCCTTGTCGGGCTCCCTGCTCTGCAAGGGTTTCTCCTTCTCCCTCCGCCTCCCTCCCCCCACCCCTCTCGTGCTCTCTCTCTTGCTCACTCACTCTCTCTCTCTCAAATAAATAAATAAAAGATCTTTTAAAAAAATACTCAGAGTCCCAAGAGGAAGGAGGGCAAAGGCCGGGCGTGTCGCTGGAGCAGGTGTGGGATAGGCTCCTTCCCGCCCCGCCCCACCTTGCAGTCTGTGTCTCCCCTGGCCTCCCCTGGACTCCCATTCCTTGGACCCAAGGATGCATTTGTATTCACTCTGTTTTTACCCACTGCCTAATGTGGGTTGTTTGTAATTAGTTCAGATTCATTTTCCCTGCGGAAGCTCATGAGTGAGCCTTTAGGCTCGCCCACATTTGCTTGCAGCTGGGGAGATGAATGCGAAGTGTGTGCACCCGCAAGCAGCTGCCCCACTGGGAAGCTGGAGCGTCCTCTGAACAACACAGTTGTGGGGGTCCGCGTCATTTACAAACCCCAAAAGAATACAGGTGGGTCACCTATCTGTCTGGCTCCCCTTGAAAACAGACACTGGAAAACAGTCAAGGAGGGCAGACAATCCTCACCAGCAAAGTGTCCTAAATAAAAGTGAAACCAAGCACCGTGCCCTCTGCCCGCCTCCGGGCATGGCTGGAAGCTCTACAGCCTCTCTCGGAGGCCACGCACCACGGCTTGCTGGCTCCAGGAGGGAGGCACTTTCGCGTATCTTTGTACAGAAGAAGGCTGAAAGCATCACTTGAGGGAGAGGAAGCACTCCTTTGCCTTCTGTGTGGGAGGACGTGTGAGGCTCTGAGGCTGGAAAACAGCAGCCTCCGCAGACCAGCAGTCAGAGCGTCCCAGAGCCAGGCTGACGACTGGCACCGCCCGAGGGACGCGGCCGAAGCGAACTTGTCCTTTCTTGCCCGGCTTGAAACCAGCCTCCTGTGCAAAGAGCAGAATGGAATGCCCGGGCATGGGTCAGCTTACTCATGGAGGCAGCTTAGCTATTCATAAGGAGCATGAAGACCCTGGCTACAAAATAGGAGAATAAGACATGAAAGCAAGAGCTTGTGTCGAAGACAGGCCTTGTAACTAAATAATTTAGTCTAAGCCAGGAATTTCCCCAAGGAATTTTCCTTCCAGTTATTCCCCAGGCATCGCCTCTAACGAGTTTGTTAGACCAAACACACCAGCAGCCCCTAGTTACCACCTGTGGTGTGGGGCCACGGCCCTGTTCCTTTGATCCTTGAGCTTCCTGGAATCCGATTGTCCAGGGCCTCCTCTGGTTTGCAAATTCAGCTACGCCCAAGCAAGCCGCATTCGACTTGAACCATTTGGAAGTTTGAGCTGCAAATGAAATTGTCAATTCATTATTCATAAGAAAGTTAATATTCAGAGATCATAAGTGTCAACGGTGTGGTTAGGAAGGGAATTCCTGAGTCAGTCTGTCCCTCGGCTGGGTCTCTGACCCTTTCAAAACTCGAGGTTCTAAAGAAAGAAGAGAACAAAGAAGGCATTTGAACTGGCGAGAAATCCAGGAGGAACAAGAGGGGAACATGCCCCAAAGATCTCCTTCCCTGACCCATGTCTGACTTCATTTCCTGGTTGCCTCAAGTTAAGTCGTCTGTGCGTGCTTCTGAATTCACGAGTGAGCGTGACGATGGCACGCGCCCCTCCACATGGTTGTTGGTCCGTGTTTGGAGCAAGAAACACGTGCCGTGACAGGCCTCTGTCCAGCGCTACTCCGTGTCCTGCACTCTGGCGTCACGTCGGGAGGCGTTCTTCATGAGGCCGTGTTTAAAAGAACCAGAGAGCAAGTCATCCAGCATCTCCGGAAATGGCTCCCCTTCCCGTGTGGCTGTGTCAGTCCGCCTCCTCCTGCTCGGCTCTGAGGATTGCTGTGCCATCAGAGCATTAAAGACAGATGACAAAGAACATTGCAGTAGTTATTTTCTGTGGCCAAAAAAAAAAAAAAAAAAGGCTATTTAGCCAAGAAGGAACCTAGAGAAATATCCCAAGCCTGGAGGAAGACTGACAGCCCCTGGGACAGACACCAACGTGGAGCAAGAGGGGAAGCCCTCTCGCCGATGCTCTGGTAAGCCAGCCTCGGTCCCGTGTTCTGAAGTGCTGGGGCAGGCTGGGGCCCCGATCCAAAAGCAGAGACTGTCACATGAGCCCTCCCTGCAGGAGCTGCACGCAGAGACAGAGGGTCCGTTCGTGTGGACGCTCTGGCTGAGGCTGGGAAGGAAACTACCTCTCTTTACCTCAGCCTCATGGGGTTACAGCCAAGCGAAATAAACACAGACCCCTCCAGAAGTCCGCCGCACGCTCTCACACCCTGCAGGGACCCTTCCCAAAGGAGAGCAAACTTTAATGAGGACGCGGAGAAATTAGAACCCTACGTCGTGCTGTTGGTGGGAGGCTTGTAGCTGGTCCTGCCATTACGGAGAACAGTGTGGAGGTGCCTCAGAAAATTAAAAATAGAGCTACCCTACCATTCAGTGATCCCACTTCTGACATAGAACCCAGAAAGAGAGCAGGTTTCTGCATACTCATGTTCACAAAAAAACACTATTGTAACAGCCAAGAGGTGGAAGCAACCGAGAAGTCCACAGACAGATGAATGGATAGATAAAGAAACTGGTTTATCCATACAATGGAATGTTGTATGCAACCTGAAAAGAAATCCTGAGCGCACCCTAAATCATGGGTGGGCCTCGAGGAACTTACACTCAGTAAGAATAAGCCAGGCACGAAAAAGACAAGCACTGTCTGATTCTACTTTTTTTTTTAAAGATTTTATTTATTTATTTGACAGAGATAGAGACAGCCAGCGAGAGAGGGGAACACAAGCAGAGTGGGAGAGAAGAAGCAGGCTCATAGAAGGAGCCTGATGTGGGGCTCGATCCTAGCGCCCGGGGATCACCGCTAGCCTGAGCCGAAGGCAGGCGCTTAACCGCTGTGCCACCCAGGCGCCCCTTCTTCTATGAAGAGAAATATTTAAAAGTAAGAAGCCAAAAACCATAGGGACAGAAGGGAGAATGGTGGGTGCCATGGGCAGGGCGGGGCGGAGGATTACTGTTTTTAATGGGGACAGAATTTCAGTGTTGCAAAGATGGAAAGTTCTACAGGTCTGGCCGCACAATACTTGAAACTAGTTAACATCACTGAATACGTGCTTGAACATGATTAATATGGCAAATTTACTCAGCCATCAAAAGAATGAAATCTTGCCATTTGCAATGACGTGGATGGAGCTAGAGGGTATTATGCTAAGCAAAATAAGATCAATCAGAAAGACAAATACCATATGATTTCACTCCTATGTGGAATTTAAGAAACAAAACAGATGAACATAGGGAAAGGAAGAAAAAATAAAATAAGACAAAAACAGAGAGGGAGGCAAACCATAGAGACTCTTAACCCTAAGCAACAAGCCGAGAGTTGCTGGGGGGAGAGGATGGGGTAACTGGGGGATGGGCATTAAGGAGGGCACAGGATGGAATGAGCACTGGGTGTTATATGCAACTGATGGATCACTAAATTCTACCTCTGAAACTAAAAAAAAAAAAGTAAATTTTATGTTGTGTGTGTTTACCAACAATTAAAAAAAAAAGCATGTTGCCAGTTCTGTAACAAGGTCTTTGGGCTCGGATACACCAGATTCAGTTCTGCCTCTAACTGTATGAATGTGTATAAATATGGGTAAAGTGCTCTCCTTAAACCCATTGATTTTAGTACGCCTCTCGGATCCTGCCCCTCTTCCTCTGGTAAAGCACGTGCTTCTGGCTGGGAACTACTGCCCCAATTCCACATGGTCCTACTTGGGTAGCGATCAAGATTCAGAGCCATGGCCCCAGGCTCAAGGCCAAGTGCACGTTCAGGCTGGTGGTGGGACAGGCGCAGGACTCTCAGGACCCAGGTATGTCAAGTCATCACCTTCCCCAACAGGATACTGGAGTCTCGGAAGAGCAGTCCTGTCTCCTTTCGGAACCTGGGCATTTGGACAGTGTGAGCATGGAGGGTCTCGGCAGAAGAAGTCAGCAAGCGGGTCGGCTGAGTCAGGGACAATGGGATACACAGCTCAGGTGACGGACACATTCCCCGAACCAGCCCTTCTCTGCCAGGGGCCCTCCATGCTCACACTGTCAAAATGCCCAGGTTCCGGAAGGAGACAAGGACTGCTCTTTCGAGACTCCAGTATCCTGTTGGGGGAAGGTGATGACTTGACATACCTGTCCTGAGTCCCAGGGCCTGTCCACCACCAGCCTGGGCACTTGGCCGGGGCCATGGCTCTGAATCTGTCGTTACCGTAGGACCATGTGGAATTAGGCAGTAGTTCCCCAGCCAGAAGCCTGTTTTTATCAGAGGAAGAGGGGCAGGATCCAGAAGTACTAAAATCCAATGGGTTTATGAGGAAGCTGACTTACCCATATTTATACACGATCATACAGTTAGGAGGCAAGTGGGACCTGGGTGTATCCGAGCCCAAAGGCCTTGTTACAGAACTGGCAACATGCTTTTTTTTTTTTTAATTGTTGCAAACACACACAATATAAAATTTACTTTTTTTTTTTAGTTTCAGTGAGGTAGTGATCCATCAGTTGCATATAACACCCAGTGCTCATTCCATCCTGTGCCCTCCTTAATGCCCATCCCCCAGTTACCCCATCCCCCAGCAACTCTCGGTTTGTTGCTTAGGGTTAAGTCTCTTATGGTTTGCCTCCTCTCTGTTTTTGTCTTATTTTATTTTTCTTCCTTTCCCCTATGTTCATCTGTTTTGTTTCTTAAAATTCCACATAGGAGTGAAATCATATGGTATTTGTCTTTCTCTGATTGACCTTATTTTGCTTAGCATAATACCCTCTGGCTCCATCCCGATGTTGCAAATGGCAAGATTTCATTCTTTTTGATGGCTGAGTAAATTTGCCATATTAATGTAGCTGAAATCACGTAGCTCAGTGATGTTAACTAGTTCCGTTATTGTGCGATAGACCTGAACTTTCCATCTTGCAGCACTGAAGTCTGTCCCCATTGAAGCAATGGAAATCACCGCCCGCCCCCAGCCCATGGCACCCACCATTCTCCTTCTGTCCTATGGTTTTTGCCTACTTCAAATATTTCATAGAAGAAGGCGCCTGGGTGGCACAGCGGTTAAGCGTCTGCCTTAGAAGCTCAGGCGTGATCCCGGTGTGGGATCGAGCCCCACATCAGGCTCCTCTGCTATGGGCTTTCTGCTTCTTCCACTCCCCTGCTTGTGTTCCCTCTCTCGCTGGCTGTCTCTATCTCTGTGTAAATAAATAAAATCTTTAAAAAAAAATTAGAATCAGACAGTGTTTGTCTTTTCGTGCCTGGCTTATTATTTTACTAGTGTAAGTTCCTCGAGGCCCACACCCATGATTTAGGGTGCGTCAGGATTTCCTTCTTTTCAGGTTGCATAACATTCCATTGTGGATAAACTAGTTTCTTTATCTATCCATTCATCTGTCTGTGGGCTTCTCGATTTGCTTCCACCTCTTGGCTGTTACAATAGTGTTTTTGTGAACATGGTATGCAGAAACCTGCTCTCTCTTTTCTGGGTTCTATGCCTAGAAAATTCTGGGATCACTGAATGGTAGGGTAGCTCTGTGCAATTTTCTGAGGCACCTCCACACTGTTCTCGTAATGGCAGGACCAGTTGGCGTTCCCACCAACAGCACACGAGGTTCTAATTTCTCCGCGTCCTCGTAAGTTGCTCTCCCTTTGACGGCCATCCCCAGGTGTGAGCGTGCGGCGGACTTCTGGAGAGGTCTGTGTTTATTCGTTGGCTGTAGCTCCATGAGGCTGAGGTGCGGAGAGGTAGCTCTTCCCAGCCCAGCCAGGCGTCCACACGAGCAGGACCCTCTCATCCTGCGTGCAGCGTCCTGCAGGAGAGGCTCATGACGTTCTGCTTTTGGATCGACCCTGTGCCCGTCCCAGCACTTCAGAACACGGGGACCGAGGCTGGCTTACAGAGCATCGATGAAGAAACCCTCTGCTCCACGTTGGTGTGTCCGATGGGGCTGTCAGTGCTCCTCAGGCTTGGGGATATTTCTCTAGGGTTTCCTTTCTCTTGGCTAAATAGCCTTTTTTTTTTTTGGCCACAGAAAACTCACAGGCGAACAGGAGAGGCCGGACCGATTGCTAAGCCACACGGGAAGGGGGCCATTTCGGAGATGCTGGATGACTTGCTCTCTGGTTCTAAACACGGCCTCATGAAGCGTTCCCGGCGTGAGCGCCAGAGTGCAGGACCGCGAACAGCGCTGGACAGAGGCCTGTCAGCCTGTTTCTGCTCCAAACACGGACCAACAACCATGGGAGGGGCGCGTGCCATGCGTGCGTTCACTCGTGAATTCAGAAAAGCACGCACAGACGACGAATCGGGTAACCAGAAATGAAGTCAGGACATGGGTCAGGGAAGGAGATCTTTGGGCATGTTCCTCTTGTTCCTCCTGGATTTTTCTCGCCAGTTCAAATGCCTTCTTTGTTCTCTTCTTTCTTTTAGAACCTCGAGCCTTGAAAGGACGCCGTGAGCCGCAACCGAAAGGACAGACTGACTCAAGGAATTCCCCTTCTAACCACCTCCGTGCTGACTTATGATCTCTGAATATTAACTTTCTTTCTTATGAATAATGAATTGACAATTTCATTTGCAGCTCAAACTTCAAATGGTTTCAAGTCGAATGCGGCTTTATTGGGCGAGCTGGTTGCAAACCAGAGGAGGCCCTCTGGACACCGGATTCAGGAAGCTCAAGGACATCAAGGAACAGGGCCGTGGGCCCCACACCTGAGTGGTAACTAGAAGTGTTTGGTCTAACAAACTCGTTAGAGGCGATGCCTGGGGAATAACTGGAAGGGAAAATTCTGGGGGAAATTCCTGGGTTTAAACACTAAGTGTTTAGTTGAGGCCTGTCTTCGACACAAGCTCTTGCTTTCATGTCTTATTCTCTATTTTGTAGCCAGGGTCTTCATGCTCCTTATGAAGAAGCAAGCTGCCTCCATGGTAAGCGACCCATGCCCGGGCATTCCATTCTGCTCTTTGCACAGGAGGCTGGTTTCAAGCCGGGCAAGAAAGGACAAGTTCGGCTTGACGCGTCCTGGCGGTGCCAGTCCGTCCAGCCTGGCTCTGGGACGGCCTCTGACTGCTGGCCGGAGGCTGCTGTTTCCAGCCTCAGAGCCTCACACACGTCCTCCCACACAGAAGGAAGAGTGCTTCCTCTCCCTTGAGTGCTTTCAGCCTTCTTCTCTGTACAAAGCGCGAGTGCCTCCCTCCTGGAGCCAGCAAGCCGTGTGCGTGGCTCTCCCGAGGCTGTGAGCCTCCATGCTCGGAGGCGGGCAGAGGGCGATTGGTTTCACTTATTTAGGACACTTGCTGGTGAGGATTGTCTGCCTCCTTGACTGTTTTCCAGTGTCTGTTTTCCAAAGGGAGCCAGACAGATAGGTGACCCACCTGTATTCTTTTTGGGTTGTAGTGGCTGACCCCCACAACTGTGTTCAGAGGGACATCCCAGCTTCCCCAGTGGGGCAGCTGCTAACGTTCACACACGCCCGCATTCATCTCCCAGCTGCAAGCAAATGTGGGGCGAGCCTAAAAGGTCACTCATGAGCTTCGCAGTGGAAAATGAATCTGAACTAATTGCCATAAACCCACATTAGGCAGTGGGTAAAAAACAGAGTGAATACAAATGCATCCTTGGGTCCAGATGGGGAGTCCAGGGAGGCCAGGGGAGACACAGACTGAAGGGTGGGGCCAGGCGGAGAATATCCACACCTGCTCAGCGACACGCCCGGGCCTTTGCCTCCTTCCTCTGACTCTGAGTATTTTTAAAGATCTTATTTATTTATTTGAGAGAGAGAGTGAGTAGTAGAGAGAGCACGAGAGGGGTGGGAGGAGGCGGAGGGAAGGAGAAACCCTGCAGAGCAGGAGCCCGACACGGGGCTCGGATCCCAGGGCCCTGGGATCTGACCCTGAAGCTAAGGCAGACACTTAACCGACTGAGCCACCCAGGTGCTCCCTCCGATTCTGAGTCCACGAACCTCTCCTACCTCTTCTCCTGGCTATTTGCCTTGGCTTCTGCCTTTGCTGTTCTATCTCCCCAGTGGCCAGAGACAAAGGTGCGCTGGCCAGTGGCTCACTCTGTGGGAGGACTGAGGTGCCACAAAGCCCCAGAAGCTTCCATCCTGCTCCTCTCCAAAGTCTCTTACAGATTTTAGACCAACACTTTTCAGCTTTCAGTGTGTGCGTGAAGCCGAGGCTTGTCCAAATGCAGAGCCCCCATGGCAGGTCCGGGGTGCCTCCTCCGCCGGCGGTTCCTGCACTTTTGCTGTCCTGAACAGTCCTCGAGTCTGCTTACTCGGTGTGCTTATACAAAACAACATATGGGCCTCTGGCGGTTTATGGCATCACCCCACACTAGTATGTTCCTGCTTACAATAGCACTTTGGGAAACAATGTGTAGCAAGGAGCGCACCCTGGTTTTGAAGATGTTGGTCATGGTGGGTCATGGACAATGTGATGGACCTAAGTCTTGGTACTGGGTGCTTGTCCCTGTGGAAGCTCTGGGAGTGTCCCCTTTACAGATGTGGGAACTGAGGCTGGGACTAAGTGGGTGTCCAGCAGCTCACGGCACAGCCATCTTTGGGTTGGGTACATCTGTGCATGTCGTCTCAGTGAATGGGATGTGGTGTCACCACACTTCTGCTTCTGGGAAATGGAGTAGATGTACTCTGCCCCATTCCTCCTGCTCCGTGGGTAAAAACCTGACATACACACCTAAGACACAAGACAGTTCTGCAAGGTGGAGAGCCAAGGCAGACCACCAAGCCACCTCAAGAGCAGTATGGTCAGCAACGATTCTCTGGGTCTTTTCTCGGCCTCATATATCCGAGACTGAGCGCTTGAGAAGCCAGCAAGCTGGAAGCACTGACAAGTGCAAACGAAACCATTCCATCAAAGTCTGCTCTCCTGACCGGGCTGGAAAGCAGGGGACAGGACCCTTAAGCAAAGCTTGACCACAGACCCCAGAAAACCTTTAGCAGCTCCTTGATGAATGCCAGCAAAGGCTGCAGGAGGCCTACATTTCTGTCCCCAGCAGACTATAATGCACCCAAGACTGGTTCATGGTCTGAAAGTCAGTCAGTGTGACCTGCCGTTGACAGGCTATAGAAAACCACACGATGATCGAATTCATAGCAAGAAAAAGCACATTCTGCAGCTCAACACCCAATCATGGGGAGAGAGAGAGAAAAAAGCAACCCCTGAAAACAAAAGTAGGAAGATTTTTTCCAGCATGAAAAAGATAATGTGCCAAACAAAACGAAACAAAACCTACAATGACCCTTGCACTTGATGGTGAAATATTGAACGCTCTTTATCTACTATTTGGAGCAAGACAAAGCGTGTCTGCTCTCACAAAACAATTCAACATATTCCTAGAAGTAAAGCACCCATTGCAATAATGCAATGAAATAAAATACATGCAGATAAGAAACAAAAATTTAAGTTTTTTTAAAGACTTTTATTTATTATTCATTTGAGAGAGAGAGAGAGAGAAGCACAAGCAGGGAGACGAGGGAGAGGGAGCTTGAGGCTGCCTCTGCTGGCCGCAGAACTCAATGTGGGGCTCGATCCCAAGTCCCTCATGACCTGAGCTGAAGGCAGGCGCTTAATCATCTGAGCCACCCTGGTGCCCCTCAACTGCCTTTCTTTGCAATGGACATGATTGTTCACCAACAAATTCAAAAGAATCTACAAAAGATCTCCTAAAACTAAGTGAGCTTGTTGAGGTTGCAACCTGTGATAAACATTCAAAGTCAATTTATTTCTATACATAATGCAGAATACAATGCTAACAACATCAATTAAAGTGTAATGCTATGTGCAACTGCTAAAACACACAAGTAGGAATGCAACAATGCATGTATAAGACTTGTCTGCTGGTTTGTGGAGATAAATCAAAGATCTAAATAAATGGAGAGGCCTACCATGTTCATGGACAGGAAGACTCGCTAACGTGACAGGTCCCTTCTTCCCTATCTGATAGGCAGGTCTAACATAATTCCCATTAAAATCTACTTAGCAGATTTGTGTAGATATAGACTAGATTATTCCATATGGATAAGGCAAAGGAATAGAATAACTAAAACAATTTTGAAAAAAAAAAAAATAATAAAATTAGGTGATATCAGCTTACCTGATTTCCAAGATGTATTGTAAAGCTTAAGATCAACCAGAACAGAGAACTCAGAAATATACTCTCACAAATTTGCCCATCGACTCTTAACAGGTGCAAAAGTGACTTAAAGACAGTTAGACTTTGTCCGAAAGAAGAACAAAGAAAAAAAAACAACAACAACTTTTTTGCTCTGAAAAGGCCCTTTAATGAGCATGAAAAGTTCAGAGTGGGGCCCATTTTCAACCACATCTCAGACAAAGGGCCCAGTATCCAGGATATAGAAAGAGCATCCATTGTCCACAATAGCTAAGTATGGAAGGAGCCGAGATGCCCTTCAACAGATGACTGAATTAAGAAGATGTGTGGTCCATATATACAATGGAATATGACTCAGCCATCAGAAGAATGATTTCTCAACATTTGCAGCAACATGGAGCGGGACTGGAGGAGATAATGCTAAGTGAAATAAGTCAAGCAGAGAAAGACAATTATCATATGGTTTCACTCATTTATGGAACATAAGAAGTAGGAAGATCGATTGGGGAGAAGGGAAGAAGAAAGGGGGAGTAAAACAGAAGGGAATGAACCATGAGAGACTATGGACTCCTGGGGAAACAAACTGAGAGGGCTTCAGAGGGGAGGGCCTGGGGAATGGGATAGACTGGTGATGGGTATTAAGGAGACACGTATTGCATGGTGCACTGGGTGTTATACATGAAGTAATGAATCATGGAACTTTACATAAAAAAAACTAGGGATGTACTGTATGGTGACTAACATAACATAATAAAAAAATTATTAAAAAGAAAGTACTGTCCACACTCAGCTGTAAAACACACAAAAACGATCCCGATAGAAAATGAAAGGCGTGCAGGGATATCCAAGCCAAGAGAGAAGGCCGCAGCGTGGGACAAAGTTCTCCCGTCACAGGCCATTAGGAGGAAAATGCACTTTGAAGCCACCAGGAGATCGGCGCAAGACATCACCACACACCTATTAGAATCACGATACACGTATAAGCTACAAGCAGTGGCAACGACAATGCAGAGGCGAGCCGGGTCCTCGGCGTGGCTGCTGGGGATCTAAGATGGGACAGATGCTCCTGAAAGAGTTTGGCAGGTTTTTTTTTTTAATAAAATGAAACATCCCAGTTACCATATGACCAACAATAGTGCTCTCTCTCTCTCTCTCTCTCTCTCTCTCTCTCTCTGGCACTCTCTCTCTCTCTCTCACTCTCTCTCTCTCTCTCTCTCTCTCTCTCTCTCTCTCTTTCTACTCTCTCTCTCTCTCTCTCTCTCTCTCTCTCTCTCTCTCTCTCTCTCTCTCTCTCTCTCTCTCTCTCTCTCTCTCTCTCTCTCTCTCTCTCTCTCTCTAATAATAATAATAATATATATAATAATAATAATAATAATAATAATAATAATAATAATAATAATATGAAAGAAGAAAGAAACTTTCTCTACTCTCTCTCTCTCTCTCTCTCTCTCTCTCTATATAATAATAATAATAATAATAATGAAGAAGAAAGAAGAAAGAAAGAATCTCTCTCTCTCTCTGAAGAAAGAAAAAGAAAGAAAGAAGAAAGAAAATATATATATATGTATATATAAAGAAAAGAAAGAAAAAGAAAAGAAAGAAAAGAAAAGAAAATAATAATAATAATAATAATAATGAAGAAGAAAGAAAGAAAGCAATGATATAATATATATAATAATAATATGAAAAGAAGAAAACTCTCTCTCTCTCTCTCTCTCTACTCTCTCTCTCTCTCTCTCTCTCTCTCTCTCCTCTCTCTCTCTCTTACTACTCTCTCTACTCTCTCTCTCTCTCTCTCTCTCTCTCTCTCTCTCTTGAAAAATAATAATAATAATAATAATAATAATAATAATAATAATATGAAGAAAGAAGAAAGAAAGAAGAAGAAGAAGAAAACAATAAAAAAAGAAAAAAGAAAGAATAGCATAAAGAAAGAAAATTATAAAAAAAAAAGAAAAGAAAAAAACATATATATATATATATATATATATATGAACATATATGTGTGTGTGTGTGTGTGTGTGTGTGTGTGTGCGGGCAGCTGTACCTAGCACTAACTGATCTCTTGCCAAAAATGAAGCATCATACATTTGGGGGTTTGGGAGCATCTATTTTTCTAGTCCAGAACCCAACGACCTTCTTTACCCTCCCAGATTTATTATGTTTTCTTATATGTTTCTATCAGCTTGTACATGTCCTCAGGGCGACTTTGTCACTTTGAGAACAGATTTTAAATGGAGTGCTACTTTGGCAGCGTACAAGCTATGTCTTATATATCGAGCATGTATCCTCTCTTTAATACATGTTACGTTGCGAGCTGGCTGGAATGGCTAGTGACCGAAGGTCATCCCTGAAGACAAATGTGGAGATGGATATTTTCCCCTGCTCTCCGAAGCAGACATGGTCTGGATGTTAGCCTTCCTCAAGAGGCTAATGGTGATTTGGCTAATGGCCCTTCTACACCGTCTTCAATTAAAAAAAAAAAACCCAAAACAAAAAAAACGCAGCTCTCATTCGAGAGCATTTATCAAATTTTCTTTATCACTTTTAATCCTGGAAGCAGGTCACTGGCCTATTAATGGTGTCGATCGTGGGGGTGTTAAAATAACTGTGTTATATTTTATTTATTTATTTACTTTTTATTTTATTATTTTTAAAGATTTTATTTATTTATTTGACAGAGAGAGAGACAGCCAGCGAGAGAGGGAACACAAGCAGGGGGGAGTGGGAAAGGAAGAAGCAGGCTCCCAGCACGGAGCCCAATGTGGGGCTTGATCCCAGGACTCCGGGATCACGCCCTAAGCCGAAGGCAGATCCCAACGAATGAGCCACCCAGGCGCCCCTCTGTGTTATGTTTTAAAAGACCTAAGTTAAGAAGGAAGGAGTTTCACGGAGTGAACCCAATACAGCCCCCGTTTCCCACTGCCTTAATTTAAAACTCTAGAAAAAGCATAAATAACAGCTCTCTGAGGATTCGGAAAAGGACCCAATAGCAGGGAGATTGGTAGAGGAGCGTCAAGGCTGAACGACGGTCCACTGAACGTCCACACCACGTTGTCTTTACCCGTTGCCCGCTGACGGGCACTGAGGTTGCCCCCACATGTCGGTCCCTGTGAACAAGGCCACGATGAACCTGGGCTCCTGATTTCAACTCTCCAGGGCAAATAGCCGTAGTGTGATTACTGGGTCATAGGGCAGTCCTATTTTTAATTTTTGAGGACCCTCCACACTGCTTTCCCGCATGGCTGCACCATTTTGCACTCCCACCAACAGTGCAGGACGGGTCCTCTTTCTCCACAGCCTCACCAGCATGTGTTGCCTTTTGTTGTTTTGATAGTAGCCACCCGGACAGGTGTGTGGTGGTCCCTCACCATGGTTTGGATTTGCATCTCCCTGATGACAAGTGGCACCGAGTGTCCTTTCACGCTCCAGGTCTCCATTTGGAGGTCTTCTTTGGAAAACTCTCTATTCAAAACTGTAGTCTACTTAGTAGTGGTAGTAGTCGTATTGTTATTGTGTCGTAGAAGCTCTTTTTATATTTTGGAAATGAAGCCCTTTCCTGCGACATGGTTGGCAAGTATTTTCTCGCATTCTGTAGGCTGCCTCTTCTCTCTGTTGATTACTTCCTTTGCCGTGCAGAAGCTTTTGAGTTTGATGCAGTCACACTTAATAGTTTGCTTTTGTGGCCTACGAGCAATTATGATTGGTATCATATCCATGAAATTGTTGCCAAGACCAATGTCATAAAGCGTCTCCCCCTCAATTTTTAAAGATCCCGGTCATCCAGAGATGTGGCAAGCCGCACAACATGGGGGAGGGGCCCACGGAAGCAGCAAGCTCTGGAGGGTGGAGTGGGGAAGGGTCAGACAGCCTATGGGAACCATGGGTGCTCTGAGCCCCGTTGGCATTGGCTGTTGACGTCTCTGTGAAAGAAAGTCGGTGCACCAATAGAGAATTCCATCTGCTTCATCTGGAGCGGAGGACAGCCCTGGGCTGGCGCAGGAGCGGGGGGACGGCATGTACGGTACCTGTCTGCCCGGCACAGACTCAGAGGCCATCAGCGAAGATAAACGCTGGAATACGGCCTGATTCTAAACTCTCCCAAGCGGTCCATGAATTTAAAAAATGAAAATCTTGCCATCACAAGCAATCTGAAGTGAGTTCACTCACTTTTATCATACCGAGGGGAGAGATCAAATTTGGTGATGTCCTTGGCATGTGGTGGTTTTTAAAAACAGACCTGTACGGCAAATACGTTTGAGTGAGTGTTGAACCTCCTGTCTTCCAATGTGGGCTGGGGAGCCGGGCTAGTCCAGAAACGAATAGCATTGTTCTGTCCCATGAGAGCCCGGGCACGGGACACCTGCCCTGCTCGGACGCCACTTAGCACACGTGCCGGATGTTATGCACTGAGAAGGGCCTTTCTCCATCAACAGTGGAAAGGTCTGGGAAGTCTCAGAAGGAACAAGGGTGTTTTTATCAAACGGAAAAGCTGGAGGGAAAAAAAGGAAAGGCAACGAAATCCTTGGGACGAGATTTCTGTTCAAGGTGCTGTGGTTGTTTTAGCTCGGTTTCCCTAAATTACCTGGTGCACGTTCGTAATTGCCGTTTCAAAGGAAACCTTACTGGAACAAAGTGCTGCATCGCTCAAGCTGGCCTAGCTTTTACCCTTTCCAGAAAGTGACTTTCATCTGGAGAAAGCTAATGGCATGGCGAGGACCTGTAGCGCGCGGCAGGGAAGGGATCTGCCGGGGAACTGGGGTGGGCAGATCGAAGCTGGGGGGGCGGGGGCGGTCCAAACCTCCACGTGGCTGGTATCTGTGACGCCTGTAATTGCTACTAAAAGTTCAGGGTGGCATTTTGCTGATGTGCCTAAAATAGTCTTCTTGGGGCTGTTGGATGCCGTTTGACAGTAGTTAAGGTGTAAGGGGCAATGATCCAGCTGAGATCTTGTCCAGTCATTTTGATAAGTGAACTGCCTTGCAAAGCCTCCTTAATTGCTCCCACATTCTTCAATTGTTCCACTTAGCAGGGTCCTTTAAAAGGTCATTAATCAATCACTAAAGATGCGAAGGTTTTACATTTTGCTTGCTTAACAAAACACAGCCCTAACACAGTATCTCCCACTTAATTTCAGATGAGCTGATACTGGGCGCCCCTGCTGATAGGCCGTCAATCTCTTTAATTGCGCATTGGAGAATGTATCTGTTTAGCTCTGGGTCGATGGACAGGGGACCTGGAGTTTCAGGGCTGGGAAGGAAGCAGCACTTCGGTAAGGGCACTGGAGGAATCGGAAGGTGAGACTCTCAGCTGTAGAATGTGAGGGTAGAATCCGCTTATTTGCTCGTCTGATCTTAAGTTTGATGAGGACACCAGGAAAGCCCAAGTGAGTCTGGACAATGTGACCACACAGCACAGAGGTATCTCTGCAACTTGATTCTCTTATGAGGAGGCATATCCGATGACCTCCATCCAAAAATAAGCCAACAGCTAAGTTCCTAGCTGGTCCGTGCAGCTCTACGGTGGGTTTCAACCTTAGCGCTGTTGACTTTGGACTGGATAGTTCTCTGTTGTGTGGGGGCCACTCAGAGCATTGTAGGATGTTTAACCACATGCTTGGCTCTCCTTCAGCCCATCACAGCAACCTAAAATATCTGCAGACATTGACGAATATCTCCTAGGGGCAAAGTTGACCCTATTGATTGAAAGCCATTGGTCCAGACCATGGAATTAGTCTTTGTCCGCATGTTCCTGGAAACGGTTAATTTCTCAAGCTAAACATAAAGTGTAGCTCAGGGTTTACTGTGTCTCCTGCACTTGTGCCACTGTAGTGTTGGGACACCTTTGGGGTCTTCTTCCCTTTGGAGCCATCATGTCACTGGCATGTGGAAGTGTGTACACATTTATACCCATGTACCCAGCCGTCCTGTCTCTTGGGTGAAGGATGGAGAACAGAGTAAATCCATGTGGATAACAGAGATGAAAACATAATTGGAATGGTGAAAACCCCTGTTCCTCAGTTTCCTCCCAATGCAGCACAGTATCCAGGGAAGAAGGTCCAGGGAGAAGCATGTGGGCTCCCAAATTCAGCAGATCAGGTTTCAAGAATTGGCTTTCCCACCTGGTGACTGGGTAGCTCTGGGAAAGCCTCTTAAAACCACCTGCCCTTGGTGTTCTCTTCTCTGCTAGGGGCAGACACAATCCTGCCCTAGGGTTGCTGTGGGTCCCAGGTGGGCTGACACAGGTAAGGCTTGCAAGTCTGGGCGCAGCATGGAAGAAATGCTCAGACATGCTGGTTGTGACTACGGTCATTGTCACAGCTGCAACCCCAGGGCTCCATGCTTCGGTCTGTTTACTCGTCTGTCTTCCATACGCACTTCCATACGTGAGTCTTGGGAGTGGAGGGTCTCTGCGTTACCTATCCTTGTCTATCCAGTGCCCCGCTCACTGCCTGGCACAGGAGGCAGAGTCAATATGGCATAAATGCCCAGCAAACAGAACAAGGAGTAGAAACAAGGATTGGAATTGAAGTCACAGATTGGGCAAGAGGGTTGCTGGGTGGACTCAAGGGGCTTCCCTATCTGTCTGACCATATGAGCCTAGTGACACCATTCACGTTCCAAACGAGGGACGGCTCAGGTCACCTGGCACAGCTACGGTCCCTCCCTGTCTTGCCAGCCACATGCTTCCTGGGCCAGAACAGCCTGGGGAGGACATAACCAGCCACCTAAAGTGACCACCTGCTTACACCACATACTTTCCCTTGTGGAGCAACAATGCCTGGAAACATATGGGAAACTTTCATGACTTGCTCTAAAAATAATAAATAGTAGGTTGATATTCCAGGGGACACGAGAACACTGAAGTCCCTTCAGATTAACAAGCAGATAGGGAGCAGAGTAAATATTTTTTCTGTGAACGCATTTTTTTTTAAAGGCAGACATAGGCTTAAGAGTGATTTTGCACTATGTTTATTTTTGTTCCTCTCACAAGTGGAAATTACAGTTATGGCGATGTTGCACACACTCCTTTGTATCTTGTAAAATTGTGAAGAACCCAGGGAATGCCAGCAAGGTACCACAGGTTTTGCTCTGTTCTCCTGGAATCAAATACAGCACAGAATTTTCAATGTTAAAGCTTCAGCCGGGAGGGAGGTAGGAGGTGGGAGGGGAGGGATGTGTTGCCTTAAGTAGAAGTAGGAAAATAAAGCTCCTTTGTAGCATAGATCCACATGGGGAGCACTAATCACGGGGCCCCCTCCCCCGAAGTGTGCCTATGGCTTTCCTTTTCTGCAGAGGGGACAGAAGGTGGGTCACATCCTAGGGTTTTCAAGAGTCTTGAGGTTCTAACATTATAAATATTCCAGCAAGATCATGAGTCTTCCTTTCTCTTGCTTTCGTTTCGGCTCACTGCCATGGCGAGCGGACCACAGCGCGGTGCACTGCGGGTTCTTGCCAGTCTTGAAAACAAGCAATTGTTTGGGAGAGAGACTTCCTCACCTGATGTTTGATCATGAATAAATGAAAAGTCTCAGGATCACAGAGGGATAAGACAGTGGTTTCTGTTTGGAAAATGGGAGAGGGTTTGAATCCTTTATCTTCCCTTTGTGCGTGTGCGTGTGTGCATGTGTGCACGTGTGCGTGCGTGTGCGTGTGTGTGCGTGTGTGCGTGTGTGTGCGTGTGTGGTGAAGACTGCACATTAACAATGCTTTCACTTCTCTGCTTTCGATTTCAGATCCATTATTATCCAGAATCAGATTCCGAATGTAAGTGCAGGTAAATTGAAGCTGACAAGCACTATTGACAGCACGACTATTTCCAAAACTTAACAATGAAACAGACAGGCCCATTTGCAGGCAGACGCATATGAGATAAACCAGAGACAGATAAGATGATAACGGGAGGGGCTCTAAGATCATCACGACCCTGGGCCGCAGGCGCAGGTGGCTTCCAGGTGACAACGGCGCCCTGAGTCCATTTTCAGGAATCGATACTAGAAATTCTTTGTGCTGTTACCTAATGTGGACTAGAGTTAACATTTGGGGGTCCACAGCATACTGCTGATTTTCTTATTAATATTTTTATTATGAACGTGGTTTATCTGAGAACATAATAAATCCATAAACATATATGTTCATTCTAAGTGAAACACTGTCGAGTCTCTTTTGGTCCATGTATTAAAAATCGTTCTGCACTTACTTAACAAAACCTCAGGACAATGAAGCAACCTGATTCAGGCTGAACAGCTCACTTAGAGATACAGAGCCAGGCCCGGGACTCAGGTCTCCAGAGACCTTTTCTAATTATTTTCCTCCTGATCAAGAGGAGAATTTTATATCCGTGAAGACGCAAAGAGAGTGGAAATGATGCCATGGTTTTGTTTTTGTTTTCGGTTTTCGGGACCACCCCCCACCCCCTACCCCCGTCCACATAGGAACGGCTTCACGTACGAAGAAAGACGGCACACATTGAAATAACACACAGACACATACATGTTTAAAGTAAATACATATCGTTTCTTTTTCAAACGTTCCCATGTTCTCACTGGCTGCAGTGGATTTCTTTGTTTCCGGGGGATTCTCTTGTACTTGGACCCCTCTCCGGAGCTGAAGGAGCTGATGGAACGGCGCATTTTAACACAGCCAAAGAGCACAAGGCCAGGTAATTTGATCATTGGGGGCCACAGTGATTCTTCCCCGCAAACTTTAAGGAAAAATGACATGAATAAGCCAGAATTTGATTTTCTTAATCACGCCCTGAAGGATGAACCTGGATGCCTCAGTGCTTGATTGCACGCCTGAGGTACATTAAAAATGAGTTTATCTTTCTCTTGTTTGAGCCATGATATATGGACAGAAATATACCCGTGTCTCTTACTCCACACTCTGTCTGATGAGTCCCTCGTACAAGCAGCAGCCGCTGTCTGGGGAGCCCACATGCTCTCCCTGTGAGGAGAGAGAGTCGCGTGGGAGTCAGAAGATCCCATAAACTCTGGGAGGGTTTGGACTGCTACCCGGAAATCCGACGGGGCTGCCCGGGACATCACATGATGCTGAGTATAGCCCAAATCAGCATCACTGTGCGAGTCAGCACCGATTTGCTTGAACCTGGCTGTTCCCCTCTCTTGATCTTTCTTCTGCCCTAGGGAAGGACCCCCAGTGTTAGTGTTTCTCTCGCTTGCAAGGTCTATATACATTCGTCATGCACCCAAATGACGAGTTTGTATTCGGTTACTCATTTATTTAGTGTCTAAACCAGCATCGGCTCTGAACCTGGCATTGGGCCACGCGTGGAACGGGCTGGTGGGGGGGAGGCTCACGGTGGGTAGAAGTTAGGCTGGAGAAGCCTGAGCTGGGGCTCTGCAGCAGGGTGGGGGGTGACAGACCATAGTGACTCGTGGGAGAAGCAGCTGCGTGATCTACTGCCATGTTGGGGAGGGGGGCTGGTGGCGGAAGGCTGGGAGTTGTCACACGTGGGCTCGCCTGCCCACAGGTCTTTCGGCTTCGCTCCTTGGAGCAGACGCAAGGCTACAAGCGTGGGGTCTTCCACCCTCTTTAGCATCAAGGGAGAGTCTAAGAACATCACTTTGTGGTCATTGTTTTTATTTCTATGGTAACCTTGTGACTACAAATGATCAGGATTTTAATTTAGAGCAGATATTTGCAGTTTTAACACAAATTTTACAAGTGATACAGGTGATTCAATTAGAAAGAGTGAAGTATTAAATAATGACATGGTTTGTGGGGGTGATGAACACATGCCAGACGTGGAGGCCCTCACCCCCATGTCTCCGTATCCCAGGGAGGCCCCCCCGGGGGACACGGGGCCAGGAAGCGATGCCGGCTGAGCGCTGTCTCCGCCGGAGAG
Organism: Ursus maritimus; assembly: GCF_017311325.1. NCBI lineage: Eukaryota > Metazoa > Chordata > Mammalia > Carnivora > Ursidae > Ursus > Ursus maritimus. Next base: position 45,406,752 of record NW_024424675.1, on the reverse strand, counting down.
CAGAGGAGCGGGGGGAACACATGCCCAGTGCCAAGGGAAGGCCTTGGGGTTTCCTGGTGAGAATGTTCACCAGGGCCACGAGTCCAGGGGTAGGGGGCCACTTACTGCTTAGTGGCCGTTTCTGCACTAAAAGGTAAACCCTCTGAAATGCCTCATTAGTAATATAAATATCAGCTCACATTTCTTGTAATTTGAATGATAAATATCAGAATGTCAAGCACTGCGTTGTTTTCTAAATTCAAAATTTACACACCGTTCTCTCTGGGGGTAGAAAGGAAGGGAGGGAGAGAGGGAGCGCGAAGTCCCAGGGAGGCGCAGGGGCCAGGAAGAGGGAGAAACACGTGGGGACAGATGGAGCCCTGGGAGGGGCTTGGGTCCGGGGACACAGACTCCGATGAACGGCCCATACGTCCCTGAGCACGAGTGTGGTGACCTTCCAAAGCAACAAACCTCCTCCCGCACATGGCTGGGGGTGCGCAGGTCCGCGCTCAGGGTCCAGGGAGGATTTGGGACATGATAAACCCACAGCTCTTCAAACATGCCAACCATTGGGCACAGCATTTCCCTTTCTAGCAATATTTCCCTGGGAAAATCATCCGGCAGATACGTATATAGAGGCACGTGCAGGAAGGTACTCTTGTGGGATTTCCACAACAGAAATCAGGAAACAATTGAGAGTCCTGATGGGGAGATGGCTGTAGAAGTTACGTTTCTGTATTTTAAACTTCAGTCATTTGAGGCACCATTTTGTTTCAATCATTTCTGTGGAATCTGAAAGCCTCCCAAGTTACTTATTTAGGATTTTTTCTTTAAATCTTTTATATTTTAACTTAAATGGTGCTTAGATCTAATCCTAAAAAAATTCTATAAAATTATTGGCTTGATATCCTATTTCTATAATTTCTCAAGCCAAATTAAAATATATAATGATTAAAATAAAGACAGCTTTATCCATATACTACCAAGATTCCCTGGGAAATTACCAGCAGTTAAAATATCCCACTTGGGGAGATACTGAATCAGGTACCATCAGTGTCACTTTGCAGTCACTGACACAATGCTGTGGTTAATTGATAGGGACAAGCTTATCCCACAGATATTACTGAGTGATTGCTACACACCAGCGATGTTTTGTCCTGGAAACACAGGGGGAAGTTTCTGAAAAGTTCCTAGAGGAGTAAAAACAGATTACAAAACAATGTGTAACTTATTATTTCATTGTACATGCTCTCTTTCTACACGTACACACATGCAGACATAGATGCACACAGTGCACACACATGGCTATGCACACACATGCAATCATACACAGATGCACACATGTATGGATGCACGCATGTGCATGTACACATAGGTGCACACATGCATGCACGCACACATATGCACCTGTATGGGTGCACACATAGATGTGCAGGCATGTACACATGGATGCACACATGCACACACAGGTGCACCCACATGCACGCACACATTGATGTGCACACATGCACACACACATGGATGCATGCACACACATGAACACACACATGCACACACCTGCATGCACACATAGTTGCACACACATGTACAGTGGATGCACACCTGCATGCGTGCACACACATGAACACACACCTGCGTGCACACACACAGGTACACAGGCACGTGCATACATAGATGTGCACGTGTGCACATGTGCACGCACACGCATGTATTCATAAACACAGGGAAAAGCCCTGAAGGGAGAGACCCCAAGTGTTTTAGTGCGGTTATATGTGCACCTTACAAGTGCAGGTGGCTCTCTTTTCACATCTAGAAATGTTTTCCTTTATCTACAGCTGGATGACGAGTGCTAATAAAGTGTGAAGTGTTAAACATAGTAACACAGACTGTGCATCTCTTCTCCAAGCTTCCAGGGAAGCACTCCGCTTCTGAGATTCTAACTCCAGTGACAGTGTATATAAGACCCTCCATACTGAGAGGGGTTTCTGCCACTGATTCTGACACTAAGTGCCTACAGTCCCCAGTTACCAGACTCTCCCTGCCTGTGGGCTCCATGGGAGAAACACTTTAAATGGGATTCTTGTAGGTTGAGTTTCGGGTTGCCACGACCTTCAGTGTCCACACTGCCTGACTCTGTCAGTGAGAAGAGAGGTCTGGGCTCAGCAGCCTCCAAGTTCTGGCCGATGCTGGATTTCAGGTGCCTTCTCCCTTTCACTGCCTGACAGCCACACAGAACCATCCAGGGTACCCTCACTTTGCCTTCTCGGCTTACTAGCACAAAGAGGCGAAAATAGAATCCCAGTAAGGCCTCCTTCCAGACTTTCACCAGAACATCTGAAAACTGTCAAGGGCTTTTACTATGTATTCTGTGTTTAAAAAGGAACAACAACAACAACAAAAAAACCACAATGGAAATTCTAGGAGCCAAGGAACCTGGAAATAACACGACCTCAGCCCGTTAGCAGGTGGGGATTTTCTCCAGGAGGAAAACAGCGTGATGACTGGAGGCCCTGGTGGCTGAACCAGTGCTCAGACCACTGCGGTCCTGGGCCTTGGGCGATTGCGGTGCTGCTGGTGCTTTCTTTCAAGAAATGAATATTTACGCTTTTAGCAATAATCTTAGCGCTGGTGGTGCTTAGGTGGCTGTGGTAGGGGAATTATAAGAGGAGTCAAAAGACCCCCGCACCCGGTGCATGTGCCTGTGAAATCTCCTACTTCTGAGTGGGGGTGGGGCCCCCTGTTTAATAGGATGGGATGTCACTCTCATGATTAGGTTATGTCACCTGGCAAAGGTGAAGGAATTTTGCAGGTGATGCAATCAAGGGACCATCACTCCTAATTGAGTGATTTTGAGTTAATAAAAAGCAGCTTATCCTGCGGGGGTCTGATATAATTCGATGAACTTTTTAACAATAGGGTCCAGAGGTCAGAGATGGAAGAAATCAAAGAGATTGGAAGCGCCAGAGACACTCTCCCACTGTCCTCGGAGAAGCAAAGCAGCGTGACGTCTCTAGAGCTGGAAGTGCGTGAATTCTACCAGCTGTCACCTGAACACAGAGTGGACCCTGAGCCTCAGGTGAGAACCCAGCCCCAAAGCACCCTGCTTTGGGCCAGACGAGACCCTGAACAGAAGATCCAGCTAAGTGACGCTCGAACCGCTGAGCCACGGAAATTGTGCTAATGAGTGAGTGCTGGGCTAAGTGCCGCGGGCCACGCACCATGGATGGCTCAGGCAGGCTGCTCACTTCCTCTCTGGGCCTGTGGTGTGGGCAACGAAGGCGTTTTTATCCCAGCAGGACAGAAACTCATCCCTACCTCCACTGGCTCAGGGCTTGCGTCTCCTGGTGGAAACCCAGCATCGCAGCTGGGGCAGAAAGGTCTCAGCTCTGGGGTTGCCTTGGGAGGGGGCCTGTATACCATCCATGGGGAAAGCTGCCTGGCGAGAGCCGAGCGTGAGCACGGAACGTTCAGACGCCGGTGAAGGACCTGCCTGCTTGGGCTTTTCTGCTGGCCGACTGTCAAGTCCACCTTCCTTGCCCTTTGGGAGTTGATCAATAAGGAGAAACTCGTTACGACCATGTGTCGGGGGGTTGCCTGCTTCTGTGCTCTTGATTTCCGGCTTCTGAGGTCTCTCACCCGGGCCGACTGTCCTCACCTCAAAGCTGACGCAGGTGCCACACGCACTGAGGTCCATCATACAGAACGGCTTTGCTGTACTTTGTCTCCTGCTTCTTCATTTTTGGTTACATCTTCTTTCTATTTGTCTTGCTAGACTCCTTTCTCAATTCTAAGTTTTTGTTTCAAAATAAACAAACAACAGAACAACAGTGGTGAGCTACACTTTGTTGTCTTAAAAATCTCAAATAGTGGGGTGCTCAGTGGGTGAAGTGTCTGCCTTGGGCTCAGGTCATGATCCCGGGGTCCTGGGCTCGAGTCCCGCATCGGGCTCCCTGCTCGACGGGAAGCCTGCTTCTCCCTCTCCCTCTGCCTGCCGCTCCCCCTGCTTGTGTGCTCTCTCTCTCTGTCAGATAAATAAATACATTCTTTAAAAAAAACCTCAAATAGTGCCTGTGTCATGGGTCAGCGATTTATACCAGGAAAGTGATGCTACAGTTTGCTTTTCATTTCTCTCGGCCATGCTGGGGGCTCCCTTTTTCCTTATTTCAACAGAAGCAGAGGAGAGGGGAAGAGCTCCATTTCATAATAAAGTAGATATTCCGAAGCACACTGTAGCTATTTTCCCAGCAGCATGCCATTTGGCAGCTTCCCTCTCAGGCTTCCGTTACCTCTGTGTGGCGGGGGCATCTGCTCAGCCCCCTGTGATGTCTGTTTATGGCACGGCACCCGTACCAAGTAGTCTGAGTCAGCAAGAGACCGGGAGTCCCAGGCACGGAAGTCCGCCCGGGTGGAGGATGTAAATGTGCACTTCCAAGGAAGGAGTCAGGGAAAGTGGGAACCAAAATATAAATACCAGGGCTTCGGGGATTATTTTTAAACTCTCTATTTTTTTTTTAAGTTGAAACAAATACTTCAATACAAAGGATGTCTTGAAGCTGAAAGGCTAGGACCTGTCTCGTATCTCAGGAGTAAATGGACTTATTTTTAAACCACTGCATCCCACCTTTCTCTTGAATCACACCTCTGAGTTCAGAGCTTGACGGTGTTTGGGGATGTGAATTAAATGTTCCTTTAGGGCCTCATTTAGGGCTAATGGAAATGACTCTAATCCAACCTCCCCAGAATATAAGGTGCCAACCCCTGTGATTAGCTGAATTAATTTAACTGAGCATGCGGGAAAAGGTATGAATCCAGGTGAAGTTTGTACGGGAGCCCATCCCCCAGGAGCTGTGAGGGTCTACAGGGCGTGTAGGTAGATGGACTGGAGCCTTCCGACTGGGAAAGCTCTTGCTGCGACAGTCCTCACAGGGCATGACGAGTGTGCAAGGCGTGCTACAGTATGTGTGCGTTCACAGTGACGAGACAACCTAGGCAGGACAATGACCGCCCACCTTTGTGACAGCGTGCAAGCTACAACATCTGGCAGCACCAACGGCCGCAGGGACTCTGGACTCACCCAAAAAACCATGTCCCAGAGGGACCGCATGAGAAATCACAACATGGAGCGCTGCAGAGAGGACTTGAAGTCATCATGGGGTGGGGGTGGGGTGAGGGCGATGGGGGCCTGGGTTCCCGAGTGCGATGAATCTAGACCTTGTTCCTGCCTCCACCAGGTCTCAGCCAGACCCCTCGGTGGGTTTCATCTGTGCCTGGGGCTAATGAAAGTGCCCGCCTCCTCCTGAAACTTGGAGTGGGAATTAACCAAAATGTTATGTGGGCTGAAGGTTGGAAGTGAAAGTTTCCCCAGAGTGAAAGCACAGATTGGATTTGATCACCACTCTAATAATTTCCACCATCGTTCTCCAAGGCTCCTTGGAGAGCAGTGACTGAATCTGGACTGGGGCAGAAATATCCAAGATGAGCCTGGAGCTTCTTGTAAGGCTAGAAAGTGAGAAAGTACTAAGAAAAAAATCAACCAAACAGAAAATAACCCTTCAATGATGGAGGTATGTCAGAGATGGACAGGAAAAAACTGAAAGATCACCTAGTGGCCAAAGCTAGAACAATTCGAACAACAAAATAAAGTATGGGAGCATGGGTAGTATGGGAGCATGGGGACCATGGGGACCATGGGGAGTATGGGACCATGGGGAGTATGGGAGTATGGGGAGTATGGGAGTATGGGGAGTAATGGGACCATGGGGAGTATGGGAGTATGGGGAGTAATGGGACCATGGGGAGTATGAGAGCATGGGGAGAATGGGAGCATGGGGAGTATGGGAGCATGGGGAGTATGGGAGTATGGGGAGTAATGGGAGCATGGGGAGTATGGGAGTATGGGGAGTAATGGGACCATGGGGAGTATGAGAGCATGGGGAGTATGGGAGCATGGGAGTATGGGAGCATGGGGACCATGGGGAGTATGGGAGTATGGGGAGTATGGGAGTATGGGGAGTAATGGGACCATGGGGAGTATGGGAGCATGGGGAGTATGGGAGCATGGGAGTATGGGAGCATGGGGACCATGGGGACCATGGGGAGTATGGGAGCATGGGGAGTATGGGAGCATGGGGAGTATGGGGACCATGGGTAGTATGGGAGTATGGGTAGTATGGGAGCATAGGAGTATGGGGAGTATGGGGACCATGGGTAGTATGGGAGCATGGGGAGTATGGGGACCATGGGGAGTATGGGAGTATGAGAGCATGGGGAGTATGGGGAGTATGGGACCATGGGTAGTATGGGAGCATAGGGAGTTTAGGAGCATGGGTAGTATGGGAGTAAGGGGAGTATGGGGACCATGGGGAGTATGAGAGCATGGGGAGTATGGGGACCATGGGTAGTATGGGAGCATGGGGAGTATGAGAGCATGGGGAGTATGGGGAGTATGGGAGCATGGGGAGCATGGGACCATGGGTAGTATGGGGAGTATGGGACCATGGGTAGTATGGGAGCATGGGTAGTATGGGAGTATGGGGAGTATGGGGACCATGGGTAGTATGGGAGCATGGGGAGTATGGGAGCATGGGGAGTATGGGACCATGGGTAGTATGGGAGCATGGGTAGTATGGAAGTATGGGGAGTATGGGGACCATGGGTAGTATGGGAGCATGGGGAGTATGGGAGCATGGGGAGTATGGGACCATGGGTAGTATGGGAGCATGGGTAGTATGGAAGTATGGGGGAGTATGGGGACCATGGGTAGTATGGGAGCATGGGTAGTATGGGAGCATGGGTAGTATGGGAGTATGGGGAGTATGGGGACCATGGGTAGTATGGGAGCATGGGTAGTATGGGAGTATGGGGAGTATGGGGACCATGGGTAGTATGGGAGCATGGGGAGTATGGGAGCATGGGGAGTATGGGAGCATGGGAATATGGGGAGTATGGGAATATGGTAGCATGGAAGCATGGGGAGTAGGGTAGTATGGGGAATATGGGGAGTATGGGAGTATGGAGAGCATGGGAACATGGGTAGCATGGGAGTATGGGGGTATGGGAGCATGGAGAGTATGGGGGTAGGAGAGCATAGGTGCATGGGGGAATAGGAGTATGGGAGTATCACATAAAATTAATATCCATGAGTCCACACTGGTGTACATACATGTTGGATAAATAAGTGGGAGGGTATAGACACATTTTTGTGCAGAAGAATTCCAAATGATTTGTTCAGAAAATCCCCCCAAGGAAATGGGGCATACTTCCCGACTCCCAAGTGTGGAGAAGTGCAGTGTGGAAGGGGACATGGGTGGCTGCCGGGGACAAGCCAGCAAGTGTGACCCTAGGCCAGCAGTAAGTCATGTGGACAGCATGCCCCCCCCACACGTATGACATGATGAGAGGAACACGTTCCCTCTGCAGCCTTCCTTTCCCAAACCAACAGCCTCAGCCTGACCATGACAGAAACATCGGACAGACCCCATTTGAGGGACAGTCCACCGAACCTCTAACGGGTCCTCCTCCAAACCTTGAAGGTCATCAGAAACAAGGGGGGCTCTCACGGCCAAGAGGCACTGAAGGAGACAGGAAGTCCACGCAATGTGGCATCCAGGACCCGATCCTGGAGCCAAAGGAAGACGGTGGGTAAGACGAAGACCACCTGAGTGCAGGATGGCTTTAGGTACTCGTGACTCATCGGCACTGCTGCAGGGCCTGTTCAGGCATGAGACATCAGTGACAGAGGGAACTGGGTATGTGGCGTGGGAATTCTGTGGCCAGTCTCAGTATGTCCACAATCCTAAAACTGTTCTACAATAAAAAACTTCTTCACAAAATCACAACGTGAGTTGAGCTGGGATATTGTACACCTGAAACAAACATAAATCTCTATGTTAATTATACTTTAATAAAAAAAAAAGAATCAAGAGAATTTGTTGTAAAAATTTCAATTCATTCCAAAGTTAACATACGGATTTTTTCCTATAAAACTCAGGTTCATGAACTAATTTGAAACATAAACAGCCGTGATTCTTTAAGGTGCATCTCCAGTAAAAACAAAAACACAAAAGGAAAACAGCACAATGTGAAAGGTTTGGGACGACGTGCTTTGATTATCTTAATAGAAATACATCAAACGCAATGCGTGCCCTGTATTTTGAGAGGACGCTGTGTTGCCAGCAGGCAGAGCTGGCAGGACCGCCTCGATGGGCCAGGAGAGCCCCTGGCAGCCTCCCTTCCTGCAAGGTTTCTTCGTGATGATCTCTACATGACAGGGGACAAGACTGAGGCTTGCGGAGGTCAAGGGCCAAGTTCAAGGCCACCCTCATGTCGGAGGAAACAGGTCGACTCTGCTTGCGCTGTTGCCAACGTGACCGTTGGGATGAAAGTCAGTACCTCTTTAATGAAGATGCTGAAGCAGGAGTTATTTAAAGAGGAAACGGAAGCATTTCCTGCTCTTCGAACGAGCCCCCGCCTGTGCGGTGACGCGCGATCTCTGCCCCCGCCCTGCCCACAGCAGGTGAGACTGGACCCCGAACCCACTGTGAAGCATGATGAAACCACTCGCACGGCTGTGTGGACTCGAGCATTGTTCTTTACGCCCCGTCTCACTGAGCTATTAGACACTAGATTAAATACCTGGGTGTGAGAGTTTGGGACAATGACAGAAATCCCTGTGTGCGAGGTCACCACGACGGGGTCCACGGGAGACGCCTGCTCGGAGCCATGCGCCCGAGCGAATGGCTGTGCGTCGTAGGAGGTGACGGCTCTTCGCCGCCGCGGTGGCTGGAGGCTGCGGGGGGACGGGCGAGAGCACCCTGCCGCTTCTCGAGCCAACTCCAGCATAGAAACCAGCAGCCCGTCTCACCGCTGTCTCAGCCCAGAGACATGTTGTGGGGTCTGCAGCGTGGCCCACTGAGAAATGAGCCGGCAGACTTGATATTATCCAACTTTCTGCAAAGCAAATTTGCAGTTCCAAGTGCTGTGGGGAATTTTAATGCCCAGTGATCTATGGCGGACGATTCAACCTGGGATAAGTCTTGGAATGTTAACTTAGGTTCCCCCCAGAGATGGTTTATTAATACATATGCTCTAGTCTATGGGATCAGGATTATAAATCAGACTATGTTTAACTCGGTTTAAATTCTGCTACTGTGTCTGATCCTATCTTTGTACAGTTTCTAAATCTGCCCGAGAAACTTCTTGAAAAATATATAGAAAATGAAGTTTCTATGGCAATGTAATTTGTTTTACCCCTAGAAATCTACAAAAGAAAGAGCCCACCCTGACCAGCCTGTCTGCTCGCGCCCCCTCCCGCACGGAGCTTTGACTCAGCTCGGCGTATGTCAGCGAGGGGTGTGTGGGCAGCTCGGCCAGCCAGGGATGGGGTCTAGACGGTACTTGGTGCGGAGAGCAGATGCGGTGCTCATTTTCCAAGATATATGACCACTCACCCCAGAGTCATACAGAACTACAAATTCCCGTTATTTATATGCCACTAATTACCTGGGCAGCCCCTCCCATGATACCACGTTTCCCGATATTGGAGAGGCGTGTGTCGTCTCATTCGATTAAAATTGGGTAATTCTAAGGCTTCAGCCTTGACCGTGACCTTCTATCTCACACTTCGGGACCATGATCCCAAAAGGAAACTGTGGCCAAATCCGTGTGAACCCATTTCCAAATCTTACGCTCCAACACTGTCCTCGGAGTGGGATGAAAATGCCAAAGGGAGGGGGACGGTGCCATTTTTTTTTTAATTTTTATTAAATCCTGTGGACTTTCGATATTTCAGGGGGAGAGTTTTGCGATGTGACAGTGGCGCCCAGATTCAAGAACAAAACAGAGTTTCAGGTCCGAGGGTGCGAAACAATAAATTCCCCCAGACAGCGCTGTCTGCTGCAGTCAGCCTCAGCAGAGGGAGAGGCAGAGCTTTGAGCTTCACCTTCTGCCTGCCTGTTTCTCCTCCAGGTGTCACATAAATTAGCCAGCGGAACGCGCTCCTGTCCCCGGGAACCGTTTGTCTTCAGCTGTTTGTCCTGACTCGAAGGGGTGCGTGTCTCTCTGCCTGATGCATCCCAGATACACTGAGGAGTGCACGGCTGAAGCCCAGGAACAAGCCCAGAAGGCCCACACCATCTCCGGTCGTCGGTCCCATGCCCTCCACGGACGGGGAAACCAGGTTTTGGGGAGTTGCTCCTTGGCAAAATGACCCCTCTTCCTTCTGGCCCACGGGACAGACCCTCAGAAGCTGCAGAAGGTCGGATCCGTGGAGACACCCGACCTCAACTTGGCGAATCACATCCCTGCCCCTCAGGAGTCTGGAAGGTGGAGAGGGAGCTAAGGAGTTGTCTTTGAGCCTGGAAGGAAGTAATGAGGCGGTAGCCAGAACCAACGTCCAGGGAAAGGAAGCCGCTTCTGTGCAGAGAGAAGCAGGGATGGGGAAGGTCGTCCCAGCGCTGCTCTTGGCTTGGCCTTGCCGTGCCATCTGCAGCCACCTGGGATTCCTGAGGCACGCCGGTCCTCAGAGTTGATGGCTCTTTCTGCTCCTGCAGCTGGCTCTGTTCTCCACGGGGCTCCATACTCCTCCTGGTAAAACAACCGTCTCTGCTTTGGGGCTTGGAGTCAGCAACCACCAGGCCCACAGCTAAAGAGTTGGGGGCCGTCTCCCAAAGCAGGCTCACTGGCTGTTGTCCCGAGAGGAGGCTCGAATGAAGGCGGCATGAGCCCATGGGGGCCCGGAAGGCACATGGAGACCGTGGGGTTCCCCAGTGGCTCTCCCACCCAGCCGGCTGTCTGCCTGTTCTTGGTTCAGGGTCTTGGAAGGAGGCGGGCTGCCAGGAAGCTGTGGTCAGACTGTGCTTCAAACAGGCAGAAATGTGACCCTGGAGTGGCATGCCCCCTGCCTTCTGTGCCCTCCCTGGGTGCCACCACGTCCACCAGCACGGCCATCACCCACACCACGCGCTCTGCAGAGCCCACTCCCTCCATTCCGCAGCAAAGAGTTACTGAGTACCCACTGGGATCAACGCCCAGTGTCCTCATTCATGCGTCAGTGACACGGACATCATCTTAGCTGACAGTTCTGTGCCCTTTCTAGATGCTTGCCACTGCTCTAAATCTTGATAAGAATCAACTCGTTCCATCCTCGAGGACGCTCTGTGGTGGTTATGTTTGCTATCCTGGCTGCATTTCACAGGCGAGGAAACTAAGGACCAGAGACACTCAGTGAGTGGCGAGAGCCCAACAGAGAAAAGCACAACAAAATGAGCATACAAACCTCAGCAGGAGTGGCTGGTTTTTAAAGTAGCCCATGAAACCCCAGGGAAATGTCCATGGCAAAGGCCCCTATCTTGTCGTGGGCTTGCCCTTGCCAGCCACGCCTCCCTACCCACACCACGCTCCGGCATCACTGAGCAACGTTCGGATCCAAAACACAAAATAATCACCAAGCATCACACAGACATTTGGTTTCGGCGTCAACTCCAGGATCAGCCAACTGTGTCTTCGACCACAGCGACCAAATCCGCTGGACGGATTATGGTGCCTTTCCCCTGGCAGCCTGAGCTGAAATTTGCTACCGAAGGTTTAACAACCTCAAGAAAGGAGTGAAAGAAGTGGAGAACGCCCTCTTGCTCTGTATGGCTGTCCTGGTGCGGGACTCCGACAGAGGAGGAGAGACTGCAGGCCGTGTCTAGTGTCTAATCCTCAATCTTACAGGACCAGTTAACACCATCAGTCTGCACCAAAAACAATCACCCTTCCATCCACCAGGCACTTAATGAGGTTCTATGGTGCAGAAAGGGATTCCAGATTTTCTGAGGATAAAGGATTCAAGATTGCATTGAAATCCTGTTCTCGAGAAGGTCACTGTTCAGTAGGGAGGAAAAAAGCATCCTCCTGGGCATACATGCACAGGGGTGGTGGGGCTGTGTCCTAAGACGCGGAGAAAAGCACTTGCCGATGTGTGACGTGCCTCCACGGGGTGCTGGGGCTGGTGTGTGCTCGGCAGGGGCAGATGACAGCGGTGTATCTAAACACAGGGGCAGCAGGAATAATGGCCAATGGGTGAAGAAGAAGAGGCCCCGTTTGTGTAAATGAAGGGTATTTCTATTTCTCCAGGATCGACACCATGTGAAAGCAGGTTTGATTAGTTCCTAGAAACCTTATCAGGCTAAAGAGGTTATATTTTATTCAGTAGCTTTAAAAGCTTTGTGAATTGTGTGTGTGTGTGTGTGTGTGTGTGTGTGTGTGTGACGGGGACTTGAGTGTTCCCTTACATTAATTATAAGTTCAGTAACTTCATATAATAAAACGAACTAAGAGAACACTGGCCCGCCAGAAGTCTTTTCTAAAGACTAGGAAGGCTAGCCCACACTTTGGTGTCACTGCAGTTGCTTAAGCAATGAGGAAGCGGTTCATTGATCAGTTTGATTGGGAATGCTAAAAACAGGGCCTACTTCAGGCATGGTTGGATCCAGGAGTTCAATACTGTCAGGCATTGGTCTCTCCCTGTCTTGGTTGCTTCCTTCTCTGTTGGCTTCATTCTCCAGTAGACTGTTTCCTACGGCCACAGGAGAAGCAAAGATGAGTCCTGGCTGCTCTGGGTTTCTATGCAGCTTAGTGCTGACCGTGCTGGAAGTGTCGACGTTTCCCTTCCCAGGATCCATATCAGTCTCCCAACCAGACCTGAGCTGTTTACACAGGATCGACCCTGGTTATCGTGTGTCCATCCCTGGACCAGTCACTGTGTCCAGCAGGGGAGGGTGCTCTGTGGCTGGTGTGGAGGGTGTGCTGACCTCACGATAGAAGAAGCAGGGCCTCAGGGGAATTCCACGAAGCCAGCAAGAGACATTCCCCTAGCATAGCAATTAGAGGCTTCCCGCTCTTCAAGGCTAATCTCTCCAGTTTCCACATTCCTGTAGCACTTTGTGAAATCCCAGCTTGGCCACGTATCCGATTTTGTGACGGTTAATCGTGTGCCCGTGTGTTTGCCCGGCCAGACCGTGATGCCCTCAAGTGCAGTACGTTTCCTTGCTGATCTTGGGTCTCTAATGAGTGAAGTGCCTGCACCATATTAGATAAAATGCATATTCTTATTGAAATTTAGGAGGGCTTAGGGGCAGGAGCCCTGGAATAAAGTATAAAGGAAGGATACACATGAAATAGATTGTGTGTTCTAGAAAATTCTGGCCTGAGATTCTAACATTTGAAGAGGTCCCTCAAGGCATAAAGAACAACCCTCGTAGAAAGCTGGGGATAGCACGATGAAGGCGAGAACTGGAAATCTTAGCAAGAAGGTGCAGAGGACCAAAACGTCTGTTTCCGACCGGCACCCACACAGAGAAGACGAAGGCTTCCAGGGATTTCTGGCAAATGCTGCGTCAGCTATCTGCGTGTCCATGGGGAACGGCCCAAGACAAAGCCTTCCCTGGGGGCAGTTCCTGTGCGTCCTGTCGCAGATGCTCCTGGACACGCGGCGATGAGGGCTTTCAAGCCACTGGCTCCATCTCATTAGTGAAGTGCGTATCTACGTGGCCAAACGGGGGAGGACTCGCCCCCAGGGGGTCATCTCAGGTTCATTTCAGCTCTATCGAAACCCGCAGGCAGAATACGACTTCTCGTAAGTCTTTGTTCTTATCTCAGCAACAAATCTATGTTTTAATGAACATTTTAATCGCAGGACAGTTTTAAATTTACAGAAAAATTATGACGACTGTGCGGAGAGCTTCCGGACACTTCAAGCCACCTCCCGCGTCGTGAGCATCCAGTATGATACAGTCCACTTGTCACACTCAATAATCAATACTGAGACGTGATTATTAATTAAAGTACATGCTTTTTCAGATTTCCTTAGTTCTTACTTAATGTTCTGTTTCCTCTGCCAGGACACGGTACTTTTAGATGTTGTGTTTATCAGCCTGAGACGTTGTAACAATGCCACGGCTGGGCTCTTAAACAACAGACACTCAGGTCACGGTTCTGGAGCTGGAGGTCCAATGTCATTCTCTATCCTCACACGTCAGAAAGAGAGCAAGCTCTTTAGGGTCAGGGCCCCCCACTTGCGATCTCAGTTAAACTTAATTACTTCCGTCAAGGCCTCATCTCCAAACCAGGCACCCTGGATGCTGCGGCTTCAATGTACAGGTCTGGCAGGAACATGACTCAATCCATAGCCAATGTCCTATCTCCTGAAGCTCTTGCTGGCCATAGGAATGTCGCAGTCTTTTCTTGGTTTTGGTGACCTTGACAGTTTTGGGGAGTATGAGTCTGGGTATTTGTAGAATGTCCCTCGTTTGTCTGATGTTTTTGTCAAGATTAGACTGGGGTCATGGGTTTGGGGAGGAAGATGGCACAGGTGAAGTGCAGTTGCGTGACATCTTGTGTTAACCTGTCAAGGGTACACCATCAACACGACTTGTTGGTGATGACCTTGAGGACCGACCGAGGTGTGTGTGTTAGGTTTCTGCGTAGTAAGGTTATGCTTTTTCCTCTGTATATTCTGCGCTTCTGGAAGGAATAAATCTCTCTCTCTTTTTTAAGATTTTATTTATTTATTTGAGAGAGGGAGGGAGAGGGAGAAGCAGGGGGGAGCAGGAAGATCGATGTGGGACTCAGTCCCAGGACCCTGGGATCATGACCTGAGCTGAAGGCAGATGCTTAACTGAGCCAACCAGGCACCCTCATTCAATCTTTTTATTGGAGATTGGTATTAGAAACAAGGTCTAGTACTAGGCTTGTTCATTGCTACTGGGTATTACTGCTTCTGGGCCTTCTCACTTGGCGGAGCAAGTGTGTATGCTAACCCTGTATAAACACATCTCTGCAACTATTTTTGTATGGAATCAATTTTTTTAAGATTTTATTTATTTATTTTACAGAGAGAGAAAGAGCATGAGCAGGGGGAGTGGCAGAGGGAGAAGGAGCGAATCTGAAGCAGACTCTACACTGAGCGTGGAGCCCAATACGGGGCTTGATCCATGACCCTGAGATCATGACCTGAGCTGAAATTAAGAGTCGGATGCTTGACTGCCACCCAGGCATCCCTGTATGGAACCATCCTTATTCATATTATCCTAAACATGAGTTTATACTGATACCTCCAACTCTAGTCTATCACCATGTGGATCATGCTAGACACCTCCCCTTGTTTTCCTTAACCTTCCACTCCAACCACGAGGAACCTGGCCCCCACCATCTGCTACCCATTTACTTAATGGTTCGCCTCCAGTATTCACGTAGAGCTGCGTCAGAATCATGATTTTGAGGGGACACAATTCAACCCATAACAGGCAGCATCCTTGGCAGCCCCTGGTGAGGGAGACATTTAGATACAGTTCTGGAAAGGACAAGCTACATAATTCATGGAGCTCGGTGCAAGATGAAAATGGGAGCCCTTGTCTAAAACTCATCAAGAATTTCAAGAAAGTGACAACAAAGAGTTAGATCAAACCCAGGGTGCAGCGGGACTGCCCAGGCTTCACACCCATGATCCTGCTGGTCTCGAGAAGTAGGGAGATGAGCTCTATATAGAAAAACCCTGTGGAAGGAGGAAGAGTTGAGGACAAATTCCAAATTTACCATTTATTCAGTATCACTTAAATTCTCCTTAATGTTACTGCAAACACAGAGACAGAGGGTGTCTGCAAACACCCTGTGCATAGTTATAAGTGTGAGCTGGCTGTGGGTACAGATATATTTGCACACTTCTTTTTTTTTTTTTTTAAGATTCTAGGCAGCAAAGGCCTTCTCTTTCCACACCAACCTGGTCACACAGCCTGGCCCACTACCCATAAGAGGCTCCCAAGTAAGGTTCTTCGGGACCTGTAGCTGGACAAGAGAGGTCAGTAGAGTGGATCCAAGATGTCTGTGAAGTCTCTGAGGATGACCTTCTCCCACTCCGACAGCTGGGCCACCAAGGCCCGACTGGGATGCATGTCGTTTTTGCACTTCTTGACATAGGCCCAGACTTCTTCCAGGTCTGCTCATTCCAGTGCATGAGGAAGGCCAAGATGGTCGCACAGCTGCGACTGATGCCCAGGGTAGGAAAGACCAGGATGACCAAGCAAGCCAGAGGTGAATTTCAAGGAAGTGACAGAAGTGCCGTAAAAAGTGAAAAATGTTGGCTTCTGGGGAATCTTCTATCTTTTTTTTTTTTTTAAGATTTTTATTTATTTATTTGACAGAGATAGAGACAGCCAGCGAGAGAGGGAACACAAGCAGGGGGAGTGGGAGAGGAAGAAGCAGGCTCATAGCAGAGGAGCCTGATGTGGGGCTCGATCCCATAACGCCGGAATCACGCCCTGAGCCGAAGGCAGACGCTTAACCGCTGTGCCACCCAGGCGCCCCGGGAATCTTCTATCTTGATGTGCAGAAGTTGGTCATCGTCGTCTATGAAAAATGGCCATCCTTCTTCCCACTCTTGCTGTGTCTTCAACGCTTGAAGACGTGTTCACAATGACGCCTTACCCCGTGCGGCTCTTACTCCCTTTTCCGTGCTCTGTGTCTCTGGGCGATGACCCACCCCAGCTGAAGCCCCTTGCTGCGGACACACATGCGGTCCCCATCCCTGTGGACTCTGTCTCCCATCCTTGGCCCTGGATGTTTCCACTCGGAAGCGTGTCTGAGTCTTTCTTCTCTTTCATCTCAGCCATGTGCTTTCCCAGATATTGTAGCATAAACAGACTTTGTTCACCTCTTTCTCTGAACTGAATTTGTCCCACCCAGGGGACTCCCTTCCTCCAGGGCTTGGGGGGGGTTGGCTCGATTGTTTGGTGGGGGAGACTGTCGGCACTCGGGCAGATCACTTCCTCCCTCCGGAACTTGGGTGAGTAACACAGAATGAGATGGTCATTCTTGGAGTTGAACCTCCATGCCAAGAACAAAGCAAAGCTAATTCCCAGAAACTGACCCCGCAGAGTGTGTTCTGTGCTCTCCATTCCCGAGATGCAGGGCACACTCGTCTTCACAGCCAGCTGTTCATTAGCGTCCACCCCCCAGCAACTGTCAGTAGGTGGTAATGAGGAAAATTGGAACAGCAGTTGGGTTATGTATGGTGTTTAAATTAATGCCATCACACATCAATGCATGCAAGCGGTCTTTCTTCTCTAATTGATAATTGTACACCAATTAACTTACTTCTGAGGGTCATTCTCGAATTCTAACCATGTTTCCGTCACATCCCTAGAGATGGAAATTCATTGCAGATTTGCTAAATCCTGCTCTTGTCTCCCCAGGGAGTCTCACACGATTATTCTACAAGGAGCTTCAGCACCAGTGAAAAGCTGATGACCCAGACATGTGTCCCTCCCGCCCAGAGTCCCCGTGGGTACATGTGGTTATTCTTGGGCTTCCCATGGCCATTCCTATGGCATTTTGAGCTCGCCGTGACCAAAGCTAAATGTATTATCTTTCCAAGCACACTCATCCTGCTCTCTCCAAATCAGTGGATGGCCAACCCTCCACGAACTAACCGGTCAGAAACACCCTTGCTCCATCCCTCCCAGCTGTATCAGTCACCATGTGCTGGGAACTCTGGCTCTTCCTGGCTCCTCCACTGGCCACTCTGACCTCCACCGGTCCCTCCCTTCAGCAGATCCTCACCATTTCTCCTTGATGACACATTGTAGTCTCCCCACTGCCTGTCTGCCTCCGTGTTCTCTCCCCACCAACACTTTCCACGCACTGTGGCCAGAGGACTACAGAAATGTCATCTCAAGGCCTGGTGTAGCTGCCCCCAGGCAGGATGTTAGTTTCTCCCAGAAGTTAAACACGCATCTACCAAACGCTCAAGGCACTCCACCCCTGGGTCCTCAGCCAACAGAAATAAAAACACGTGTCCATGCATGACTTGTACACACATGTGCCTAGTAGCCTATTCACTGTAGCCCCCAAATAGGAGAAATCCATATGTCCATAAATGAGAGAATGGATGGAAGGCCGTGGCAGGACCACACGTGGATCCCGCTCACAATGGAAAGACTTGAACGGGCACCATGATATGATGCATCTGAATTACTCTGTCGAGGGAACGCCACATCGCAGAAGCGCGCAGAGATTCCGTGTTTGAAGATCTAGAAAAAACAAACCTGATCTGTAGGACAGAAGCAGATCAGTGGCTGCCTGGATGGGGACAGGGCTGAGATCGGAGGGATGGGACATACGGGGATTTCTGGAGACAATGGAAATGTCTTATGTGCTGATTGTGGGGGTGGTTACATGGGTGTATCCATGTGTCAGAACTTAGTGAAATGCACAATTAAAATGGGTGATTTTATTGCACATGAATAAAAGTCTTCTCAGGCTCCCCATTCTTCTTAGACTGGAACCAGATTCTTTAATACGTCTACACAGCACCATGACCCTGTCCCTCCCGTGATATCTGGGTGCTTCCCTTGCATCTTTTCCCTGCAAGGGCAGAAAGTCCCAGAACACGCATGCCAGCTTTCCATCTTGGCCTTTGCACAGACTTGCCCTCTGCCTGGAACTGTGTGCTGTGTGCTCTCTCTCCAGCTGTCTCCTCTGTCTTCAGGCCTCTGCTCAGACGTCACCTCCTCCGGGAAGCTGCCTCTCACGGGAGCCGCCACAACTGAACAGGGCGGTTCCATAGCACCAGTCCTGCCATCGCTCTGGGCACAGGACTCCAAATTCTTGCCTGATGGACTCGGAGCCTTGACAGCTTGGCCGTGTCCTTCTGCCATTGTGCCCCAGCGCCTGGCACAGAGCACGCCACCCAAAGTACTGGCCGGATGTTCCTTGTCCAGCAAATGTATTTGTTCAGAGAATCCAGGGTCTATGAGTCTGTTGGCTATGGGATGAGCTGTGCTTACGTTCCGTGGCTTCAGCCCTGCCCCAGGCGCCCCGCCGCTGTCCTTGGCCTGATGAGTGTTACTCCGAAGGCTTCTACTGGGCTTCCTCACCTCGGGTACCGTGGGTGGCTCCCTGGTCTCTAAGAACACATCTCAAATACCGTCCGTGAAAACCCTATTGGTGTGTTGTCAGGTTAGCTCCTCATGTGGAACCAACAGGTTGACTGGCCTGGGGACGTCACAGGCCACCAGCTCCCAGGCAAGGGCCCCAGCAGGACTCCATCCATCCATCGAGCGAGGTTCTGCCAGCCCGGCTCTGAGGGGCTGTGAGAGCACATACAAACAGAAGCGTCCTGGGAGTGAGATCAGAAATCACCCGGTCTGGGAACATCCGTGCAGGAAGCATGTGGGACAGCCCACGCGCACTGCCCATAGAGCTGGGGAGGGCTGGGGCTGACGGTCAAGCCGCCGGCAGGATGTTGCCCAGGGGGAGAGGGAGCAGGGCGTCTCCTCTCATATGCCGATGATGTCTGGGTTCTCAAGACAGGATGGAGCTATTCTTTAATCTGAATTTCTTTAATGTGACCCCTAATACAAAGTGTTTAAATTTTTCATGAGGAAAAACATAAAAAATTAAAATTCCAACTATTTGGAGTGACCTTCTGGTAAACAAACACCTGCACCTGCCAGCCCCCACTCAGGGGGTGCTCACCCCGATGTCCGGGGTCAGCCGGCCAGAAGCAGTCTCGGCTCCAATTAGGGCCGAGGCGGCTTTCTGGGGCAGACGCCGGAAGCCGCGGAGTTTGTTTTGAGAGGCAGGTGTCAGGGCTTGTCGGCGTCCTGAATGCTCACTTTGGGTTGTATTAGCTTGAATTTTTTATGTTTGCCCTCATGAAAAATTAAACCAGAACGTTCTTCCCCTTTAGCGATGCTCTTTATCATCAGGATTGATAAAGAAAGTGAGTTCCGAGGAGCCAAGAAGCACTTACAATGTGCTCGCGATGTGTGAGACGCCGAAGGCGAGAGGAGACTGCCTCCCTTGTGCGCCGCCGCCCTGTCCACTCCCGCCCAAGAATGGAGGACTGATGTCAGCGCCAGGCCTGGCAGTGTGGGGCAGAGACCGTCCAGTGGTGGACAAGAGCCACTGGAGCGATTCAATCTGCACCCCTCGGCATTCTTTGAACAGCACGGCAGGAAGTTCAGGGTTCTTTCCCAACGTGGGGCTTCCTCATCGCATCTGCATAATGATGCCAGGTCAGCAGGGCTGTCTGCTACCCCAGCATGACCATGGGGGGCGACTTCCCTTTCAGGGGGCAAAAGACCCCACTGCAGTAGACAGAGGAAAGGCCCCCTAAAGATATCCACAACCTAATCCTATGAACCTGGGCCTCTGTCTCTTCACAGGGACAAGGGGATTTGCAGGTTTTGAGATGGGGGTGGTTATCCTGGGTTATCCACGTGGGTCCTTGAAAGGGAGGCAAGAGGGTCAGAAGCAGAGTGACACAGCACGCGAGAGACTTGGCAGGCCATTGCCGGCTTTGAGATGGAAGGGGCTGTGATCCAAGAAACATGGGCAGCCTGCAGAAGGTGGCAGGGACAAAAAATGGGGTTCTTCCTAGAGATTCCATGTGCTAGTGAGCGGTCCCCCAAGAAACAGAACCAACAGGAGACATAGCGATATCAATGTATATATAAATATATAGGTTACATATGCAATGCATATAATGGATGGATACTATATATTTATAGCATCTATAAATCATATATATATGATTTATTACAGGAATGAGCATGTGATTGTGGAGGCTGGGAAGTGTGCACAACGGAGACCCAGCCGAGCCGGTGGTATAACAGCCTGAGTCCAGAGGCCCCGAGCATCCAGAGGTGGAAGGCCTAAGTCCCGAGGTGTGAAGTCTGAGGGCAGGAGGAGGGCCCAGCGGCGGAAGAGAGCGCAGACCTGGCCTTCCTCCACCCTTCCCTTCTCTTCAGGCCCTCAGGGGATTGCTCCAAGGCCCCTCCGCAGGGGTGAGGGCCTCTCCTTGGCTGAGTCACCTCCTAGTCTGTTCCGGAGAAACCTTCCCAGGCGAGGCCAGAGCTAACGTGGTTTCACCGGCTACCCTGGCCTCCCTCAGTCCAGCCAAGTGGACACAAAATTGACGACCACATTCCAGGAGGCGGGCAGCCCAGCCAACACTTACTTTCAGCTCCGCGGGACCCCGTTCAGACTTTGGAACCATAAGGTAACGGATTCGTGTGGTTCAAAGCCACTGAGTTTGGGGTGATTTGTGACGGCAGCCACAGGACGTGGCCACGCGGAACATGGGGGACATCCTTCACACGTGTGGTCGGCGGCAGCTCAGCCCGCGGGGCAGGGGCTCGGCCCGAGTTCTCCCCCTCGAGGAGTGTGTAGTGCTGGGCACAGAGGCTCCTTCCATCGAAAATGCAGACGAGAACAGGCCCCAGAGGTCGTCAACGGGATAACGTGTTGGAGGACACTCATTTGGCAAAATTAAGTGTAGTTATCACTTTCTCAATAAATCTTTGCCGAATGGAGGTAAGAATTCCAGGAAACGCTTACACGTACAGAACCCGTGTCATGGAACAACTCGGAAGGACGAAGGTCCCCCGACACGCGTGGTAACCGAAGCTCGGGGCATTAGCAGAGCTGCTCAGGTTAACAGTGCCGCTAAGACAGGGCTGGGCATGCCCGTGCCGAGTGACGGCCCTTGCTCACGGACAATCCACAGTGTCTACTTTGTTACTGCATCAGAGTTGTCATTCCCTCATCTGTAAAATGGGCATCATCGGGGTGCCTCCCTCCCAGGATCGGTGAGGTGCTGTTGCTGAGATGGTGTATGGAAGACACTTAGACTTGTCTCTTGCAGGGGAGGGGCAGGGGAGGGGCCCACTGCATCTCAATGCACCTCTCCATTGGGTTTCCTGGGCCAGAGGTCACGACACATTGGCTTCTTTATTTCCCACTGACCCAGACTGGTACATGGCAGGATTCCATATGTATTTTAAAAAAAGAAAACCCACATACCATTATAATGAATTCCAGTGTCTATCCCCCCGTTAGAATTAATACAGAAGAGACGAGAACGGAGCAGGAGAATGGAGGCAGCATGGACAGCCAAGGTGGAGGAGGTCTGGAAGCCTTCCTAGAGAATGCGAGCTCCTTCCTAGAAAAGCCACCTCCAGAGGGACATCTGGGCCCCCAGGGAGACGTGGGCTTCTCCCTGAGGCGTCAGGATGGTATCGTGAAGATGAGATGTTTGAACATGAACAGACGGCATGATGTTGGATCTGATGGCGTGGATCTTAGAGCACTGAAGCGTGCTGTCACTAACACAGCTTGGGTGGGAACGAGGTCTGTGCTTTACCCAGAGTGACGGGGTCTCTGGGGCTTTGAGATGACGTGATGGTTAGACACATCACCAACAGGGTACTCTCATTGTTTAATGCGCAGGAAAGAAGAAGCTGAAAGTAAGAGAAAACACAAGGAAAGGAGAGTCGGCAGAAGCTCGTTAATTCCGAGGCTGGCAACCTGAAATTTGTGAGCATTAAGATGTGGGTCAGAAGGAAGGTCCTGTTCCCTTGTTAAACATTGATCAGCAGGTGAATTGTGAACAGGGATGGCTGCAGAAGGAATATGTTGACATCTGCAGGAGAACAAATTGCTTTCGAGGTTATTGTGGTCACCAACAGACCGATCACAAGAGAACAAATAGGAATTCTATTTTGAGTTCCTCTCCTTAGCTGCTAGTTTCCTGACATATTTCCTCAAAAAGTATAAAATAACATATATGTACCAGCATTTTCGGATCCGTAGCTCTCACTAATTAACACCGGTCTTCTAATGGAGCTTGTATCGCCTGTATGCGTTTCTTCAGAGGATTCTGTAGGTTTGTGTAGACATGCCCAGAAGTGAGACTCTGGGCAGCATGATGGCGGCATGAGCACGATGGACGCAGAGGTGAATGTCTGCTATCCGCAACCTCAGGGAGGAGGACCAGGGAAAGGGAGGAAACTCATGAGGATTGCCAGCATGGTCTCAGGGGTCAGGCAGAGTGGATGGGGGTCTTGGCCTCATTGCTGAATCCAAGTGTGACCTGGTCATGTGTCCTAACCCCAGTCATGGATAAAGTTCTGGAGAAGAGGATGCTGAGATGGAGTTTGGTGTGCAGTGGGACGATTACAGAGTGTGTCCTTAGGGTCCATCCTGTGCAGGGGGGCAGGGCGGCAAGGGGGCAGGAGAAGAAGGGGAGGAGGAGATAAGGAGAGAAGGAGGAGGGGGAGAGGAGGGGGAAGAGGGGGAGAGGAGGAGAAGGAGATAGGGGGATGAGGAGATAGGGGGAGGAGGACATGGGGAGGATAGAGTAGGAGGGGAGGAGGAAGGAAGAGGAAGGGTGAAGAGTTATGCTGTGACGGGGTCATGATCAGCAGCCCCAGCTGACCTCTCGGGAGCTCCGGAGCTAAAGCAGCCATTACAGTGCCCCTTCATGGGGCTAGATGGCCGGGCCTTTACGCCTCTGCGTCTATCAGTCATCAGACTGCACTGTGTGGGGAGGGGTCTGACCTCAGGCAAGGAAGCCCCCAGCCTCCAAGGCAGTCCCTGAGGGCTCCTGGCCAAAGGGCCCTGCCCAGCAGCCCAGCCTCTGTTGGAGAGGGTGGCCTGAGAGCTCACCCCATGCCCACCTAGCCTGGCTTAGCTCCCGTTGTCATCTGATACAATCTCTGCCTCTCTGGGGTCCTGTGGCGTCGGATGGGAGAGCAGACAAAGCACCAGGCACAGCACTGCCATGAACCACATGTCTGTGTCCCCCCAGAACTCTGATGTCGAAACGGAACCTCCATGGGACAGCATCTGGGCGGAGGGCCTTTGGGAGCTCATGAGGGTGGAGCCCCTCAAATGGGATCAGCGCCCTTGTAGGAAGAGGCAGACAGCTCAGTCTGTTTTTCTACCATCTGAGGATGAAAGGAGACTGTGGCCACCTGTAGCCTGCCCTTGCCCTGAGCACAGACCTCCAGCCTCCAGAACTGTGAGAAGTAAACATCTGTTGATTATTTATTTTTAAATATTCTATTTATTTATTTGAGACAGAGACCCCACATGACTGGGGGAGGGACAGAGGGAGAAGCAGATTCCTGCTGAGCGGGGAGCCCGCCATGGGGCTCGATCCCAGGACCCCGGGATTATAACCTGAGCCAAAGGCAGACACTTAACCAACTGAGCCACCCAGGTGCCCCGTAAACGTCTGTTGTTTAAAAGCCTCCAAGTTCATATATTTTGATATAGCAGCCTGAGCAGATGAAGACACGGCCGCGTGATGAAGACTGTGAACGAGGTAATGATTTGACTCATCGCCGTTACTCGTTACAACAACTATGCTACCATTGTTGTCGCTGTGATTCAGAATGCCTCACGGCTGCCCAGCACAGGCGAGCTGAGCAGTCATCACAGCTCAGCAGAACGCCTGTGACGCCCACGGTCCGGGCAGGGGTCAAGGCTCTCGGAGGCCGAGCACCCAGCAACGCCTGGGATGACCCCCGGAAACCAAGAGTTGGGATCACAGGCCTGTCTTGAAATTTCCACGGTGGCTCTGTCTTGTAGGCACTGAGATGGTTTTGAATGGCTTCCTGACCCACACCCGGCTTTCTGGTCCCGCGGGAACGGCAGACACGTGTCTGATGCTCGGGCAGGTTCTGTGACCTTCCCTGACGCTGTTTCTAATAGACTGGAGACGGAGACCCGTCCTTCCTCTGGCGGTCACGCTCAGGTCGTGGGCAACCCCAGCACCCCGAGGGCCCAGCCCCACCAGCTGGAGCGTGGCGGGCACAGCAGTCTGTGATTATCTAGAAATTCAGGTGCTTCCAACTGCAACGTAGGAGGGAAAGCGTTTCGGTTTTGGTGGGTGCTTTTTATCCTCATTGCACCAGCATTATAAGCACATACATAATTTAAAAACTATATATTTTCAATTATTGTGAGTTTCCCAAAGAAGAGACTTTTTTGTGTGTGAATGCTACGTGCAACCAGGTGGTCATTAAAATCTTGCTTGTGTTGACATTTCCTTCAGCTCTGAAACGGAGTTAAATTTTCTTAGTAAATGAGACCTCTTGGGGAATAGTGTTTTTTGTTTTTTTTTTAAAGATTTAGGCAGGTTTCCAGCAAAGAAAAAAGAAATAAAGAATGGGGTGGGGGGGCAGAGAAATAGGTTTCAATTTTACTACTTGTTTTAGAATCAAAGTCATAGCCAATATCCCACTGAGATGAAAATTGTTCCAGGCTGGAAGAGCAGGGCTGAGAATGTGTGTTTCTGTGAAATGTACTGACGTTATGATCTTACTAACACATGCTAATATCCAGCCAACACTGACTACATAACCAAAAGCATTGGGCAGCGTTATCTAAAATATCAGATATATATTCTGATATGATCTCATTATTACAAAATTAATTCAGATCCTTGTAGGAAGTTTTGAAATGCCTTCCAGAAATAACAATACTGACAGGCTGATAAATCACATTTCAGTGGCACCTTAGTGAAAAGTCAGAAGAAATCAGTTTGATCTCCTTAGATGTGGAGTTCAAGGCTCAGACTCCTCCAGCTCTCTGATCTATGTCTGTAAAAATATCACATAACAATCAGTGAGGCTGAGGCATGTCAGGCCTTCATTCCCCTGATTAGAATAATTGATTGCTCATTAAACTCCTATACATTCAGGTTTGATTTCTTTTGAGTCGAATTTCAACCCCCGCACCTGCCTTTCCAAAAGTCTTCTTAAACAGTCTGTAGAGCTGAGAGATTTCTTTCGTTTTCAATGTGGAAAGCGGAGAGCCACCTTCAACATTACAAACGATACCCAAGAGCCCTTGCTGATGGCTCCTGATGATGTTGTCAGGGTGATGGGTCTGGCGTGCTTGAACTTGGGGTCCAGGTTTCTGGGTCCAGGTGAGGAAAGGGGCCGTCGGGAACCTCTCATGCCGGGGGCTCTGTTCCACGGAACCTGATGGCCAGGTGCACCTGCCCGAGTGCGGGTGTTGTGACAGACATCCATGTCTGCTCAGATGGTAGGGTCCCTTTTCATGCAGGTGTCTTGGCAATTACAGAAAAAAAGCTACGGAGCTTTCTCCAAGCAAATTTTCTGCTCTCACAATATCCCGCGTAGTGTTCTCGCTCCGTTCTCGATGTCTCTGGTGCATTTTCCTGCATAATGGCTGAGGCAGCTCTGGAGGGAGCCAGGCTGTCTGGGATAGAATTTCAGGTCTACATCTTACCAACTGTGGGACGCAGGAGGGGTCATGGAAGCTTCCAGTCCTTTCCTTTCCTCCCCTGTCACGTGCAGTCATCAACAGAATGGACCTAGCGGGTTTTTATCAAAATTACAGGACCTGATGGCTACACAAGGCTCAGAACTGTGCCTGGCACGTGGCCTGTCCATGGGGTGTGACCGCGATTCACGACTGTTGTCATCGGTGGAGTGCACGGCTTTCATTTGTGGTTTTCGTTGATTCCTTCAAAGATTCTACAACTCTCTACAGGTTGGCAGTCCAGTGACATAAGGGTTGTTTTTCATCTCACCTTTTATAGAACGATGATATTTGATCACATTTTCAGCTCTTTGTCCCAAGAATCACCTGACTACGTTTTAATCCTCAGGCTTTGATACAAAGTTCTGTATCTGTATGGAGGGAGATCATTCTAGCAATAAACGCTCCTTCTTTTCCAATTACACAGGCATCAAGCTCCAGCTTAATGGTTGAACAAAGAGGCACCAGGATGAATGGGAGCTTTGAAACTAAGGTTTGGACTTAAGAGTTGGGCGTCTGCATGGATAGCTGTGCGCATTTCTGGTAAGAGCCTCTAAGAAAGCTTCTGATCTGCTCTTTGTGTTCCTTAAATTTCCAGCACAACGCTGAGCGGAATTGGTACGTTCATAAATGTGGTCTCTTCTATTCGTTGGTCCCGGCGGTGCTGGCGGACCTCCTCCATGGGCCGCATGTTCCAGATGTGGCGGAGCGTGGGTTCCAGGCTGCGGCGAAGAAGGACAGAGGGTGGGTAGGAGAGGCACTGCTAGGTCAGAGAGGGGGCAGGCTACAGAGGCCCACGACGGGGTGGCGAGACAGGTAGAAAATGTGTGTGTGTGTGTGTGTGTGTGTGTGTGTGTGTAAGACCACGGTAGATGGACCGCAGGACCCATTCCCCGCCCTCCCTCTCCTCCTGTCCCACAGGTAAGGCCAGATTGGTGCTGTGGCCTGTGAGGTCTTGGCTCGGGGCCCACCCCCCACTCTGGTCTCTCCTGGCCACCTCGGAAGTCCCAGGACACACACGCTCACACACACACTAACTCGGTACATGCCCAACTTCCTTAATTCTCACTTAATGATTATATTAAAGTTGATTTTCAGGGTGCTTGGGTGGCTCAGTCGGTGAAGCATCTGCCTTCAGCTCAGGTCATGATCCCAGGGTCCTGGGTTCAAGTTCCGCATCTGGCTCCCTGCTTTTCCTTCTCCCTCTGCTCTGTCCCACTCATACTGTCTCTCTCAAATAAAGAAATAAAATCTTTAAAAAAAAATAAAAAAATAAAGTTGATTTTCTAATGAAGTAAAATTATCTACATTTCTACAATATTTATACATCTGACAATGTTTCTTTCTTACAGGATTAACTGAAACATCACCGGGAAAAGCTGATACCGTAATGTTGACTTAGGGGCCCTGTGTTTTCCTGGCATGAATCACTCAGACTCTGTCTCCTAGGCAGGCATCATTCCAGATGATGTTTTGAGGTTGTCTTTGACATGTTAAAGAAGTTTACTCTTACAGCTGTTGTTCTAAACAGCGTCAGGAATGGGTATCTCCTGCCATCGCATGTCATCAGGTCCTTCTTGGCACCTGTCACCATGACAGCTCTGCTCTTCTCTGGCTGTTAACATTCCCGTAGATACCTTGTTGCTATGACTTCATTTCTGGAATGAAGTCTATAGGTCAGTGTGTGTGTTAGATATTTTATTGCTTAATGGAACTAACAGATATCTTATGAATACATTTTGCATCTTCATTCACTGAGAGCTAAATTTTCCTGGTGTTGTTCTATCCTTATCTTGTTTTGATGTCAGGGCTATTCCAACCTTATAAATTTAACTGGGAGTATTTTCATCTGGTTTTAGACTCTCAAGAACAAAGAAATCATCTGTGCCAGGAGATATCCGTGGATTCGGCAGTCTATTTGTTTTCTTTGTTTGCAGACGGTGTCCGGTTCTGTCCGTCATGGGGAACGTGGTCCCGGACCCCCCAGCAGTGCACGGCTTAGCTCCTGTCTCAGCCCCAGCCGCTCTAACAAAATGCCATCGGATGGGCGGCTTGAACAACACATGATTGCTTTGCACGGTACTTGCGGCTGGAAGGCTGAGGTCAGGGTGCCGGCGGATTCAGTCCTGGATGAGGGCCTGCTTCCCGGCGGGCAGCTCCCTTCTCGCAGAGTCCTCCCGGCCCAGAGAGGAAGCTCGGGCGTCTCCAGCTCTTCTGCTGGGCCACTGATCCCGTCACGGGGCCTCCACCCTCCTGACTCATCTGCCCCTAATCACCTCCCAAAGACCCCGTCTCCTGATCCCATCCCGTTGGGGTTAGAGCTTCAACGTGTGCACTTGGGGGAACCGGGCACGCGGCCCATGACAGCATCGGCCGCCATGCATCATCCAAGGACACAGTGATCAGTGAGACCCAGCTCTGCCCTGGAGAAGCCCCTGCTCTATTGGGAAATTATCTCAAGGGAGAGAAAGCCTGAATGTGAGAGCAGGAAACACCTAGTTTGGGGCCATGGGACTGGTATGGGAGGCAGCCCTGCGCCCCGAGAAGAGAACCGGGCGGGGAGCCTGTGGCTCCCTTTGCAGTGCTGATTCCTGGCTGTTCTGGAGCGGAGTGTGAATGTCCTGTTGTTTCTGTTCACTCCCCGTCCCTCCTGCAAGCCCTGATTACCCAGCCCTGCGTGGTGTGCCAGCACAAATGCCCCTGCGGATGGGACGAGGCCTTTTCTAAATTACACAGAGACTCTGGGTTCAGCTGGAGGATGGGTTGCTGTGGACTCGGATTTACTCAAAGTCAGCCTGCAGGAAGGTCCCCTGCGGACCTGGACTGACAGCCTCTCCATCTGGAAATGGCAGTCCAGAGACACGGAGGCCTCACTAAGGCCCGGCAAACTGGGGGCATAGCCGGGCCTTGAACCTGCCCAGGGTCTGAACCCACCCTTTCCCCTCGGAATTTCCAGTGGATGAATTAAAATAACTCTCTTTTCTTTTGCTTGTTTTCCTTTTTTTGTGTTTTGCACTGAAGGACTTTTTAACTTGAGAAATTAAACAAACACATTTGGAAAACAGCAGAATATTTTTTCCCAAATGATTATCCCAGTGTACGTATTTACTAATACTTTTACTTCCTGACCTCTCGGCCAGTTTTCCTAGTACACGGACAATAACCAGGATGCTACCCCTCAAGCTGGTGCTCTTTTCTCCTTTGCACCTCGGGGACTCACACAGACACTCTGAGTTTCCCCTTTCTCACCACTGCCATCCCCCACTGGGGCCTCTCTGACAGGAAGAGGGAATTAATCCCGTAAGAAGAGCACACATTTACATTTCTTTAGCTACAAGATTAATACACAGATGCCTTCTCATTATGAAAGGTCATGCACTGCAGGGGTGTGCGTAGTGAAGTCTTAAAACCCCTTTGAACAGGACTCTCTCCTCCTCCGGGCGACCTTTGACCTGGAAGAGCCAGGCCAGTCGGTCTTCAAGGAATGTAGCCATGAGATGGGCACACAGACGTAGACTTGGCTTTTTTACATGGGTTAGGAATTAAGATAACATCTTCCGTTGGTCCGTGAACGATACTTGGTACTGTTAGGATCAGCGATTCTCGCCCTGGCAGCATTTTGCTTCCATCCCCACAACACGGCCCACTTGGGGATGTCTGGGGACATTTTCTGCCGTCATGATGCCGGGGTGATGCTGCTGGCAGGGGGGAGGTCAGGGGTGCCGCTGAACCTCCTCCATGGCCCAGGACGGCCCCACGACCGAGCACCATCCAGCCCCCAGCAGCAGGTGCTGAGCTGAGAAGCTCCCGGTGGTGCCGCCTGTGTGGACGCTAGTTAGCCAGGCTCCGATGGGTGTTCTGGTGGCTTCCAAATGCTCCCTGTGACGCGATGCTGTGGGGGCACCAAGGAACACCTTTCCTGGAGACATGAGACAGTATGGAGGCCAGGTCGGCTCCTTCGTAAACGGCCGGCCCACCCTATGGTTGCGGGCTCCACGTCATACCTTCTGTTCCTTGGAACTTCTTCCCGCTTCCTGTTGATCTAGAATGTTCCTACTCTTCCTCAAGCCTTGCTTCCTTCCGGAACGTGCTCTCTTGGGCCCCCCGAGGCCCAGGCGCGGCACCTGTTCCTTCTCTGTGCGGCGCGTCAGGCGAGCCTGCAGGCTCCGCTAGGGCAGGGCCCGTGTCAGGCTGCATCGCGCCCCCACTCCCCACGGCACACCGCCGACCACGTCAGCAGGTGCCCAGAGAACGTCTGTCGGATGAATGAACGTGTGTCAGCATCTAGCTCAAGGAGTACGATGGTTTCACCACGTCCCTGTCGCCTTCCTTAGGCCGCGCCTTCATTAAGAGCAGGGGCTGGATCGACGCTCACGTCCCGCGTGTCTGGCACCGTATCTGACACCCGGCGGCGAGGGAGGAATGAGTGCGGCCGGCCAGCGGTGAATGAATGAAGTGTGCCACCCTGTCTGACCTGCGCTCATCAACATAGGTGCCCTCGTCTCCGGCCTTGCTCCTCACCTCACACCCGCCTCTGGATCGTTCAGACGCTGGGTGCTTCTTCCCGGTGTTCTAACCGCCGGGCCGCGATCACACACGTCCCAGTCTCACCTCGCGGGTCTTGGCGCTTTCCGGGATCGCTGCCCCCATCCCTCCGTGTGCTCGTTATTTCAGCCTCGGCGCCCATGGCCCTCCTCTGCTAGACCCTCCCTGACCTGCCTGCGGGACACGCCGCCTGCCTGCCTCACCCCCGGGTGCCCTCTCCTCTATAAAGCTTAACCAGCTCAGAGAATGGGCCCCTCAAGCAGCTCCTTGTTGGTCTTACCAAACTCCCAAAAGGCAGAGCTCCTTGTTCTTAGAACATCACCTGCACCCACTGGGTGCCCATAAATATTTATGGACAGAGTGCTTGTCCTTCTGCCAGGCTACGAGTCACGTGGTCAGATGTTGCCTGACTCACCCTGCTTTTGTGTTGCCTGGAGGGCCTGCTGGACCCTTTACATCAGGAGGCTTTCAGTCAGCGTTTGCTGTTTGAATGAAGGGCGTGAATGGATGGGTTTGCTCAAGGTGTATTCAATTCATAGTAGTTGCTCAATGCAGAAGCGGTAGGGTCTGGGAAAAACAGTCTGATACTATCATTTCAGTGTTTCCCTGAATTCCATTATATATTATTCTCTTTCATGATTTCCTGTATCTGCATACCGCTAGCACTATCATTTCTGTAACATATTGTCTAAAATAACTCAATTTTAAATCTAAATCAATTTATTTAGTAATAAAACTTTTATTATTATGATAAATGGAAAACCAGTTTCATTTGTTATAAATAGAATGTAACCTTTCAAACGAAGTGTAATAAAATAAAATACTTATTAAATCTTAGCTACATAACGAAGGCTCTGAGCTGGGGCCTGGTGCTCTTTCTCTTTGTTGTTGAAGGCGATCGGGTTATGCGCTCCGGATTCGCACGAGGCTGCCGTTGGGGGAAGCCAGGTAGGCGTACAGGAGGTCTCTCCGTATCATTTCTCCCAACTGCCCGTGAACCTATAACTACCTCTTTACAACGTTAAACTTTAAAAAAGAGATTAGCGAGGGTTAGGAAGATATTTTCAAGCAGTACATTCTCAAATGTGCAGGAGCTTTGCAAAGAACAGAAGGGGGACTGCTTCCTCCCCATCCTGTTCCACGCCCTTCCTGTACACCAAGTAAGGGCATTTTGGCAAACGGCAGGTGTACATGGCCCCCACCTCGGAAAGCGCTGGTGCAGGAGGACTGGCGGGCTGGGGGAGGGCGGTACATGTAACGTCTCTGCAGGGGCTCGGAGCCTGGCCCTCTGCAATTCTGTCCAATAGCTCCCGGGCTTGGCACACGAGCACCCAGACTCTGGCAACCCCGCAGGTGCCTGAGACCCTCACTGCTGCTGGCGGGGGTGTGATGCGGTACATTCGATGGGGAAGACTGATTCGCGGTTTTCTACATGAAACATGTCTTATGCTTGGCCTCAGAGTTTTTCCTGAATATCCACTCAAGAAACACGCAAATACATACCCATACAAAGACTGGCATGCCAATATTGACAGTTTTCTCTGTGGTAGTCAAGAACTATTAAAAAGGAGGTCTAACAGCAGGTGTTAGATGAATATATAGTGGTGCCTTCATCCGCTGGGAGTCTCCTTAGCGGTGAAATAAGGAACCACACTGATCCCCCAAGGACACGCATGGAGATCAGAAACACCAGGTTCTGAATGCATCTTTGGGTTCGAAATGAGTCTCTTGTAGACAGCAAATGGATGGGTCATGTCTTTTTATCCAATCTGCAACACTGTGGCATTTATGGGAGCGTTTAAACTATTTACATTGACACTAAGAACTGAGAGATATGATTTTAATGATGCCATGTTGCCAGTAAAGTCTTTGTTTGTATCGACTGTGACTTTCTGTTCTGTATCACTCTTGGGGCCTTTTTACCTTTATAGAACCCCCCTTAATATCTCCTGTAGGGCTGGTTTCATGGTTACGAAATTGGTTAATGACTGGTGATTCTGGAATGTCTTTATTTCTCCATCGATTCTGAATGACAGCCTTGCTGGATAAAGGATCCTTGGCTGCATGTTTTTCTCTGAAAGAACTTTAAAAATGCCCCCCCAACCCTTTCTCTCATTCCAGGTCTGTGTAGACAGGTCTGACGTAATTCTGATGCCTTTGCCTTGGTACGTGAGAAATTTCTCTGCCCTGGCCACTTTCAATACTGTATCCTTGGATCTAATATTTGCGAATTGCACTATGACGTGACATGGCATAGGTTTGTCATGGTTGAGCTTGGGAGGGGTCCTCTCTGCCTCTTGGACACGGATGTTTGTTTCCCTTGCTAGATTAGGGAAGTTTTCAGCTACAATTTGTTCAAGTATCTCTTCTAGACCTCTGTTTTTCTCCACCCCCTCGGGAATGCCGATGATTCTGACATTGGAACGTTTCATTGAGTCAGTAATCTCCCATAACCTACATTCGTGGGCGTGGATTTTTTTTAAGACCAGCTTCTATTTTCGTTTTTTCCTCTATTAACCCATCCTCCAATTCACTAATACGTTCCTCTGCTTCGGTGACCCTGGCCGTCAGAGCCTCTAGTTTTGCCTGCATTTGGCTCATAGTATTTTTAATTTCTGTCAGATTCGCTCTCATTTCTGTCCTTAGGGATTCTATATTCTCAGTAACCTTTTCGTTAATACTTTTTTAAATTCTACTCATCATTTTGACCATCGTTACTCTGAATTCCATTTCTGATAATTTGGTTACATCCATATCCAAAAGGGATCAAAGGTATCCAAATCGGCAAAGAAGAAGTCAAACTGTCTCTCTTCACAGATGACATGATACTCTATATGGAAAACCCAAAATAATCCACTCCCAAACTATTAGAAGTTATAGAGCAATTCAGTAATGTGGCGGGGTACAAAATCAATGTTCAGAAATCAGTTGCATTTCTATACATGAATAATGAGACTGAAGAAAAAGAAATTAGGGAATCCATCCCATTTTCAATAGCACCAAAAACCATACGTTACCTTGGAATTAACTTAACCAGAGATGTAAAGGACCTATATTCTAGAAACTATAAATCACTCTTGAAAGACATTGAGGAAGACATAAAAAGATGGAAAAATATTCCATGCTCATGGATCGCAAGAATTAACATAGTTAAAATGTCCATGCTACCCACAGCAATCTACACTTTCAATGCTATCCTGATCAAAATACCGAGGACATTTTTCAAGGAACTGGAACAAATAGTCCTTAAATTTGTGTGGAACCAGAAAAGGCCCCGAATTGCCAAGGAACTGTTGAAAAGGAAAAACAAAGCTAGGGGCATCACAATGTTGGATTTTGAGCTGTACTACAAAGCTGTGATCACAAAGACAGCATGGCACTGGCACAAAAACAGACACATAGACTAATGGAACAGAATAGAGAACCCAGAAATGGACCGTCGGCTCTTTGGGCAACTAATCTTTGATAAAGCAGGAAAAAAACATCCGGTGGAAAAAAGACAGTCTTGTCGATAAATGGTGCTGGGAAAATTGGACAGCTACATGCAAAAGAATGAAACTTGACCACTCTCTCACACCATACACAAAAATAAACTCCAAATGGATGAAAGACCTCGATGTGAGACAGGAATCCATCAAAATTCTAGAGGAGAACATAGGCAGCAACCTCTATGACATCGGCCAAAGCAACCTTTTTCATGACACATCCCCAAAGGCAAGAGAAAAAAAGATAAAATGAACTTCTGGGACTTCATCAAGATAAAAAGCTTCTGCACAGCCAAGGAAACAGTCAAAAAAACTGAGAGGTAGCCCATGGAATGGGAGAATATATTTGCAAATTACACTACAGATAAAGGACTGGTATCCAAGATCTACAAAGAACTTCTCAAACTCAATACACAAGAAACAAATAAACAAATCAAAAAATGGGCAGAATATATGAACAGACACTTTTCCAATGAAGACATACAAATGGCTAACAGACATATGAAAAAAGTGTTCAAAATCATTAGCCATCAGGGAAATTCAAATCAAAACCACACTGAGATACCACCTTACGCCAGTTAGAATGGCAAAAATAGACAAGGCAAGAAACAATTGTTGGAGAGGATGTGGAGAAAGGGGATCCCTCCTACATTGTTGGTGGGAATGCAAGTTGGTACAGCCACTCTGGAAAACAGTGTGGAGGTCCCTTAAAAGTTAAAAATTGAGCTACCCTATGATCCAGCCATTGCACTACTGGGTGTTTACCCCAAAGATACAGACGTAGTGAAGAGAAGGGCCATATGCACCCCAATGTTCATAGCAGCAATGTCCACAATAGCTAAATCGTGGAAGGAGCCAAGATGCCCTTCAACAGATGACTGGATTAAGAAGATGTGGTCCATATATACAATGGAATATTACTCAGCTATCAGAAAGAACGATTTCTCAACATTTGCTGCAACATAGACGGCACTGGAGGAGATAATGCTAAGTGAAATAAGTCAAGCAGAGAAAGACAATTATCATATGATTTCTCTCATCTATGGAACATAAGAACTAGGAAGATCGGTAGGGGAAGAAAGGGATAAAGAAAGGGGGGGTAATCAGAAGGGGGAATGAAACATGAGAGACTATGGACTCTGAGAAACAAACTGAGGGCCTCAGAGGGGAGGGGGTTGGGGGAATGGGGTAGGCTGGTGATGGGTAGTAAGGAGGGCACGTATTGCATGGTGCACTGGGTGTTATACACAACTAATGAATCATCGAGCTTTACATCGGAAAACGGGAATGTACTGTATGGTGACTAACATAATAAAAAAACATTAAAAAAAAATGAGAAGTGTCTAGGCGGCTCAGTAGGTTAAGCGTCTGCCTTTGCTCAGGTCATGATCCCTGGGCTGGAGCTCTGTGTTGGGCTCCCTGCTCAGTGGGGAGTCTGCCTCTCCCTCTCCCTCTGCCCCTCCCCCTGCACCCACTTGTGCACCCTCTGCCCCTCCCCCCCCGCTTGTGCACGCTGTCTCTCTCAACTAAATTTAAAAAAATCTTAAAAGATAAAAAGAAAAACATGAGCTTATAGAGAAGAGACTGGTAGTTCCCGGGAGGGGGGGTGGCGGGGGTTAGGGGGTTAAAAGATACAAACTTCCAGTTATAAAATAAATAGTCAAGGGAATGTAACATACACCATGGTGACTATAGTCAATATTGTACTGCATATTTGAAAGTGGCTAAAAGAATAGATCTTAAAAGTTATCATGAGAAAAAAATGTGTATCTATATGTGGTGATGGGTGTTAACTAGACTTATTGTAGTGACCCTTTCACAATGTATACAAATGTCAAATCATTATGTCATATACCTGGAACTAATATAATGTTATCATCAATTATACCTCAATTTAAAAATTAAAAAAAAAAGAAAGAAACACCAGGTTCGTGGAGGAAGCAGGATGCATAAAAGCACATTCTGTATGACTCCAATCCTATAACGTTCCCAAACAGGGGACACTAATCCAGGTGCTAAGAGCAGATCAAGGCCTGCCTAGGCTGTGTGGGGCGGCTGCCCACTGCGGGGGGGAGGGGTTCTGGAGGGACCGACCTCTCTTTCTCCTGACCGGAGTGGTGATTTCACCGGTGCATACACTTGTCAAACTCGTTAAACTGCACTCTTAAGATCCATGCATTTTATTTTATGCACAGATATTTCAATAAAGTTGTTTTAAGTAATTCAACCAGGCCCTGTTCCAACCTCAAACTTTGTGATGACTTCTCTTTACATTTAACATGCAATCCTCCAAGCCCCCCAGGCCCTAGAATCAGCCCCTCAGGGTTCTATGTCTCCACCTCCTGCTCTCCGAAATCACCCACCCCTGGGGCCTCCTCAATGTAGAGGGATCCGCACTGAAGGTCCTTCCCTCGACACCCAGCCTTTAAGGTCCCTTTGCCTGATTTAAATGCTCTGCCCAGAACCCACAGCCATCTGGGGTGTCCCTGTCTTTGTAAGTTGTGTCTGGGGCTCTTCGTCTGTTTCATCCCCATAACCTCTGTGTCCCCAACACGTGCGCATCAAGGGTGCCCTTCCATATGTAATTGTTGAATCAGTCAGTGAGATGACTCAGGATATGGTCTTAGCCAGAACCAGCTTTCCTGCCTCCAGATAATGGAGATGCCCCATCTGGGATCAAGAGGAGAAAGACGGACGGGGAGTCACAAAGGAGAGACGGGGGTTTCCCCAGGGTGGGAAGCCCTGAGAGCTGACCCTGGGCTGCGGATGACAGAACTTTCAGAGCCATTGTAGGGACAAAATGCAGAAGACACTGTACCAACTTTAGGTGGGACCTAGGAAATTGGTTTGACCCCAGAGGGCCCTCTATCTAGCTGGTTGGCCCCAACACAGCCATGGACACTCAAGGCCAGCACGCATCAAGCAGCCCCTTGGATGCTGGACCATTTCCCTGGGCTTCTGAGGGTATCACACCCCCCGTGGACTCCATTCGGGGGTCCCAACACACCATGATGCCCCCAAGAGGGAAGGGAGCAGCACCTCGGAGCTCAGTGGATGGGTCTGTGTGAGATGCAGAACAGACAGAGGTCGGGGAGAATGGGGACCCTGAGCCAACTGACATTTACCCTCCGCCTCTTGCAAAAATGGGCAACTGACTCAGAAATTGAGTTAGTTTGAAGGTAAGTCAAGGTCTTCCTTGTACACCTGAGTTTTATGGGCTGGAATTCAACTTGGAAATTGCTTATTTGACTAAACCTGATGAGAAGAAGAAAGACCAAGGAACCCACCTGGGAAAGCTCTTGAATCATGAAAGGGAGGGCCAGTTACACTCACCCATTAATTCATGGGGTCATTCTTCATTCACTTGTCAAACGTTCACTGCACACCAGCATTCTCAAGACACTGGGATCCTTTCTGGGGTTACACAGATGAACAAAAACCAGGTTGGGGCCCCAGGAAAATCCTGGACCCAGCAGACACTCTCTCCTGACTGAAGGACAGGCAATGTCAGTCACCCCTTTCTTCCAAATGCTGCAACATACATGATTGAGAAAAACAAAGTTCTTTCCTAAACAGCTCCTAAAATGAGTCAGCTCAGTTTAAATTGTTCTCTCAGGGTAACAGGTATTTCTAAGAACGTTGGTAAGCTTTGGAGGGAATGCCTGTCAAAGAGAAGGTCGTGTGTGAGAACAGAGAGCAGCTCAGGCCGTCGGGGTACAGGAGGTGAGGTGGGGAGAGCGTGCCCGCCTCCTCCAGGCCTCCTTCGCTTTGCTTCGGAGCCCCTCAAGTGTTGTGCCAAGCCCCAGGCAGGGCGCTGTGAAGGGCACGGGATGCATGAGGTAAGACACCGGTGTGCAAACAGGTTACTTTAGAGGCAGCAACTGTGGCCAACCATGTGGCCAACCGTGGTGCCGCAGGCAGCCCAGCGGCTACCGAGCAGATGACCTCAAGTCCTGCTGGGCGGGAGGCGGTGCAGGCATGGTCGTGGTCCCTGTGCTGTGTCGGGCCCCTGGCATTGCAGGTGCAGGGAGGGGCCTGGACCGCACAGGTCAGCCCAGCCCCCACGCGGCGGAGTTGTTCCCAGATGGCGCTGGCCTGGCTGCGTGGCATCGGGCTGGATTCCCTGGTTTCCCGGCAGATGCTACGCCCCACCCAGGCTCCTACGATGGCGTTCTGTCACCTACAGCTAAGAAGTCCGTCTGATGGAGCTGCCTCACCCAGAGATTTGGCTTTTCTTGAAAACCTTTGGGAATCTTTAAAAGCAGCGACCACCTGAGCCCCATGAAGGGGCCTCACTGAGAGGAGCCAAGGGCTGGCCCATCGGCCCCGATGCCACTTGGCCCGGTTCATTCATTTCCTTATTGGTCTGGCTTCCATCGGACCTAAAACCTCCCTGGCAAGCAGGATTTTCTCACAGTGTCCCTGGATGCTCGGCACACCTCGCCACCTCTGTCTGCCTCGCTCGTCTCTCCCCAGAGCCCTCTGAATGATATGATCAAGTATTTAAAAAAAAAAAAAAAAACAGGGGTGCCCGGGTGGCACAGCGGTTAAGCGTCTGCCTTCGGCTCAGGGCGTGATCCCGGAGTCCTGGGATCGAGCCCCACATCAAGCTCCTCCGCTGGGACCTGCTTCTTCCTCTCCCACTCCCCCTGCTTGTGTTCCCTCTCTCTCTGGCTGTCTCTATCTCTGTCGAATAAATAAATAAAAAATCTTAAAAAAAAATTAAAATTAAAAAAAAAAACAAATAAAAATTTCCTTATGTTTCAAATACATAAAAGCAAGCGAGAAAATTAAACAGGGTAAAAGAAAGATTAGAAATTTCAAACCAGAGAGAAATAGATCTTTTCTCCTCACGGGAACTGCCATCTTCTGGACGTGGGTTATTAATATGCCGCGTGCGCTGGAAGAGTACCATGTTGGCAGAAATTAATCCATCCACGTTCTACGTGGTGACCAACACGGTCGACTTCACAGCCGCCAACAACCTGATGACGTGGGGCCTGAGCACACGGCAGTGTGATGGAGAGACAGGCCGGAAACCTGCAGATACCTAAGTAGATTAACCTCAGTATTGATTAGCTGGCTTGTAAATTAATGAGTTATTCCCCATTAATTATGTGTGTGTCTTCATAAACGTCCTCATTGGATCTTCTGGTGATAAAGCCAGCAAAGTGAAGAGTACCCGGAGGATGGCGCCAAAGGCGGAAACCTGGGATCCACGCAGCGGTTTCTCTGGGTAATGCAATCACTCTTCTGTCTGTCCCCCCACCTACAAGGCCACGGGGACGTCAGGACTGACCATTCCCCTGGGTTGTCACTCCACCTCCGACTCCCTTTCCTCTGACTGCGGGCCCTGTATCTCACTAACACCCCCATTGCCCCGACGTCTTTCCTTAGGGGGCCCTCGAGAGACCCACCATCCCCGAGACCTTGGAAATGCAGGGGGTTCCTCAGGGTGCCCCTCATGGCAGCAGGATCGTGGCATTGAAATGCCTTGTGGTTTTTCTATCTCAGGAACCAGGCTATAAGGTTTCTCGGAATAGAGCCTGTGGCTGATATTCTGTCCCTTGGTGCCCACGCCGGGCTGCATTTGTAGTGGGACCTCACTGAGTCTTCGTTGATGAACCATGGTTCTGTTGTCCAAAGTCCTTGGTAGGGGCCGGCCTCAGGACCGGCCTTAGAGAGCACACTACTCCAACCAGGGTGATCCTGGCAGTGGGGGCTTCCCGCTCCTGGGAAGCTGCTTTTTTGTTAGCTGTTAGCTGTTAGCTGCAGTGCAGAGGAGAGGGGTCACTGGGACCCCTGCAAGCTAAGGAGTTCTTACTGTTTGCTCCTCATGCCCAGAGCCCAGCTCCCAGGGCCTCCCACCCTTGCTGAGCACCTGGCGCTCCGGTGCTGGTCCTGTCTCTTCCTTCCCCACCAGGCATTCCCTGCTCATCTCATGATTCCCCCAGGTGACCCAATCCTTCTTGCCCTCTGCCTTATATGACCTCTCTGACCTTTCAGGTAAGTGGACTACACCCTTCTCTGATGTAAATATTTCCCTACCTTCGAGTACATTTTTGAATATTGTCATAAAAATCTGGGAAATGAAGAAAAATACAAGTGGGTGATGAGCATTCCATCACGCAGGGGGAATCTCGGCCACTTTGTAAATTCGACTACCCTGGGTCAGGCCGGGAGAATGAGAACTGCTGATGGGTTCATCTCCATGTGCACACATTCTCACTGCTTGTGAACTCAGCTGTCTTGGCGGAACTCACAAAGCATGCATTTGCCTTTTCGCCACATCGATTTGGCCCGGATGGCATGGGTGGAAAGGGCATGAATCACCTCCATGGTCCACAGATCCTGTCTCCGGTACTTGGCTGAGAGTGGGGAGGGGAGAAAGAGCAGGCCCTCTGGGGCCGTCTTGGCCCTGCCTCTGGCCACACCTCTCCCCTTCTTGGAGCATCAGCTGCTATTTCCTCTGGAGTGGGAAAGTGTAGACAATACCACCAATGGGGGCCCTGCCAGCTACGAAGACCTGTAGTTCTATGGCGCTCAAGGACGGGGCAGACGGTGTGGATTTCTAGACGTTCTCTGGGATATGCAAGGGCAAACGCGTGCTTTGTCTCTCCTTCGGAAATGTCAGACGTCAGCAGAGCCGTCACTGAGGAGAGCGTGGTACAGGATGGAGTGCCGCACATCAGAGTGGCCTCCTTGCTGTGCCAGGGGCTGCCCTACCGGTGAGGACCATTTATCTTTTATCTTTCCTCTGTGAACAGGCAGGGAGATCCGGAAAAAACAACATCATTTGACGCATTAACACTCAGAAGGCATTGCCCAAACAGGGGAGAGGGCTCCTGACATTCGTTTTACTATATATGTATGTTTAAAATTCCATTTTGACTTGAAATTTAACTAGCTTTGTTTTTCTGCTATGGCTATGGAGGATCAGAGAGGGAGAGTCAAAAATTAATAACTCAGTCATCTTAGCTGAGGCAAATTATGTGAAAACAAAATAAGGGAGCAGATCATGACACATAGGAGGAACTCAATAAAGGTTCAATGAATAGAAGAACAGACCAACGCACAGGAAAAGCTAGGGGTCCTCTAAAATTGTGAGTCCTGGATTTGCCGGTTGCTTGATCCAATAGCCAAGTGATGACCTGGCCTGTTTAAGCTCTGATGACACTGCATTGCCTCTGCTGTGCTCTCGCTCACTCCCACCAACTTGGTGAGGAGACAGTGGTCCAGAGGAGACCACGCACCTGTTACACTCGTAAGACACGGGGATGTGCAGCCCTCCCCTAAAGATTCTGTCTGAGTGAGCCTGCCATGGGACCAAGGATGCTGTAAACCACTGGTTCTCCATCTTGGCCACACACTGGTATCACCCGGAAAGCTTTAGAAACCACTGACTCCCAGCCCCCGACATGCGCAGCAGAGTCAGAAACCCCGTGGGTCCTGCGTGTCATTTCTAATAAGCCTGCAGGCGATCAGAAAGCACGCTGGAGTCTACACTCCACTAATTCGGCATGGGCACGGCTGGCTGCTCTCAGCCCTGAGCCCTGGGACCTCCTGGCAGGGCAAGGACATGAGAAAGAGCCAGCCAACGACACCGGAGAGGAAAGCGGGTGAAGTCCTAGGAGGAAGATGGGAATTCTCCCCAGATGAATGCACAGATTCAGTGTATCCTAAACAAAATCTCCCAAGTGAGCAGAGCTTGACAGTTGATTCTCAGAGCCACGTAACAGAGTACAAGGCCAAAGACAGATAAGTAATTGCGAGAGAGAGGCCAGCAGGGCTGACCCCGCAGAAATCACAGTGGCTCCAAGACAGGTCCGTGGGGTCGGAGCGGTGCCTCAAGGGGACGGCAGGAGATGGGCCGTAATAGCTGGTGTGTGGACAACTGGAGAGACATATGGAAAAAATATATTTAGATCTGTACATAACACCATATACAAAAATATATCCCAGATGGATTAAAGGCCTAAATGTGAAAAAGCAAATGTTTTGAAAGGAAATATAGAATAATATCTTTATCTCACTGGGATAGTAAAAAAAAAATTTTTTTTAAGAGAAAAGATTGATAAATTTGACTACAACAAAGTTTAAAATATTTGAGTGATGCAAGCCAACTTCACGAATTGGGAGAGAGCATTTGCAATGTGCACCAGAGCAAAGTGTGATCCCCAAAATATTCAGAGTAAGAAAATAATAATTTATTTTAACAAACTGAGGGCTACAGAGGGGAGGGGGGTGGGGGAATGGGATAGGCCGGTGATGGGTAGTAAGGAGGGCACGTATTGCATGGTGCACTGGGTGTTATACACAACTAATGAATCATCGAGCCTTACATTGGAAACCGGGGATGTACTGTATGGTGACTAACATAATATAATAAAAAATCATTATTAAAAAAAATATATATATATATATAAAAAATGATGCTGGGGGGAAGGCCTGGCTAAATATTTTAACAAGAAATCCACAGGAGAGGAAACCTGAATGTCCAGTAAATACAAGAATGAACAGCCTGGTGAGCAAGCAGCGATGCAAAAGAAAACGTTAGTGCAGTATTTCACACCAGCCTGGCAGGAGAGAGCAAAGCCGCACCGGCTGCGTTCATCCCCCGCAGCTGCGGGGACAGACTACCATCCACTCCGGAGCCGGAAATACCAGGTTAT
The DNA here is from genome assembly GCF_017311325.1 of Ursus maritimus. Classification (NCBI taxonomy): domain Eukaryota; kingdom Metazoa; phylum Chordata; class Mammalia; order Carnivora; family Ursidae; genus Ursus; species Ursus maritimus. The sequence goes on along the minus strand of NW_024424675.1, from coordinate 45,363,953 downwards.
GATCTGATGGTCCTGCCTGGAGGTCGGAGTCGCTGTCGCTGGCTTACCCTGAAGGCCGGCAGGGTTGGCTCCTCCCGCAGCCTGCAGGTGGTTCCCGCCCTGGCTGTTTCAGTCCCTGGAACTTCGTTCCTGGCGTCCTGGGTGCCTGGTCCTGCCTCCACGTCAATGCCAGCAGTGCGGCATCTTGAAATCACTCTGCTTCCATCATAGGACCCTCTATCTCTCAGGTCTCCTGCTTCTGTCTTGCAAGGACCCCCATGATTGCATCAGACAAGTCCGGATCACCCTGGATAATCTCCAAGTACCACCATCCTCCACGTAATCACACCCGCAAAGTTCATTTTGCCACAGAAGGTCACAATCACATGCAAGGTCTCAGGGGGCCTGCGGGGGTCCCTGACCACCCAGCCCCCCTCCTGCGTCCTCCCTGTGTAGGACCACTCTGCGGCACGTGTGCACCCCCTGCACCACACCTTAGCGCAGCCCTGCCCCGCTCCATCCAGGCTTGCGGGAGCCCCTTGCAGGTGTGGCCCGAGCATCCTGGCCTGGCTCCCATCTTGCGCCTTTGTTTCCATCCCTGTAGTGCTTAGCTTCCTGCTCTGGGGTTTCTTAACCGTGTGAGGTGCCTGTGGAGGCCCGGCCACTGGTCCAGGTGTGGTAGAAGGGCCCAGGACTCAGCATCTGGGGGCCACCCCTGACCAATGGGACCCAGCAGATGGATCATAAGTGCTCCCCAATCAGACACCTGAGCAAGCCGTTGTGAGATGCTTTGAGTGAAGTCCCAAAGATGGTCCCATGGGAGGGAGCTGGCTGGCACCCATGTCTCTGCTCCCATCGCTGTCCCTCAGCCCTACTCCCTGCGGCTGTGTTCCTGGTGGGCAAGCTTTTGCCCAGCCTCTGCTTCTGGGGGGCCCTGGGTCACAACACTCACTTGTGTTGTATTTACTTTTACTGTGGAAGTTCTCGAGCAGACACAAAGGGAGAGAGAATCCAGAGAAGCTCCTGCCCCCGCTACCCAGAGACAGCACTGTGCGTGGCTTGTCTGGTGTCTGCTGTGGCCCCACTCCCCTCCCCGCCTCCCTTTGCCTCCACTGGGTTTGTCCCAAATGAACTCCACGCATCATCATGCTTCCCCCTTAAATCCTCCATCCATATCCCCCCATATTTGGACTCTTAAATGTAAGCTAATGATGACATCACAACTGAAATGATTAATAGCTTCCTGATACCATTGAACAGCTAAGGAGTAATTAATTTTCCTGGACTTCCATAAATACATGTTTATATTTAATTTGTTCCCACGAAGATCCCAAAAATGTCCACCCTGCATTTGGCTGTCCCAAGTCTGCTTTTGTCTCTTGGAAACCCCACCCCACCCTGCAACTCCGGACTCGCATATATGGAGCAAACTGAGCCTTTCGTCCTGCTTCCCCGCATTCTGCACTTTGTAGACAAAATCCTCATGGTGCCGCTTAACACGGTTTCTCTGTCCCCCGTATTTCCTGCAAATCAGGTCTGGAAGCTTGGCTGTGTTCTGTCATGTGTGTGAGGGACGTGCGTGTGCGTGTGCGTGTGCTGCACGTGCGTGAGGAACACTTCCTCCCCAGCTCCGAGTTCCCCTGCCACACGTTCTCCACGCTATCTGCGGAAAATCGCCCCCGACCACGACTCGTGTCCGGGAAGGGGCAGAGCCGGAGGCGCCCTGAAGCCGAGCCTGGGGAGGGAAGCTGGGCCAGGGCCGCGTTGAGGAGTCACCCCCACCGCAACGCCTCTGCAGGGACCCTGGAGGCCAGGGCTGAGCTCCGAGGCTCCCATCAGAGGGAGGACGGGAGGGAAGGACGCCTGGCCAGCTCTCCGCTCAGCGGACCGAGCCCCGTGCACCTGCGCCCCCGGCAGACGCTCTCCAGCACACCCCTCATGGTGCCGAGTCCGCCTTCATCGAAACAGCGTCCCCTGCAGGTTTCAAACGAGGCCGTGCGAACCGCCGCCGTGTGCGCGCCGTCACGGGTGGGGTTGGCTCCTGAACACAGTTGCGCACGCGCGTCCTCAGGAATAGACTTTCCATTAATTGCGGTTTGTAGTTTGCTTATTGTGAATAAATTGGCTTCCAGCGTATTGTCATGTTTTGGCAGGAAGTTTGAAATAGCAGGGGATGGCTCTGCTGCGTGGTACAAAATTCATTAATCAGAACTCATTTTTAATGGGTTCTTCGGCGGGGTCTGTGTCAGAAATTGGGCTATAAATAAACACAGGCTTCGGGGAGCAGGAGGCCGGGCCTCCCGCGCGTCTCGCGGCTGCGCAGGCGCTGGCGGGGCACGGGCAGCCCTCGCCGGGTGGGCAGGCCCCACGGACGCCCTCCCGGCTCTGAACCGCCAGGGCCGAGGATACAGACGTGGATGGCCTGGCGATCGGGCCTCCGTGTGCCGTTCAAGCCAGCTCCCCAAGTGTGAGTGAGCATCCGACCTGCGGGGCCGCGGGACAGAGACATGCTAGCCCCAGGGCCTGTCCCAGCTGCTGGCCCACGGGACCTGCGGACAGGAAGCGGGCACCGGAGCGTCAGCCTGGTTCTCTCCCTCCCTTGCTGATGCGCGGAGGATGGGAGGGGGACGCAGGCGCTCGGAGGCCCCTCTCTCAGCTGCCCTGGGCAGGGATGCCAGGAGTGAGGCCGGGAACAGGTCCCAGGCGTCCTCACCCCTCCCTTGTCACGCACCAATCTCGACTGACTCACTGATTCTCAGGTCTGAAACTTTGCCTGTTTTGAGAGAATCTAACATGACTCAACAATGTAAGTTTGCCTCCCCCTCCCCCCTAGGTCCACTTCCCCTGATTGTCCTCCACTGTCCTCGCGGTGGCAAACGGCCGACTCCATTCTCTTTACGGATGCCTGACGTCAAACAAGAGACGTGTCCTGTCTGCTGTGGAGTCCCCTGGTCCGGCACACGGCCTGAAGTGCAAGAGGCCAACGATAAACACTTGACATGTGAATAAAGGACGCGTGAGTGACTGAATGAATGAATGGCGTTATTGTGCCTCAGGGTTCCAGTATAAAACATTTGCAAAAAATAGCAAAAGGGGGGCGCCTGGGTGGCGCAGTCGTTAGGCGTCTGCCTTCGGCTCAGGGCGTGATCCCGGGGTCCTGGGATCGAGCCCCGCATCAGGCTCCTCCACTGGGAGCCTGCTTCTTCCTCTCCCACTCCCCCTGCTTGTGTTCCCTCTCTCGCTGGCTGTCTCTATCTCTGTCAAATAAATAAATAAAATCTTTAAAAAAAAAATAGCAAAAGAGACAATGTGGATTAACCAATAAGTCAGCAGAAAATGTGCATCAGCTGATACAACAGTCACTTCCAACCCCTTTCTCCCTTGAGACAGAAACACTTGAAAATTAAATATTTATTTTCTCACCCCACCACATCAAGGACTGGCCATGAGACAAAGTTCCAGAAAGTAAGAAGTAAGCAGAAGTTAGGAGGCTTCCAGGAGAGTTTTCTACTCTCTTGTAAAAGATGCAAATGTGTGTTTGCTGCTGCCCTCTTTCCCACTGAACATGAGTTGATGGGTGGAGTGATGGCAGCCATCTTGTGACAGTGTGCAACAGATGTGACCAAAGTCCATACACAAGGGAAGGCAGTGACAGAGCACTAAAACAGGATAATCTGGGTATGTGACGGCTCTTGTAAGCCTCTTGACAACTTGCAATACAAGAAAACAAACTTCTGACTGTTTTAGCCACTTTTCACTGGGATTTCTGTTAGCGACAGCTAAACATATTTCCAAAGGATACCAATGACTGGATGAGGCACTGGGCACTTACTTTATGTTTTAATTGTGGACCATATTATGGGTTAAATCTGTGCTCTGGTGCCGAGCAGAAATGGATCACATGAAGACACGGGGAAGGACTGGGGCATGGTCATCCTTGATGGACCCAGTGCAGGCAGAACTGCTTCCCCCACTTCCCCAGGAAGTCCCTCCATACTGACGTCACAGTCATTGCTGTAATTGATGACTTGTCCTCTGGTTCTGCTCTTGCCTCCCTTAATAACCCTCCTTGGGAAAGACTGCAGCTTTCATTAGGCTCCAGCAAACCACAAGGAACTTGAGGATGCTTTCCGGGTTCTGTGCATGTCTGTGCATAGTGGGCAGCCCCACACGGAGAGGACCACACCCCCTCACCATTAGTGAGTTTCTGTGACAAGAAATCATTCCATTCCACAAGTGCCCACACTCATGGGCTTTCCCTGCCTCCCATTCAAGTATCCCTCACCCCACGTTCTGCACGACACCAGCTCTTGATGAAAAACCGCAGACGGCACGAACCACTCACCCTATAGCCACACACGCACCATGCATACAGACTGCAGGCTGTGCTCCCCTTTGTGCGGCCACCAAGCACGTTTTGTTTGAAAACGCGTCCCCGTAATCCTCAAATCTGCTCCTACAGAAGTCCCCAGAACCTACAGTTCTGTTTATTAATTCCTACTGTCAGCAGGTACATACCGAGTGTGTGGGATGGGGCCACACATGATGCACAGGGTGGGAGGAACACTGCAGTGCCTGGCCCCACGGAACCAGTTGGGGAGACAGACACCAACCACATACCCTCAAACACGAATGCAAAATGACAGCTGCAACCAGCACCCTGAGCAGCACGTCTGGAGAGTTTCAACAGAGCACCTGCGGTCAGAATGGCAGGAGGCAGTTTCAGGGAGGAAGGGACATTGGACTGAGTCTAAACCAAGGTTTCCCCACATCAGCCCTCCTGGTGTTGATGTTGGGTCACTCTTCGAGGTCATGCAGGATGTCCTGCAGCATCCTTGACTTCTACCCCACAGATGCCAGGAGCATCCACTGCCTGGTTGAGACGACCCAAAGCATCTCCAGACATGGCCAGAGGTTTCCTGAGGGTACACTCACACTTGGTTGAGAACGGCTGGTCTCCTTCTTCCCTGGCTGTTCCCTGGCTGTTCACCAGGCGAAGAGGGGTGGGGAGGAGGGATGATGCCCCAGACAAAGAGGAAGGCAGGTCCTGTGGCTGGGGGACCCAGGCCCCGAGAGCAGGTCAGGGTGCTGGCACCCAGGTGTGGGCCAGGACAGTGATGCATGCATGTGAGGTGCATAGCAGGTCACTGGGTTCTAACAAGCCACACGGCGGGTTTGGGTTTTCCTCCTGAAAGCAGTGGGGAGACCCTGATGGGTTGTAAGCAGCACTCCACCTGATGTTCCATATCACCTCCCTAAACCTCCTGCCAGGTTCTCCGACCGGTCGGTGAACACATGCCCTCAGGGCGCGGTGCATTCCCAGTCACCCTGACTAAGCAGCTTCTCCATTCAAAACCCTACCAGGCCCAGGGCTCAAATGTCCAGGGTCAGTGTGTTCAAACACGGGGTCCATTTACGTCCACTCTGTCTTCCCCACTCCCTAACAAACCCAACCACAGCCTCCAGACCAGGTTGCTCAGGGTCAAAACTCCACCGCAGAGGCCCAAGCCCTTCCCTACACCCTAGGGCCCCTTGGCCTCCATGGATGCCATGCCCAGCTATGGGCTCTGGGCCTCTCACATCTCCAAACACAGGGATGAAAACCGAAAACAGTATGGAGGGAAGTCATGGTTCCTGAACGGGCATTGGTGGTTACACCGGCTCAACGATGGGTAAAGCACTGGATAATCTGTAAGACGGTTAAGGTCTTCTACAAACACGACCACCGAGCAGTCACGGCGTGGACAATATGACACGGACGGGGCCTGGAGAACTGTTGCCACACGAAGGGCTTTGGGGAGGTAAGAGGAAGGTCGCTCCCCCAGCCTCCATGGAATCCCGAGTCCTAATCCAATCTTAATTTTTGTCAGAATGGCTGAATAGGTTTTCTGTGCCGTGTCCTCTGGCAAACATCGGCCTCTCTCAGTTATGCTGAGGGCCGCAGGACAGGGGTGTCCACACTTGGGCCATGTGACGAGGAACTGAGGCCTGGAGTGGGCCTGGAGGCAGATGCTCATCCCCCTCCCAGAATTAATATGAGTATATAGATATATCATACACATACACACGTAGAAATAGCACAAAGAACCACTATACAGTTAATAGACATTGTATATTATCTTGTGCATATTGTATCTATATGGATAGATATATATTGTATAATTCATGTATATCATCTTGTATTTAAGAGCAATTGTAAGTTGTATCATCTTTAGTCTTCAAAACTTGCTTCTTTCACTCACCACGATGTTCTGAGATGTTTATCAATTTAGATCGGTAACAATTTTAGCCGCTCTGTATCACTCCATCAACCGTGAGATATAATTCATGCATAGGTACTCATATTAATGACACTATTACCCTCCTAATTTTTGTGTCTCCAGAATGCTGCGCTGACCACCCTGGGGCATGAGTCCACGCACGTGTGCCTGGTTTTCCACGAGCGAGCACGCACTCCTGCTGGCAGCACGTGGAGGTCTCAGTGCGCATCCGAGTTCAGTTAAATTCATGCCTCTTAGCCAATGTAGGCTGTTTGAGTGAAATACCACAGGCTGGGGGGCTTATAAGTGACAGAAATGTCTGGCTCATGGTTGTGCAAGTTGGAAGGCCCTGACTGGGACACCTGGGGCAGGTGAGAGCCCTTCTCAGAGTCCTCATGGGGCACAAGGGATGCGGGAGCCCTCTGAGGTCTCCTGTAAGGGCACTGATCCCATCGTCGGGCTTGGGACCTACTCACTTCCCAAAGGCCCTACCGCTCACATCACCACCCGAGAGGGGAAAAATCCCAGCATGAACTTTGGGGGCACGCAAACAAGCAGACCACAGTGATATCCACGCATGGCTTTGAAACCATGGACACATCCTCACGCCATGGTGCCCGGGAGACCGCCAGAAGAACCGGTCAAATACGGGAGTCCCCGAGGGCCAGCCCTGTGGCTTTCCTATTCGCTAGCAGCCAGTTTGTTCACAACTTGGAGAATTACCGAAAACATAATAAAACCAACCAAAAACAAATTAATAAAAGAGAAGAAGAAGAAAAATCAGTGGGTACTTTTTCCAGAAGCAGGAAGACTAGACATCCAGCCAGACGGATCAGAGGTCCATCCACCTCCCTGAGGGCTGGATTCTCGTGGGGTTTCCGCACACCGTGTCCTCCCTCCCTCTCCTCCACCCCGCCTCCCGTAGAACATTCCAGGATAAAAGTAATAATAAGACAAGAGGCGGCTGGGACGGAGTTTGGCGATCAGAGTCCTGCAGTTACACAACACAATTCATTTCCTTAATTACATCAAAAATCGTTTGCTCTGCGTGTTAACACGTTTCTGAATGGTGGGGTGTGCAGAAAGCCTGCGGAGCTTAATGAATTATGCAGCATGCATTTTTTAAAACCAGGATTAGTGTTTATTGACTAATTTCCTAAACAAAAAAACCCCACATTATTTTTAGAATTTGAGGGTGGTGGGGAGGAAATATCTGGCAACATTGTCCTTGTCTTGGAAGACGGCTTCTTTATTCATTTATCTTCCATAGAGAGGTTGAAAAGTGATTTGGGGATGATGAACTACTTTTAGTAAATGTCTTTTTAACTTACCCTCTCTGAGATGGGAATGTTCCAGCGTGCTAGCTGCAGGGATTTGATGGCCCTGAAGTGGAGCCAAAGAGAAGGAATGGTGCAAAGCCACAGCCCCTGGGCTGCTTGGGGAGGAAATGCCAACTCGGGGAGGACTCAGGACAAAGGCCACCTGCCCTGCGGGCCGAGGCTGGGAGGCTGCCAGCCACATGGTCCGGAGAAGACAATCAGTTGGGTACCAGGGAGAAAGGCCACAGACGTGGTCCACTAGGAAACCATAACGTGCATTTTATGATGTGAGGAAAGGGTGCAGAACCCATGCAAGGTTTAATCCTTTCTCAAATCCATATGCAATTACAAACTCTTTCTCTAATAAAGATTTATTTCTGTGGACTTTTTTAAGACCGTAATTGGTAGGCTCTGGGGCAAGCAGCAATAAATGTTAGGATTAAGGTGTGGGATCTTGTCCTCACAGTGCCCACCGATGCCTCACTGTGGGGAGACCCCAGAGGGGTTCAAGAGTGCTGGTCCTTTCAGCCCCGCACAAGGGGCTTTCATGCAGGACATGGGTCTCCGACCCCAGCCCTCTGGCCGTTGGCAGGTTTGGCAATATTTCTTCTTCTGTGTTACTCGAATCCCGAAATGAGTAGACTGATGTTTAGCTGGTCCAGGTTCCTGCAATATCCTCTCTTACATTAAAAGTGCCCATTGATCCGTTCACCATTCTGTGTGCATCTACCCCTTGTATCTACCATACGTTGCAGGAATCCCTATCACAGTGCTGGGCGGGCACTATATGCTAATACACAGAATTTTTGAGAAAGCCAGAATGTGCTAGAAACAGGGAGGTGGTAGCAGGCCTGAGAGCCCAGGTGGGCAGGTGAGAGATGCAGCCATGTCCTGGGGGGAATGGAACCCAGTGAGCCTTAGAGAAATGGGCAAGACATGGATGGGAACTTCATGGGTTCGGGCTGCTGGACCAGATGGCAGAGGGAGGGCAAAGAGCAAGAGGACAGGCTTGGCGTCCGGGCACACAGGGATGACACAGGCCCTTGGAGGCCAGTCAGAGTTTTTTCTGTGGAGCCTGGTCATGGGAAGAGCAGGAACGGATGGGATCCATCTCATGGTTGGAGTGTACTTTCTCCCGCAGGGCTCGTTAAAAGAGAAGCAAGAGGAGGGTGGCTCTTGCAGCCAACTGAGGTGGCAGTGGGACACGCCAGCCCCTGCTGGGACTGACCAGGCCGGCCACAGCCTTTCCCGAAGGCCTCATACCGTGTGGGGATTTAGAAAGTGGCCAGTCCCTGCTCACAGGCTGCTTGTGTCTGCACCAGAAGATACGACAGACAAGATAGGAGCAGGGCCCCGCGAAACGCCACGTGCTGCCAAGAAGACCACTCTGCAGGAGTGAGGTCACTGATGGTTATAAGCTGCACTTCCTGGGCAGTCTCCCCATGGCCGGTGCCGCGAACGGCCTCACGTCAACCTCGTGAGGTCAGTCCCATTAACTCCCCTTGACTATGTCACGTGACAAGTGGATGCGTTTCCTTGGCTACTGTAACAGACCACCACAAACAGTGGCTTAAACAGCACAGTGTTACTGTTTTACGGAAGGGAAGTCTGCAGTGGGTCTCACCAGCCAACGTCAAGGTGTCTGCAGGGCTGCACTCCTTCTGAAGGTTCGAGGGGACAACCTATTTCCTTGCTCCTCCCAGTTGTCGAGACACCTGCGTCCCTCCCCCCATCTCCAAAGGGTCGGCCCTCCTCATGACACTCCGACTCTTCTGCCTCTGTCCCTTCCATTTTTCAGGACCTGGGATTACTTTGGGGCTGCCTGGATAACCCAGGGTAGCCTCCATATCCTGCTGATTAGCAACCCCATTTCCACCTGCTCCTGCAATCCCCCTGTGCCAAGAAACCCAACAGAGTCACAGCTGCTGGGGACTCATGGGTAACTTTGGGAGGCCACTGTTCTACTAGCCAGTCGGTGATGCACAGTAATTCCAACACAGGTGAGACAAAATACCAGAGCTGTACCCTAGAGAAGCTCTCACATGTGGGTCAGGAGGCCTACTCTGGAATGTTCCTGGCAGCACTGTTCGTAATAGGAAAGAAAAAGGAAACAACGTAAGACTGGATAAACACCATGATATACGGAGACAGTAGAACTCTACACAACACTGAAAATGGAAAAAATGTGAGCTACAGATGTCAGCATGGATGGTACTGAGAATGCGCAGGAAAATATGCTGTCGTTTCTTGTACAGTATGAAGTTTATACGGAATACAGAGAGTGCAAAATGATGCTCTGATTTCCCAAGGAATGCACACGCATGTGAGTCCATGGCGTGCACGGGTCACAGGCATCGTGTCCAGGACAACGGATTGGCACAGAGGGAAGGGAACAGGTGTGGCTGCGGCCAATTTCCCTTAGGATGGGTGTGTCTGTGGGCGTTTGCTAAATTGTTCTTCATACTTTTTAAATGTGTTTTAAGATTTCATAACGTTTTCTGATAAAAATTATAGACCTGTTCTAATTGGCCTGATACTTCTAGATCCCAAGGCGGAGTTTCTCAGAGAGGAAACCCTTGAGCCTTGTTCTCATCGACAGAATAAAACAAACTGGAGAGAAGTGAGTCCACGTCCAGCATTAGAATCTGTTTCCTGTTAGACGGATCCTTCCATTGTTACAAATGTGGCCTCCATCCGGAGGGCCCTCCGCACGGCAACAGGGCAGATCTGTCTGTGGACCGCCACCGCCTGCCTACTTCATCCTCCTGCCCCCATAGCCTTCCCACCTGCTCAGTAGGAGGGCGCTGTGCACCTGTCCTCCCCTGGTGCCCCACACAGTGATCTGAGAGAAGCCTGTGCCATGGCAAGCGGGTCCCACGTGTGGCTGAATGTGGCGTGCTCCACCTCCTGGATCAGCTCACGTCTGCTGCTGAGGTATCCGGTGGCCTTTTGTACAGAGATCCTGTCAACTGGAGCCGAAGTTCACATTGCAGAGACAAGGCTTTCTGGGTCCTAAGCCAAAGCCAAAGGTGTGTGGTCCCTAAAACACAGCCGTGTCCCCAGAGAGGGAATTGTGGCGATCTAAGCAGGAAAGACCGTCTCCTCAGACCATATGCAACTTGAGGGCCAGGGACCACTGTCCCAGTGAAGAGAGTTGCCGGGAGGTGACAGCCAGACCCACAGCATCACTGCTTCTCAGATGGGGTTTAACAGAAGCCTGAGTCACTAACCTAAGGGCCTCATGTAACCAGAGTCTCTATATCTAGGGAGTCTATATATCTAGCAGCTGCTGGAGTTGCTTTCTCAACTCAGGAGTGTCCTGCAGGAGCCCCAGCAGATCTGGGGGCCTTTCTGTCCAGGTGGGAGCCCAGCAGCGGCCGAAGCCCACACCCGCTATGGGGAAAGACACAGGGCTGCCCTGAAGCCCCGGGTGGACTTCCTCCTCATGCGGCAGGCTGGCACCTGCTTCGGGGTGAGCAGAGCCCTGCCAGCATGGTTAAGGAGCCATGGAGGGAAGTTAGCCTCTCATGCTGGCTTTGCCCACAGCACCCCAGAGCCCCACGGCACCCCCCTGTCCCTGTGAAATGTCCTCCAGCATTCGGTCTGCATCCAGGGCAGAGCACTGCTGGGCAAATGCGAGGAAAGAGAGAGGAATGGGGAGGCGGGTGGGTAACAGGCGTGGAAAGAACAGCGACAGGCCCCTCACCTGTTTGTCTCTAGCAGGGCAGCGAGCTCTGATCTGTGCTCACACCGGCACCTCCAACCCACTGCACCCGTCACGCTGTCTGGCACTGCGGTGCTGAGCTGGGCCTTGGCCGCCAAGCTCCCATGTTTCCGAGTCAACGAGCACACGTGTCGGCCACGGAGATGCCGTGAGCCGTGCCTTCACTTCCTCCCCGAGGCTCCATCAGCCTCTTCTTCTGAAACGCTCGAGTCAATACAATCCCATTAACACAAAGATCTTGTATTAAGCTTGACAGTTTACAAATTATGTGGGTTTTCATTTTCAATATCGTCAGGTTGCTGGGGTCCAGAGCCATAGCGATTCAGGCTGGTGTGACTTTGAATAATGTCAGTGCAAAGACATCCAATTACTCCTTCTTCCTGAGAAGATGAGCTGGTGGGACTTCCTCGGGAAGCCTCCTGAATAAAGCCTCAGCCCCGGGCCTGCTGGGGCTCTGGATGGAGGCGCAGCCCTGCCGGGTGCTCTACATCCAGGCTCGGCGACCCGTCCGGGTACGGATGCTGCGCTCACGCTTCCGGAGAGTGGCAGGCCAACACGCCCGGGCCCTTGATGATTGGCCGCAACATACTGCCCCGAAAGAACCCTACTCTCTCAAGTGTAAACTGTTGCCGTTTGCACGTGGGCACGTCCGGGATAAGAAATCTGGGCCGTGCAGCGTTGGGCGATCCATGGGATGCCCAGAAGGCACATTGGCTTCTGCGCCCTCAGTGCTTCTGGCCTGACGGGAAGGGGTTTGGGGGCCTGGAGACCCTTCTGGCAGTAAATGCCCCTGATTCAGGTCCATTCGCACTGGTCTTGGAGGCAGACGACACACCAGAGCGGGCCTTGGGAGAGCCACGGGCCAGCACAAAATGTCAGGTCAATGGCCCTGGAGAAATGACTTCTCATCTCTGGAGAAGAAAGTTCCAAATGGGTCTATACGTCTTCGACACGTTGCTCACATCAGGGACCCAGAGCCTGGAGGCCCCAGGGACAAGGACGCTCGCTGCTCAGAGCTCAGACTGTGTCCTAGAAACAGCATCGGATGGAGCTCGGGGGTCGACCTCCAGCTCACAGAAGGGGTGCTGCTTTGCACCTGTGGTCATGACATTAAGCCCCTTCCCAACACGATTGTTTTTAGACTCATGGAGGCGATTTGTCTAAAGAAGGCGACATTAGACAAGGGGCAGAATTTGGGGAAATACTGAGTGGGGGCTGTTTTTACTTTTCTTTCTGTTTCGAAAAATATGAACAGAATGCAAAATGTCAGGGAAGGTCCTACCTTTTTATCATTGAAACTATTCTTTTGAAAATTCACCCTTTCCTGTTGGAGGCTGGAGGGACAAAGAACTCAAGACACACAGGGAGAGGCTCTGAGCAGGGAAGGGGGCATCTGGGCCGTCCGCTGAATGCACCTATATTTAAGAGATGAATGATATCTGGCGTAGGAAATTGAGTAGCTGTAGAAACAGAATAAAAGCCCAAAGGGGAAAACGCTGCGCGAGCAGAACGACAAAACATTCAGAACTAAAACTAAAAGGCCAGGGAGGGAGGCGTGCGCACGTGGAAGGGGATTCTGGATAAACGCCGGACACGGGATGCTGTGGCCAGGGAAGCAGGGACGCAGGGGTGCAGATTTCCAAGGATGTTCCCATGGTTTCTCTCTTTGAATTTAGCACAACACACGGAACCCCACACTCCTGGCGAGAGCGCAGGGCGGCCTTTGAGCTAAGGCCGGACGTGCGGCATTCGAGTGATATGATGGGTACTAGGATGTGAGGCCTCCTTCTCCCCTTTGGTTAAATACTATGTTAAAAATATTTTATTCCACTTACACACTAAGCAGCCATCTGCGTGTGCAAATAACCACTAGCCTTGAGAACATTAGAGGCTCCGCCCCCGGCCAGGTGCTCCGAGAGCGTCCCCCAGGGTCCAGTGCAGACTTCCGGGAGCAGGAGTTCCCTGTCTTTGTCCATGGTGGCGGGGAGCAGGAGAAAGCACATGTCTGAGAGTTTTCAGATGTAAAGGGCTGTCATGCTTCTGCCACTATTATCTTTCTCTCTGGGGACACCTCTTCTAGCACAGGTGCTGGGTGACACATCCTAACAGAGCGGCCTGGACAGAACCACGTGCCCAAGACCTGCTGAGAGCTGCACGCTTCCTCGCTGGTCACACTGCATCCTGTGAGACCAGTCCACGAGGGACCTTTGCCTAGAACCTCCCTCCTGCCCACAGCCCTCCCATCCACAAGGAAGCCCGTCCCTTCCACACACGTGGCTGCCCGGAAACCATGCGGGGAGGGCATCGTCCCTCCCACGGCCGGCCGTTGCTGATTGGAACAGGGCAGGCCATGGACCGCTGTGCCTCCTGCGAGGTTGCAATCAGTGCAGAGGGCTTAGCCTGGAAGCAGGTTCAGGTTTTGGGCCCGAGGCCTCAGCCACGTGGAAGGACAACCTGGCAGAGAGCCCTGGGGAAGGACAGCAGGAGATGCCCCCCGGGACAGAGACCAGAGAGGGAGATGCACACAGAGATGCGGATCCCGCGCTCACAGCCACAGGCATGCCTCGGGGACGGAGACGGGACACGGGAGAGAGAGGTGCATACAGACGCCAGGCGGCGGGCAGAGCCGGGGAGCGCAGCCAGCTCAGACTCGGGGCTCGAGGAAGTCTCCTTGGTGGCAGGAACGGTCATGTCCAGCTCCTCCCTGCCACTCAGCCTCTGCACGTCCAGCCTCGGCTCCAGTGAGGTCACCCTGCCGCCCTGCAATCGATCCACCCTGGTGTCCCTGCCGTAACTTGGGGCCTCCCTTACTGTGTCAGAAATATCTCTGCCTCTGTCACCACACCTGCTGACGGGGGTTGGCCTCTGACTGAAGCCCGGAGTCCTGCCCATGGCTTTCTAGAGGCTTCTGGATTCACTTCTCCCATATCTGAGTCCCCACTTCTCTGCCCAGAGCAGGTGGACTTCTCAGGTCCAGAACACACCCCACAGGCCTTGCTCCACACTCGTTCAGTCCCAAAGCTGTGGTCCGATGGATGCGCGCTACCACAAGCACTTCCCGAGGCTGGTTGGGGAGCATGCAGCCCCCAGGTTCTTGTAGGGGGATGGAGCCGACAGGGGGCCAGAGAAGGTACCCGGAGAGGTCTCAGCTCTGTCAAGCAGCAAGTCGGGTTGAAATGACCCTTTAACATGAGGATGGTGACCCCCACAAGTCGGGTCACACCCCGAGTGGCTAACACGTTGCATTTACCTCCTGAAAGGACTCGGCCTCGTTCCCTCCCTCCCAGTCGCATCTCTCGTGCTGTGGCTCCCGGGTGACGTTCTGTCCCGACGGTTTCTCGGAAGCCAGTGGGGTCCGTGGGGTCTGTGGAGCCCTCCCTGCTGGACTGGCCGGCGTAGAAGCTCAGCCAGCGCCTCCCGTCACCGGGGACCTGCCATCACCCACCACTGCTCAGGCCAGGACGGGCATGGCCCGCATCCCACCTGCAGGCACGACCCGGCAGCTCTGTGCCTGGATGTTCCCACCCCTCTACCGCAGGGTCGCCATCCTGGTCCACGTGGGCATCATCTGTCTCCAGGTCAACTCCAGCAGCCTCCTGAAGGGTCTCCTTCCTTCCTCTTGCTCTCCAAACCCATCCCCCCTTTGTTCCCAGAGAGACCCTCTAACACACTCCCTGCTACAAATCCTCCCGTGGCTCCCCAGAGAGCTGGAAACGACCCCCAGCCTCCGCAGCATGGCCCGCCCACCACACCTGCACGACTGGGCGTCTGTGCACCCCGTCCTGTCGACCCCTCTCTGTCCACCACAGGTCTTCCTGCAGACACTCTGTGCCCCACTCAGACTTCTGGGCTCCCCTGTCACCACTACTTCTGACGGTCTGCCCCCCAGGTTTTGCTCGGGTGTCCCCTGCTCACACAGGCTCTGTTAAATATCGCCTCCTCCAACAACCCCTCCTCGTCCACACCCGTGAAAGGAGCTCCCCGCTCACTGTCATCCTCTCTAACACCCTGACGTACTGCCCTTCATGCACATAATTGACCTGAAATGGTCTCGCTTAGATATTTACTCAAATTGTGCCCCAAAACACGCAGCCCAGCAAGGTGGGGGCCATGCCCGTCCTGCTCACGGGGCGTCCCGGCACCACGCCCAGCTTAACTGATCTGCTCAACACACCAATTCTGGGTAAACAGTGACCGACCCCCTTGTCCCTCTCTTTTGCTTAGTTAGCCCAACTGGAGGCTTTTCAATTTTATTGAGCTTTTCACAGAACCAGCTTTTGGTTCCATTGGTTTTCTCTATTGATTTCCTGTTTTCAGTTTCATTGATTTCTGGCTACTCCTTGGTGTTCCTTTTCTTCCACTTACTCTGGTTTTAATTTCTTCTTTTTTCTCTAGTTTTCTAAGGTGGAAACTTAAATTATCCATTTTAGGTCTTTCTTCTTTGCTAATCCGTGCCCTCCATGCTATAAATTTCCCTCTAAACTCTGCTTTCACTGCATCCCCCCACCTTTTGATAACTTGCGTTGAGATTTTCATTTAATTCAAACTACCTTTATATTTCCCCTGAGATTTTTCCTTTGGCCTGTGTGGTTATTTTTTATAAGTCTGTTGTTTTTTCTCAACATATTTTAGGATTTTAAAATTTTCTTTCTCTTATTGATTTCCAGTTTTAATTGCACTGTGGTCTGAGAGCAGACGTTGTGTGATTCTATTCTTTTAAATTTGTGGGGGTGTGTTTTATGGCCTGAATGTGGTGTATCTTGGCGAATGTTCCATGTGACCTTGAGAACAATGCGTGTTCTGCTCTTGCTGGATGAAGTCGTCTGTGGGTGTCAGTTACACCCAGTTGGTTGGCGGTGCTGTGGGGTTCAACGGCGTCCTTACTGATTTTCCATTCCCGGGTCTGCGCACTTCTGAGAGAGGGGTGCTGGAGTCTCGACTATGATGGTGTGCTCACGTACCCCTCTTTGCGGCTCTGTTTCTGTCAGATAGTTTGACATGTTGTTAGGTGCGTACTTGTTATGTGGTCTTTGAGGACTGGCCCCTTTGTCCTATGGAGTGTCCTTCCTTATCCCGACAACCTTCCTTGTTTTGAAAGCTGCTTCTCTAACACCCATGTAGGTGCTCCTGTTTTCTTTTGATTGTGTTATTGTGGTATATTTCTCTCCATCCATTTACTCTTAATCTCTATGTGTCTTCATATCTAAACTAGTTTCTTTAGACAACAGAGAGTTGAGCCTAATGTTTTGATCCACTGATAATCTCTGGCTTTTAATTGGTACATTTAGGCCACTGACATTCAAAGTGACTTATGATCTTGTTGGATGGATTATCTACCATATTTGTTACTATTTTCTGTTTGTTGCCCTGGTTGTTTCATTTTTGTCTTCTATTCTCTTTTTTGTCTTTTGTTGTTTTAACTGAGCATTTAATGTGATTTCACTTTGAAATCACTCGACCTCTTCACAGGTGGCATGAGTACCTTATAAGAACAAAACAATCCTATTCCTTCCTCTTTTCTTGTATCATTGCTGTCACCCATTTCACTGATACTTAAGCATACGTAAGCACACACACACATACACACACTGTCCAGATGATAATGGACACACTATTTACCCCACACTTGGGTGTGACTGGCATGCTACAGGAGTTTACGGTTGCTGTGGGTGCTGGGAAAATGCCTCATCATGAAAAGCTATATGGCTCTGGGGTGTTGACAAATTCCATGGTGAGAATATAGGGTCTCATCCAAATTCTGGGGGAAAGCACACAATTCGTGGTTATAAAGACACAATGGGGGGGGCTCCTTCTGACAGTTTTGATATTTCCCTATCCATCTGTCTTATTTTCTCTGTCCTCAGAGGATGTTGCTTATTATTATTTTTATAAATACATTCCCATAAAGATAAAATTAAATATGCATGTGTTTTAAAATTAAGCATGCATAACAGAGTTCTAAAAAAATGCTTTAATGGAATCAGTCAGCCAATATTTCATGAATATTGTAATTTTGGGGTGGCCCAGTTCAGGTAACTTATGTAATTGTACTTGTGTTCTTAATTAAAAAGAAGTTAAGGGCTGGGGTGGAGATTGAGATTGTTTTGTATATGAATACACATGTTCAGATGACTTCTAGCTGCCATTCATATCCATATGTGATGAGAACCACAGGATTGTAAATGTCCTTGGGCCATTTGAGGGTTTTAGAAAAGTTAGTTTCCTCTTTTCAAATTCCCCTGCATTAACTTCCTCCTGAAACCAAACCTTGGCAGTGGTTCTCAGTTCTGGTATATGTTAGAATCAGTCAGGGAAATTTTAAGAACGCACCAATGCCTAGACCTCACTCCTAGAGATTCTGACTGTGTTGCTTTTGGGTAGAGCCTGGACATCTGTGTTTTTTAAAGCACTCTGAGCAGTCGTGATTGAGAATGAGTACACATGCACAGAACTCCACCACCGGCAGTGGACATCTCAGGAGAGAAGATATTGGGGTGCCCAAGAGCCTATGCTTATGGAAGACTCTTGATAAAAGAGTAGCTTCTTACCTTACAACCTGGCAATTGCAGTACTAGGTATTTACTCCAAAGATACAAATGTAGTGATCCGAAGAAGCACCTGCACCCCAATGTTCATAGCAGCAATGTCCACAATAGCCAAACTATGGAAAGAGCCCAGACATCCATCAACAGATGAATGGCTAAAGAAGATGTGATACACACACACACACACACACACACACACACACACACACACACATATACACAGTGGAATATTAGCCATCAAAAAGGATGAATACCTACCATTTACATTGATGTGGCTGGAACTGGAGGGTATTATGCTGAGTGAAATAAGTCAATCAGAGAAAGACAATTATCAAATGATTTCACTCATATGTGGGAAATAAGAAACAGCACCAAGGATTGTAGTGTAAGGGAGGGAAAACAGAATGGAAAGAAAACAGAGAGGGAAACAAACCATGAAACGCTCTTAACTCTAGGAAACAAACTGAGGGATGCTGGAGGGGAGGTGGGTGGAGGGATGGGGTAACTGGGTGATGGGCATTGAAGAGGACATGTGATGTGATGAGCACTGGGTGTTATATGCAACTGATGAATTATTGAACTCTACATCTGAAACTAACGATGTACTATGTTAGCTAATTGAATTTAAATAAAAAGAATAAGGAAAGAAAAAAAGAATAAAGAAAGAAAAGAAAAGAAAAAAAGAGTAGCTTCATTAACACATTTTCCCCCTGTAATACCACCTTAAAAAAAGCGACAATTTGGGGGATCAACAAACATGTTCTGTATTGAGTGGAAGAAGCCAAACCCTGACTTCCAACATGCACCAAACTGTTTACCTTGAGATCCCGAGCTGTGTTCTCAGTGCCGCCCCAGCAGTGCGCTCCCCAATCCTTACTGCTCTATGACATCACCTGGGGGGGACCTTGGTGCAATGTGGACTCAGTCAGCAACCTGGGATTGTGCATTTCTGACAAGCTAGCAGATGATGCTGATGCTGTTGGTCCACAGACCACACTTTGAATTGTCCACAGAGCACTTCGAGGCAGCTCTTTGGGACTCTAGCCAAAGCTCTCCAGCTCTCCAGTGTGATTACTGCCCCTCGTCCAAAGCATCACCTTACAAGAGCCACTTCTGGCTGGAGTAGAACTTGGATGTCAGAAAAAGTCATCAGAGATGTGCCTCGTTCCTTGTCCCTTGCTTTCTTGGGGAGGTGTAATCACCTTTCCCTTCTGCCTTTGGCTCCTGAGACACCCCTGGGAAACAGCAAGCAGGTGCATCAAGTTACCTGCTCCGAGCAGGTGCCACGGCGTTGTCCCTGCTCTTGTGGCCAGTGGGAGGGGCCCTGATGGCAAGACCGCAACGGGCTTTCAGAGTCAAGAGACTCAGTAGTTGGGAAGACAGGGAAGAGAGATATGAGGAATCCAGTGATTTTTCTCTGAGCGTTTCTGAGTTGCATAAAAGGTTATTTTCACAAAATACAACAACTACAACTGTACTTAATAAACAACTGCTCTTTTAGGGACGCCTAGGTGGCTCAGTCAGTTAAGTGTCTGCCTTTGGCCCAGGTCATGATCCTAGGACCCTGGGATCAAGTGTCACATCGGGCTCCTTGATCAATGGGGAGCCTGCTTCTCCCTCTGCTGCTCCCCCTGCTTTTGCTCTCTCTCTGTCAAATAAATAAATACAAATCTCAAAAGAAAAAAAAAAGAGAAGACACTTTAAAAATAAATAAATAAATAACTGATCTTTTAATAAGAAATGCACTCCAATGTTTTCTTTATTCATAAATACGTGCTTCCTTTACATACTTCGGTACATCTATGTAAAAAATGAGTGTGACTTTTGAAGACCTTAAAACAAATGGAAATATTTCTCACTGAGACAAATGGTACTAGCATCTTCATTTGATCCTTTTTCTCTCCTAAGTGGAGCAAATTAAGCCGGAGAGGGGTGCCTGGTCGTGCAGCATGTTTTGCCCAATAATGAGGCTGCTTAAAGACAAGGCAGTGAATTACAGTCCATCCTCAATATTTATGATTCTGTATTTGCAAACCTGCCTACTCGCTAAAACTAATTTGTAACCCCCAAAGCAGCACCCACTGCACACTGGCAATCATCCGCAGACGTGTGCAGAGAGAGCAGTGAAAATGGAAGCCATCCGAGGCCGTGTTCCCAGCTGAGGCAGAGCAAGGGAGACCCTCGCAGGGATGAACAGAGGAGGGAGATGGGAGGGGGCAGTGTGACTGGGGCAGGAAGCTCCAGCTCTGGGGAGGGTGCTTGGGGTTCAAATCCCGACCCGGGCACCTGGTAGTGGCGGGGCCTCAGATAATACTCAAGTAATACTTCTGAACTTCATCTTCTCATTTCTCAAATAAAGAAAAATAGGGTGTACCAGAGGAGTTGTTTTTAAGAATTAAGATGATTATATATATGTATTATGTATAAAATACATTTATTATAGAGAGACAGAATATTCCATCTGTACATAAAGCCCTAGGAACAAGTGCTCAGTGTTCATCGGCTCGGTGCTTGGGGGGAATTGTAGACGTGGCTACCGTGAATAAGGAGCCTTGACTGCATATTCCTCTGCTCTTCTTGAAGCAAGGTTTTCCCAAAGCGTCGTCTACTCTCATGCCACAAAGTGCTTCGCAAACAAGAAACCGTCCAAGTGAAACACGCTGAGCATATTCTGAATAACACGTCTCCTTCTTAAAGATTCACAACCCACGTTAGCATATTAAAGGCTCTGAGAAGTCTTGCAAGGGCATCCATTTAACTTTGTTTAATTTGGTACTGTTCGAATATATGTGAATACTTAATTGGTTTTCTTCCAGGAAGCCCTGTGAATATCCCTAGGAAACTGTATTTGCACTAATGTCCCAGGAACACTCTGGGGGAGTGGTGACAACTTCACCCGTGAAACAACAGAAATCATGAATTTCCTAGGATTACGGGTAAGTAGAGGCGGGATGACTCCTTGCTGGGATATCTTCCAGAGTATTCAAGCATCTGGCCTGAGGTGGCCCCAGAGAAGCTACGGGATGCTATCTGATATGGCGGCGAAGAGGATGGGGTGTCTGTCAGGCAGTCCTGGGCTTGGATCCCAGCTCTGTCTTTTTCTAACCGAGAGGGCCAAGGTGAATTATTTAACCTGGCAGGCTTCAATCCACTCGTCTTCAGACTGAGGATAATAATGAAACCCAGCTTGTCAGGCTACAAGCAAGACTGTCAGAGGTGGAGCGTGCAGAGCACGGGGCTGACTGGCACCTTCGTGGTGGTGGTGGGGGGCACGGCTGTTTTTATTGCGACATGGTCTTTGTGTTCCGCCAGCCTGTGATTCTGGCAGCGCTCTGTGCAGCGAAAGAGTCTGAGCTGTCAACGGGGAAGATTTCTTTACCGAGGGTGAAGAAAATCACTCTGAACTTCTAGAAGAAGCTGCGGTCCCGGGGCTGGGGGAGTGCAAGCTCTCCTGCTGCTCTTGTTACCTCCCTGGGTGGGGGAAGGGGCTTCTCTGTGGCTTCGAAGCCTTGGTTGTGTCTTCCAGCGAGTCACGTCGAGGTGCAGCGAAGCGATGGACATGGAGCTCAGACACGACCTGGAACAGGCTGAGTGGTAGCCCGTCTGAGAGCGGGGAGACCCCACACCTGCGAACACGGGTTTATGCAACCCTCCTAAGCAGCAGAATAAAAACGCAGGGTCCTCTTACGGGGCAGTGTGGGCACCGGTCACACAAGCACAAACAGAGCCGTCCATGAAAACGGATAAAGGGATTAACACTCAGATCGACCCCAAGCTCGGGCGCCAGCTACGCTACCAAAACGAGATGGGACGGAGACAGCGGTTAAGGATTTATTGTGCTATTGTCTTCCAGGAAGCAAATGAGTCTTCTAGCCGCAATATCTGGAACAAAACTCTGTTTTGCTCAGTCACTGCGTGTAAAGTAAGGGTATCAGATGCCAATTCGGCACCAGTAAACAAGAGGAATGTTGGCGCATCGGCCTGGGTGGTGTTCTGTGAGGAGACAAAGCCCCATTAACCTGCAATGAGCTGTCACAAGCTGAGCTGTGTGTCCTCTGTCTGCTGTGCTGAGAGGCACAGCCAGACACAGAGCAAACATCAGACACCAGCCGCTGAGGACTGTGCCTGAAGTCTGTCTCTCGTCCCACTCCTGGGGCCCTGAGTCCTGTCCTACACATAGATGTCTCGTGTAGACGAGCTGTTTCACAGCTGTCTCCAAGCAGACAGAAAACTTTTGAGAAAACTTGGATTTAAGTCTCCATGTTCCTTATGGTAGCAGGGATCGTATTCCAGAAATTGGCATTAGGAAATCAGCTCCTGGATATATGAAGTTACCGAAATGGGCAATGAGAGTGAATGTTTGAAATGAGAACTGTTTCCAAAAATCCCAAGAGCAACTGAGGTCCATATGTAATAAATATTTATTCAATGGCCTTAAAAATTGTATGAATTCATCCCTCAAATCACATCTGTTTGGGCGTGTTTTTACTCTTCTGGTTAATATGCCTTTTCAAATCCTGCTTCCAATTTAGGACAGGAAGAGAAAGAGGTATGTTTTCAGCTCTGTTTAGGGACCAATTCCAACCCAGCAGAAAGCTCATAATCCCATGGATCTAATTTAGAAGAGGTGAGAGCAGCTTCTAGGGTTTCCAGATACGCACCCTTATTCTGTCAAGCACTTTGGTTTTCAATACGGCCATTTGTCAGCGTGCCTTCCAAGCAGGGCCCAAAGCATGCTCAGGCTTTGTCCTCCTCCAGTAGTGAAGGAGGCATTTCGGAAGACTGGCCAGTCTGAGGGAGTGGAATAAAATCCTGGGGGCCCACGGACAGCACAGAAATAGACTTCTCAAGAATGCCAGGCAGAGGAAACCATTCTCCACCCGACATTTAGTCTTCCGTGTGGCACGAATGGGCTGATACTGGTCTCGGAGGCAGGAGGGGAAGTCCTGGGTCCTTGTCCTGCGCCCACACAGAGCCAGCCTCCATTTCACCACCTGTAAGGTGAGAGAGCCAAACGAAGGACCCTTGCCCATCTGACATTTTGAATAGCAAATCCAGCATTTTAAGAATGAGAGGTTCTTCTCTCACTATTCTTTCAATCTCTAGACAAATCAAATTTGATTTCCGTTCATTACCCAATACCCTGCCTGGAGGAAGTATGGGTGGCCCTACGTTCATAAATGCAGCGTCTTCTGACTACACGCACTCAGCCAGGAATGGAATGGTGCCACGGTAGCCTGCAGAGCAAACACACTGCTTGCACAGGTAGAACGTCTTGTCCTAGCCATCTCTCAGGACACTCCTTGCTTGGTAGAAAACAAGGAGGAACACGGCTCTAGATTTAAGTAAGATGTCCAGGATTATTGAGGGGAGCCAAAGTCCCCAGGAGAGGTACAGCTGAGTGGCAGGTAATTGGACTGGTGGCTTTTCCGCCAGTCAGCCATCCTCCTCTACAGGCTTTCTTCTATCAGGGATATTTGTCTGCATGAAAGCCACAGCCCTAACAGAATATTGTGGCCTTGTTGAGACCCGATCTCCATGCATCTTTACAATGTTGTCTAGGATATCCTGGATGGCTGGAGTGATGGTTAATTTTATGGGTCACCTTGACTGCACTAAGGGATGCCCACATAGCTGGTAAAACATAATTTCTGTGTGTGTGTGTGTTTCTGGAAGAGATCAGCATGGGAGTCAGTACGCTGGGTAAAGATGTCCTCACCAGGGCAGGCGGACATGATCTAATCCACTGTCAGCCTGAATAGAACAAAAAGGCGGAGGAAGGATGAATTTGCTCTCTCTACTTGAGCTGGAGCAACCTTCTTCTCTTGTCCT
Organism: Ursus maritimus; assembly: GCF_017311325.1. NCBI lineage: Eukaryota > Metazoa > Chordata > Mammalia > Carnivora > Ursidae > Ursus > Ursus maritimus. The sequence continues at coordinate 45,340,294 of NW_024424675.1, read as the reverse complement.
TGAACGTGGGAGCTCCTGGTTTCCAGGCATTCAGACCTGGACAAGGACTTACATCATTGTGTGCCCCACCCCAATTCTTAGGCCCTTGGATTTGAACTGAATTACACCATTGCCTTTCCTGGGTCTCCCGGTTGCAGATGGGAAATCGTGAGATATCTCAGCCTCCATAATTATGTAAACCAATTCCAATAATAAATCTGCTCATGTCTGTCTATCTATCTATCTATCTATCTATCTATCATCTATCATCTATCTATCTATTTATCTTTCACCTATCTACCTATCTTTCTCCTATTGGTTCTCTAGGGAATCCTGACTAATACAGGTGGTCAACTGGAATTTCTTAGAATATTAGCCCTAACTTCATCATGCATCCAATCAATATTCAAATAGGTCTATTGTAAACCTAAAATAAATAATGATGAATTAACAGGTGTCTTAGGATAACCTACACATTTGCACACTCCTTCACTCTTAGCTCTGATGAGGAACAAATGCACTCATTTCCAAATGGTACCATTCAGAAATTTGATGACAGCTTTTGAATTAGCCTGTGCATCTCCTTTTAGAGAAAAAATAAGCTATTTTTTCTAATCTCTTGTCTACATGGGCTGATCCGATCTACTGTTGTAATTGGAGCAACAGGGGTTTCAGTAACTATTTGGCTTAATCTCAAAGTTGGCTGGGCTGGTATGTTCCACTCAATTATGTTTTGCATAAAAATAAGAGCCTCTATTTGGATAGGCATTCCTTAGGCCAGTGTCCTCACAGGGTGCTTTCTTCTGTAGGACTGGACTCTCCCTGGTGATCCCTGGTCCAATAGAGCAAGAGGGCTGGAAAAGCACTGGCCTCCAGGGTTGGCAGATACAGAGATGGACAGGTTTTGAATGACAAAGCACATTAACAATAGATGTTCACGTCAGTTAGATTCAGGAGGGTTCATGAGCATGTGCTGAGGAACAAGCATGATACGAGGGACAGAAAGGTAGGAAACCAACTGACACCTCACAGTCCACTCACTCTAAGCACTAACTACCACAGTGATGCCTAACTTGTTCGCTGCCAAATGGCTTTGGTGATGCCCACACATGACGCAGTTGAATGACCATGTGAGGTAATGCACACAGACTGAATCGCACAGAGCCTGCCACAGAGTAAGAGCTCAATAAACTGCATTTCAGTAGTGAACTGAAGTTTCTGTCCATCTGAAAAAATGCCATGCAAATTCAGCTAAACTCATTTTCACAAAATGTCAGATGTATGTTTGGAGTAGTCTGGGATGAAAGATATGCCATGTGATAGGTAAAGGCCAATACAGAGGCTCTCGGATAGCACCTAAATGAGGTAGAACAGGGACCTGAAAACTGCAGCCTGTGGACCAAATCTGGCCTAATGTCTATTTTTAAAATAATGTTTTATTAGAACACAGGCACACTCTTTTGCTGGCACATTGTCTGTGGCCGCTTGTGAGCTCTACTGTGGAATTGCGTACCACGGCGCTGCGGCCGCACGGTGCTCGTGGCCACTTACAGATAGCTTGCTGGCCCGCTCTATGGTATAACTGAGACTGGAGTGGAATGAAAGGTAGGATCGCTACTAACTGGGGAAATTCCCCACAGGCTAAATTGCTATGGACAGAAACGTAATGTAAGTTATAATAATAGACGCCCCAGACCTTCTTGTTTGTAGATGGTGACCTGTATTGGAGTGCCTCCTTAGTTGGTCGACTCCATGTAGTGGGTTTTACAAAGGGTGAAAAGCAGAAAGGATTTATTAACTTAACAATAGTTAATGCATGCTTTCCTTGATACTGTTGTCCTTGACATGTTGAGCATCTGGGAAGTATTAGTTTCTGGGAACATAGCAGGGGGTAAAGCCAAGTTTATCTTCCCATAGAACTCAGATTTCACAAGGGTAGAAGTTACAAATATACACCTGACCTGCTGGGAGCATATACGAGCATATGTTAGTGTGAGGGAGAATGCATCAGGGACAGTGTGTTAAGACACACAGGTTCTATTTAAGAAAGACCTCTCTGCAGAGGGGACATTTGAGAAAAGAGGAAATGAGCCTTAAAAATGGGGTGGGGAGTTGTTTGAGACAGAAGGAGTAACAGGCTCAAAAGCATGTATTGGGAAACTATTTGTTATATTTGAGAAATATGATCGGTACCATTACAGTGCATTGAGCAAGAGGGAAAATAATAGAGGGATACAGATTTACATTGGCAAAGGAATAAACAATGGAACTTATGCTTTGTTTTAAGATCAATGGAAGCCTTGGGAATATTTGTGTTTTAAAAGGATCATCTTGGCTGAGTTTGAAGACTAGACCATAGGATTCAATATAACCCACCATCAGGAATAGTGGGAGACTCTTGAATCATGAGTTGAATTCTTAAGTTTCTCCTGAGCATTGTATATGTGCAAACCACACTTCTCACCATGGCTTACTAGACTATATGGCTCTTCCAGTTTTCACCTACGATGGAGAAAGCTGGAAAGAACACTGCTTCCACTCACAAGAAAAAAAAAAGCATCTACAAAGTCATAACTCTACTTGAATCCACCACAGAACTGAGATTGCAGGGCAAACAACTAGATTAAAATCCAAGCAATGAAAGGGATAATCCAAGGAAGATGTCAGATAAGCAGATTTACCTGGGGCAGAGCACGGGAGTCAGAGGGGCTGCCACAGAAGCAGGGACGTAGAATTGAGTGAGAAATGTTTAGTGACTTGCTAAAGACTTGTGCAATGGTCTGAGAGTAAAGACCAAGTGTGGAATAGTATGAGAGTACAGATCCCCTAGGGGCTGTAGACATAAGGAGAGGGCACCCACTTGCAGACCCTTCTCCATAGACCTCCACCTAGAACTCAGGAAAAAGCCTAAGGGTGAGAGGCTGGAGGGAGACTCTTTCAGTGCTGTGGTCTGCAGAAGTGCAATGGACACTATAGGTAGGGGGCAGCATGTAGTCTGTCTGAACTCTCCTGCCCCAAAGATTAAAGTCTGGAGATGCTGGGGGAGGGGAAGCAAACCCTGATGATGCTTAGGTACAGATGGAGACTCACTGTGGTTGGGAGAAAGGAAAAGAAGTCTTTGCCCCTGGGAAAGTAGCAGGAATCCATCACAGGCATAGATCATAATGGGTCTCCTGGTGCTAGGAGAGAGGCAGGATTTGTGATGAAGTCCCATCCTCCAAACCCAGGGACACAGTGTCTTTCAAAGACTGTCACTGGATGAGAATGGCAGAGAGCTGCCTCTTACCCCCCGGCTAGCAAGCACAGAGGAATAAGCAACAGTAGTCCTCAATGGGGGCCCACAGAAGGAATGCAGACCCTTTCTGAGGCACAGGAATCCAGGGAAGTCCTAAAGCTGAGGGTGCAGTAGTATCACTAAGAAAAGCCCTCTGGCAAACCAGCCCCCACCTGAAACATAAGATAATGCTTAGGAATTTGAAGCCAGTAACCACAGTAATAACAAAACCCAAACCATGCTCAATTCCCCCACACTGAGAACCCAGCAGAGGAAGGAGCATGCCACATCCAAACATAAATTCTATTTACCTCAATCTCTATCATCTTACACATGACATTCAGTCAGTAGCATGCAGGTCTAAACCAGAAGTTATGAAACAAAAACTCTGCCAAGAGACAAAACAATCAATGTAAGTAGGCTCTGGAGTGGCTCAGATGTTGGAAATAGAAATGATTTAAAATGGCCATGATGGAGGCCTTGCAGACACCGCCACCCAGGAGCCTCCCGTGGCACCCAGCCATGGTCTACCCCGTCATATTCTTTGGCATCGTCATGAAGGGCAAGCCATTGGGCTGTGTCTCCTTTGAGCTGTTTGCCAAGTTCCAAAGACAGCAGAAGATTTTCATGCTCTGAGCACTGGGGAGAAAGGATTTGGTTATAACCATTTCTGCTTTCACACAATTATTCTGGGATTTATGTGCCAGGGTGGTGAATTCACAGGCCATAATGGCACTGGTGCCAACTCCATCTATGAGGAGAAATTTGACAATAAGAATTTCATCTGAAGCAATGTCCTGGCACCTTGTCCATGGTAAATGCTGGACCTAACACAAAAGGATTCCCAGTTTTTCACCTGCACTGCCAAGATTGAGTGGTTGGATGGCAAGCATGTGGTCTTTGGCAAAATGAAAGATTGACTGAATATTGTGGAAGCCATGGAGCCCTTTGGGTCAGGAATGGAAAGACCAGCAAGAAGATCACCATCACTAACTGTGGACAAATCTAATAAAATTGACTTGTGTTTTATCTAAACTACCAGGCCATTCCTTCTGTAGCTCCGGAGAGCACCCCTTCACCCCCATCTGCCTGAAATATCCTACAATCTTTGTGCTCTTGCTGCAGTTCTATGGGTTGCATGTTTTCCTTACTCCCAAGTCTAGCTCGATTGCAAAGTGAGGTTTATGATTATGAAATAAAAACTAAACAGCAGCAACAACAGCAGCACATCGAAAATAGCCGTGATGGGTATGTCAAAAGCTTCAGAAGGAAAGCAAGACAGAATGCAGGGACCGTTGGGGAATTTCAGTAGGGAGATTATAAATAAAAATCATGGCAACAGAGATGAAGAATTCTTTGAATGAATTTATCCGTTGACTCAAAACACATCATGGGGGAAAAGTCAGTAAATTTGAGGATAGGTTAATAGAAACCATCTAGACTGAAGTGCAAAGAGAAGAAAGAATAGGGTGAAAAAGTACAGAACACCTCAAAGATAGGGAACAAGATCAAATGGTCTAATACAGGTGTCCACTGAATTCCAAAAGGAAGAGAATGAGAGAATGTGGTGCAGAAAGTACTTGAAAAAATAATGCCTGATAATTTTCCAAATATAATAAAATGTGTAAAACGACAGATTCAAGAAGGTCAAAGGTCCTCAAACATGAAAAATTGCAAAAAAAAAAATCACTAAAAAGGAAATACCTAGACATATTATACTTAAACTGCTGAAAACTAAAGATAAACAGAAAAAAGGAAATACCTAGACATATTATACTTAAACTGCTGAAAACTAAAGATAAACAGAAAATCTTGAAGGAATCCGAAGAATAAAGCACATCATATAAGAAAGGAAAAAGATAAGAATACAGAGGACTTCTTATGAGAAACTATGCAAGCCAGAAAATAACAGAGTGAAATCTTTAAAGAGCTGAAAAAATAGTCAACCCAGAATTCTATACCTAGTATAGGTATGTTTCAATAATAAAGAAGAAACCTTTCCCCCCCCCAAAGAACTTAGGGAATTTACTACCAGCTGTCTTGAAGTAAAATAGGTTTTACAGGAGGGTTTTCAGAATTAAGGAATATGATACAGAAACCTGGTCTACAGAAAGAAATGAAAGCCTCCATAAATAGTTAAAATGAAGGCAATTATGGAAGACTAGTTTTAAACACTCTAAAGGATAAATGACAGTCAACAGTAAAGTCAGTATCACGTGTACAAGTAAAATGTATGATGACAGCACAAAAGATGGAAGGCAGAAATTGAAATTATGGAGTCATTAGGTTCTTGCACAACATGTGGGAGAGTTTCATGTTATCAGAAGGCAGCTGTGATTAATTAAAAGTGTATATTGCAACCCTTGGGGCAACCATTAAAACTTCTTAAAGAGAGTTATAAAAGGAAATCTATGTGATGTAGCCCTGGACTCCTGTCACTGTTCATGCTGCAAATGTACCATCTTCCATCTTTCCTGTGAACATCACCCTTATGCTCCTCCTGATTCAGGTGTTTGCAAACGCTGTTTCCTTTGTCTGGAGCAAACATGACTGCCTCATCACATGCTGGCTCCTCCTCATAATTCAGATGTAGTATCACGTGTCGTCTCAGTAGAGAGGGCTTCCTGTCCTGCACCATCGAATAGACCCGCCTGTCATTTTCTGCCCCATTGCTCTGTTTTCCTGTCTTCCTGACCACTCTCTGAAATGACCTTATTGCTATTCTGCTTCCCATCTCTAGAACACAAGTACCGAAGGGATCAGACTCAACCCCCTCTTGTAGCTGGTGTCCCTGGTGCCTGGGATTGTGCCTGATACAGAAAACTCAATCAATAAACACAGACTTATTGAAGCACTGAGCACTGTGCAGAGTGAAATGAAGGTGATGAAGTACAGCAGGCCTTGTTCAGGACCGTAGCAGGACCATATACAGTTACCTTTGCAGGAGGGGTGGGAAACTAAGGGTACATTTTGTGTTAGACCTGAGAAGATAAAGAGAAGTTTGCTATAACCGCAATGAAAAAGGGGTATTTTTCAGGCAAATGGGAACATAGTAAATAAAGACATGGAGACATGGAAGTACATGGTATGCAAGGGGATTACAATCCCTGGTTGCTGAAATTTGCAGCCAATGAGGGAACTGCTGGTGTTATTCCAGATTAGGACAGGTAACAAGAGGGCTTGGCTATCTCATTTAAGAATTTTGAAATTTTCCTGGAGGTACTCGGGAATCATAAAGGTCTTTGATCTTGGATATGAAATGATGGGATCAGGGTGTTTGAAAAACAATGCCATGACTACTGCCAACAACATGAAATGAGCTCGAGAACTTTTCAGAGGCTTTTGCAGAAGCCAGTGTGGAAGATGCTGAGTCAGTCTGTGGGGAAGGGAGGGACAGGTGACATCATCATCAAGGCTGTGACTCCTGAGATGTGGGGTGAGGGACAGGGAAACTTCAACCTTTCTCTGAGGGCTCCAGCTGCAGAGCCTGGAGATGCTGGAGTCCCAGTTGGGAAATCAGAACCTTATGGAGGAGGAGAGGATGTGGAATGGCTTTCCACAGATGCTCCTGAGGTCCCTGTGGGAGACGCGGACACATGCGGTCATTTCGGAAAAGATGTTAGTAGTGGAGAAACACCAATATCCCTTAAGACATGAGGGTGGCACTCAGCAATAAGGAGGTGTCTGTCCCGGTTATAAGATCAGAGTAGATGCCCAGGGGGAGATGGATAGATGAAGGATGATGAATAGTACTTGCTCTTCCGTATTTTTCCCTAAACTGGAAATAATTTGATTTCTTACTTTCCCTCTAGCCTGTAACACTTTATCTCATCTTGCTTTTTAAATAAGGATGTCACAGGGAAAACACAAAGATATCCACATGTAATTAAGTATTTCCCAAAGAAAGGTGAGTTGCTCTTTTGTATCAATAATTCCCTTTCTGCAGGTTGCTGTGGTTGCCTATTTCCCTTAAATATTGTTCATACTGTATCAAGTGCAGTGTCTGCTCCTTGGTGGGTGCTCAATAATGTTGCGTGATGGTAATTATATGCACCACTGAAACAGCACTGCTGTAAAACCAGCAGCTATTCCATTCCATAATGTCAAAGTTTTAGAATAAAACAAGAAGAGCTCGTTCTTCCTTTATATTATAGCATTAGGTCAGAATCACAGGTTTCTAAAACTGAACAATATAAGTAATTACCTATGATGAAGATAAGGAGAAAAATAGCATTTATTAAACATTTTCTAGGGGCGCCTGGGTGGCACAGCGGTTAAGCGTCTGCCTTCGGCTCAGGGCGTGATCCCGGCGTTATGGGATCGAGCCCCACATCAGGCTCCTCTGCTATGAGCCTGTTTCTTCCTCTTCCACTCCCCCTGCTTGTGTTCCCTCTCTCGCTGGCTGTCTCTATCTCTGTCAAACAAATAAATAAAAAATCTTTAAAAAAAAAACACCTTCTATACACTTGGATTATGTTTATGCAGGTAGATAAATATCCTAACATAATGTAGACATATAAAATATATACCACAGTATCAGGTGACTAAATGGTAGGATGACAAGAGTTTAGCCCTTTCGTTTGATAAACTGAAAAAGAAAAAAAAAATGAATGAACATGCATTGTTTTTAAAATACATTTAAAATCTTTCTCTCTCTCATTACAAGAGGATCTACCTGAATTCCACATCAGCTTACTCTAGCACATTCCACACCCCAATTTGTTCTGGAAACATACTGGGAACTGAGGTACTTATGCTTTTCTCTGCCAATTTGTGATGCACAGGTATGACCTGCTTGGTCTTCCTAAGAGTTTTTCTTGATGGAGCTATTTGTCTGAAAGGATATTTAATCCAAATTCTAGGTTGTTTTTTTCCATTTCTTTCTTTAAAAAAAAAAAAGATTTTATTTATTTATGTAACAGAGAGACAGCCGGAGAGAGAGGGAACACAGCAGGGGGAGTGGGAGAGGAAGAAGCAGGCTCCCAGCGGAGGAGCCCGATGTGGGACTCGATCCTGGAATGCCGGGATCACGCCCTGAGCCGAACCCAGGCACCCCTCCATTTCTTTCATTTTAAAAACATTTTGATATTATGAATATGACACACACAGAAAACAGTAAAAATTTTAAAAGCACATCTAGTGATTGGTCAAAAACTGCACATCTAGGACACCACCATCCAGACCAAAAAAATAGAATAGTTCTGCACCCCAGAAGCCTGCCTCCCATCCCACCAAACACCTTCTCCCCCCTCCAAGGGGTGACTCGCCCCCCCCATCTTTATGATATGCCCTATTCCTTTTCTTTATACTTTAAGCACAGAAATATGCAACTGTATATATTATAGCTTAGTTTTTAAAATATTGGATAAAAAGAATGGCATAGATTATATTCATCTCAGTCTGGCTTCTCTTGCTTGATGAACAACTGCAGTGTCTCCTCCAGTGCTGGCTTGGTGATGACAGAATCATTCAGTTTACATCTGAAGATGTAGTTCCTGTCTCTATATTACTGAAAGTTCTTGTTTTGCTGGGTATAGAAGTCCAGCTTGTCATTTACTATCTTTTAGTCTTTCAACCTCACTGTCTTCTGGCTTGTATTTCTTTTGCTGAGTGGACAGTTCTCAGCTTCAGTTAATATTGTGGTATTGAAGAAAACTTGCTTCTTTCTTCTTGTTATTAAGAATTTTAAAAATTCCTTTTGCCTCTGGCTTTCAGAACTTTTACTATAATGTACCCTAGTGTGTCATTTTTAAGATTTACTATTTTTGGGTTTGTAAAGCTTCTTGGATCTGTGATTTTTGTCTTTTATTAGCTTTGTAAAGTTCTCAGCCAATATAATCACTTCTGCTCAGTTTTCTCTCCCCACCCTCTGGGATTCCAATTACATGCATACTGGCCCTTCCCTCAGTACCCTCAGTGTGTCTCATACCCTATTCTATACTATCCATAATTCGTCATTCTGATTTCCTTTTGACGTTAACATTTGACCCATCTCCTACTTTGTTAATTATTTCTGCATCCGATCTATATTAAATCCTCCAACTTAATTATACATGTTTGTTTATGTATTTTTTCTATTCTACAATTTTTAATTAATTTTTAAAGTATTGTATGGGTTCTTTGTAAGAATTCTCAGTCTCTGCTTCCTTGAACGTGATCATCAGTTTCTTTAAAGTCAAACAACTCCAATCTCTGGAACCCCTGTGAGTCTGTTTCTATCGCCTGTATTTTCTGCTGATTTCTATCGATGCTGTCTTGCAGTGCCGAGTTGCCTGGTTATTTCATGCAGTGTTCCAGAGGCTGTATTTTACAGTGGTTTATAGAAATGATTCAGGTCCTAGTTGATGGGATTTATGCTTGCTATAGAAATCCCTGGAGTGCCTCAATCCAATTTCAGAGATTGAGATCACTAGCAGCCATGCTGCAGAGGCTGTAGTGGTCCTTGACTTCTAGTTTGCCCCAGTGATCTTAGAGGAGAAGTATCTCCTAATATCAGCCCACATTCCCACATCTTAACCCCATTATCTTTTACAGTCTTGTTAGCTTTCTGTTATACTGTTGCAGAGTTTTTAATATATTCTATGATTGGTCTTATCTACTTCGTCTATCATTTTGAAAAAGGTTCTTTATGTATTCATTAAATAAATATGTGTTGAGTCCTAGTCTGGGCCAGACACTATGTTACATGCTGAATATTCACTGGCGAGCCAGAGAGAGAAAGAGAAGCACTGCCCATGCGGTGTTAATAATCAAGTGTTCCAAGTTTTAATTGCTTGACCTCTGGTCCTATAGCACCCTATAAAGGCAGATTTGAAATGAATCCAGAAAATACCATCATGGTCCATAGATATGATGGATCTGAGACAGTGAGCAGAGTCTGGGAAGAGTGTTGAGGGATCCTGTGGAAATGCACATAGGAGAGTCCTGTTCATGTGACCGGAAGTGTTTGTGATGGAAAGTCAAATCTGCCTTCCTGCCCTTTGCTGGCAACACTGTATGCTGACCATGATGGCAACGCTTTGTGCGATCCTGACCAGCCCTGCTGATGGTTATGTTGTGGTAAGAGGAAAGAAAGGGGGAAGTTGAAAGAACTTATTTAAGAGTCATTTAAAATTTAAATAGTGTTCATAGTCATAAAAGCCTCGTGGTGTTCTAAAGCAACACTACTCCCTTAGGACACTATTCCCCTGTTTACACACTCTCTTCAAAGGCCCATTACATCTAAACTCTTTGATGTGTGACCAACTACTTCAGTGGTGACTTTGCGTCAGCTCAAATTCAAATCCGGTGGAGAAAAGGACAAATTGGCTCTTTTATCAAACACTTTCAGTATCAACTCACAATGAACTGGGATATTTTCCCCACTTAAAAGCTACATGATGAGCTTATGAGCAGGACAAAGTGAATAAGTATTCCGCCCAGGAGCTAGACTAGAAAACAAAGTCAGAATTCCAGGAGTTGGACTTGCACACACGATTCTCTTCCAGCTGAGCTCCTGTCACTTCGTCTCTCCCTGGGGACTGCAAGCACAGCGGGGTAGAGAAGCCACTGCCTCTCACTGGTGTTGAGGAAGGTCCTGCGGGCGCCCTGGCCCTGGGCTTCTGAGACATGCTACTGAACAGAGGAACAAGGGTTCTGCTGTAAAGTCCAGGGGATGATTGTTACCGGATGTGTTTCTAGGATGTAGAACTGAATGAGACCTTCTCCAGCCCCCTTTATTGTCTTGGGCCGGACTCGTGCTCACTGTAAGTGCTGCATACACCTTCTGCCAGGGGTCAGTGCTCTCCATGGAAGGGGTCACACGGGTGGGAGGAAGTTTGCCCTGGGGACATCGAGTCACCCACCCAGTGCTGGCTCCTCCTCTCCTGGTGCTTCCTTGAGAAGAAGTAACATCCCTCTGAAAGTTAGTTTACCCACTGAAGAAGGCATGGAAGGGAAGAGATATGTAGAAACATTTAATTATAAAATAATCTACGTGTCTGGAACACTTTGCTTTTCAAAAAATCCTATTGTGAGAAATCCTTTTGTATTGGTCAGCTCAAGCCCCATAACGAGACCCCAGACTGGGGGGCGTACACAGCAGAAAATTATTTCTTCACCATTCTGCAAGCTGGAAGTCCAAGATCAAGGTGTCAGCAGAGTTGGTTTCTTCTGAGGGCCAACAGCCTCTCTCCTTGGCTTGGAGATGGTCACCTTGCTCTGTCCTCACATGGCCTTCCTGCTGTGCGTGTCGGTGTCTTCATCCCCTCTGCTCACGAGGACACCAGTCACACTGAATCAAGACCCATCGTACTATCTTATTTTACCTTCATCTCCTCTGTAAAGTCTCTGTCTCCAAATACAGTCACATTCTGATGTACTGGAGGTTAGGACCTCAACATATGAATTTGGAAAGAACACAGTTCAGCCCGTAACAACTCTCTAAAGATGATGCAAAACCCTAAAATAGATTGACAAATTCAACTGGATGAAAGTAAATTTTTAAAGATTCTACAGGATAAAAATCACTGTAACAAAAGTAAAAAGGCAAATGAGAAGCTGTAAAATGCATTTGCTATTTTTGTCACAAAGGTCTAATTTTTAAGAAGAATATAAGACCAGTTGAAAAAAACAAAAGTCTGGTTGAAAAATGGGCACAAAATATAGAGAGTTCACAGCACATGAAATAGAAGCGGTTCTTAAAGACATAAAATGGTGCTTAATAGGAAATGCAACTCTAAACCACTTGGAAATAACATTTCTTTCCACTGATCACATTGACCAAGGTTGGATAAACCATACTTGACCAGAATTGGAGGAATAAATTATTTCATATATATTGTAAATTGATATGACCTTTATGTCAGACATTTGGCAAAATCTATCACTGTAATTATACAAAACGTTCGACTGGGACTTCCCAGTCCTAAAAACATGCTAAGGCAGGCCCACATACGTGTGGGGTGACCCACATACAGGGACATTCCCTGCAGTGTCATATACTGAACACATCTGAGCAGAGGTCAATAGGCCTGTGTCCATGGGACACTTCCCAGCTATCGAGGGAGGTAGGGTCGCTCTGTACGTACTGGGACAATCTCCAGTCTGTATTACAGGATTAGTCAATGTTCGTGAATGCCATCATCCAGGATACAATGCACACCCCAGGTATGCATTTGAATGTTTCTGAGAGCACGCGCTGCACACTGGCAATCCTGGATGCCTCTAGGGGCAAGGACTCGGCACCCAGGAGGCAGCATAGGCAGGACACCGTGCACCGCTCCCTTCTTGCACTGCATACCACGCAAACGCCTCAGTAAGGGCCCCGACGCAAATGTGACAAAATGTTAATATCTGTTCCAAGGTGGGTGCGTGGATGATCTGTTCTATTATCTACTGTACTTTCGTGCTCATTTGAAATGTTTCATAATTAAAATTTAAAAATAAAAAATCACATCTTTTTGCCTATTACATTTAAAAAAATGATTCCCACACACATGCACCTAAATTTGTCCATATTTTTTGCTGTTACATCTATTTTATTCAGTGCTTCCATAGTTGCAAGGGAAAGAAACACAATCCAACTGGTTTTAGCCAAACAGGGAATTTACTGGCTCCTCTTTCTGGAAAGTTCTGGGTGTCGCCTTCAGGTATGATTGGATCTAGGAGTCCCAGTGATGTCGTCACTCGTGTCTCCTCCTTCCCAGGCAGGTCCCTTCCTGTGGCATTGATGGGCACAGAAGCTCCTGGTGGACAACCTCCTAATTTACTAATAATTCTATAGAAAAAGTACTTGTGCTCCCTCAGTCATGTGGCTGTCCAGTCACTGTGAGTTGGAACACCCAGGTGGGAGCGACCACCATTTCTGGGGTTGGGCTTGTACCTCCTCCCAATCCCAAGGATGGTGCATGGGAGATGAATGGCTTGGCAAAGGAAATCATTCCCCATTACCCCTGGAAGGGAACGTGGATGCAGTGGGCAGGTTAAGAAAGCTCTATCCCCAGCCACACCTCCCTGGGCGTAAGGGTGTAAGGATGAAAGGTGCACCCAACAGTGGGCATCTGCATGTTGAACCGTGGCGTGCTATTCCTGCAGTTAACAGGAAAGTTAGGGATCCGGGCTGGCTTTCTGCTGTCTGGGGAACTAGTCAACATTTCACATCAATTCACTAGCTGTTGTGTTTCATTTGTCTCCTTTCCTCGAGTCCCCATCTCACCATGTTCACTACCTTTTTTAATGATAATGATTTTCTGACACTGTGTCAGAACTCTTATAGAATGTTCCACATTCTGGAATGTTCTATTGTATTCTTGTTGGGACATTTAGTCCTTTATCCCCAGATTCTCTCTAACCCAACAGTTAGGTGTTTTGATGAACTTTAGATTAAATATTTTTCAGCAGGAAGACTTCATGGGTGATGCTGTTCCCTTCTTGCTGATTTTCTTCAGGATGCATAGACAAGAAGGCTGTCCCACAAATAGCTGTGAGAGCTCTCACCACTTGGTTAAGCTTGTGACCTCAAGAGCTATCCATGCAGATGTGTATTTTGCCCTTGCAAAGAGCAAGCAAAGTGTCGGCATGTGCTTCTTAGAAATCGAACAAAATCCTTCCCTGATAAGCTCTGTAATGATTGTCGCCACCCTGAAGACGCTTGCCTGGATCAATTATTTCACTGGGGATTGTCAAGGGGTGATTTCCTAATTCTATCACTCCTTCCTCATTTATCACCTGCTACTTTTCTGCAAAGAGTTTTTCTTATTAGTAGAGGATAAACTGGTTCTGAGTAAGTGCTTAATTCTTTCCCATTAGTGACCAACTTTCAGGGTAAGATGTTGGTTATAACTTGTCACTGTTAATGGTGGCAATCTTATTTTTTCCTTTCTCCATGTCACAATTAGGGTTCTCCACAAACTAGTGCTGAGATGGAGCTGGGGTGCAGAGCGCCTGTGAAGGGGAGGGGCAGAGGGAGGCCCCCAATGGCTTCCCAGGCTCATGAAGCCCCACCAGCGCAGAGGGGAGCTCCGGTGCAAACACTGCCCTTCAGAACCAGGAATTGCCCACGTGTCTGAAGCTGGGCTGAAATGCTGGGCCTTTATAGCCCTCCTCACTCAGCACCCCCACCGCCCAAAGAGCATAACCTTGAGCTGGCCAGCTCCCTGCACTTGAGGTGGGTCCCGAAGGAGCCATGGTGGGATGCCCTGTGTTGACCTCACTCACTGCAGCAAGTGCTGGTCCAGACCTTCTCGGAGGGCACATCTGGACAGCACCTCCTCATCCGCCCGTGTGTGCGTGTGTGCATGTGTGTGTCCGTGTGCATGTGCGTGTGTGTGTGTCTGTGTGCGTGTGTGTGTGTGTGCGTGCGTTTATTCTGTGTTGGTTCTGCTTTGTTTTATATTTTAATGACATTATGGGCTCATATATTTTATACTTTGTATTTTACAATAGAAATGTTTGTTGGATTTTGATGTTCAAAGAATCCCACATTTAACCAGTGGAATCACCTACGACACACCGTTATGTCTTCGAGCCCTGCTTTCTTCTAATGGGGAATGATATGTATAAATCCAGGCATGAGCTTCTGTGCTGTTGCTTGGAGGCACTGTTGCTTCCAAGCTCTCGATGGAGAGAGCGAGGAGAGGTGTGTGTGGGTTACGGCATGAGTTCTTATGACTATTTCCTATTCAGATTTAGCGGGACAAAGGTTGTTTTCTTGTCTGTTTTGACTGTCTTTCTCTATATTCAACTAATAATATTAATACTGTTTTTTATTCTAAAAAATACATAAAATGGCATCAAAATTATGATGTCAAAATCACGACTAACAATAAAACCACGGAGAGAATTTTAAGATTCATCTCCAGTCCTTTTTATCCCTAGAATATAATTATCGAGGCTGGGGAGCCAGGGTGCTGTTTTCAGAGATTACTTGGAGTACCTTTTCTCTATGTGACTATGTCACCACTTTGATATAAAATTAGGCCTGTTTGTTTCTGCTTGCTTCCAGCTTGGGGGTTTGGGGTTTGGTTTTTTGTTTGTTTGTTGGGTTTTTTTTTTTTGCTTCCCCCCCCCCTTTCTTTGATTTGCTTTTTGAATGTATAAAGCATCTACAAGCTTCAAATCATTCAGAATACTTTGACATTTTTTTTCCCCACTGAGATTCCTTTTTTCTTCCTTAGTTTTGGGGCTTCTAAAATTGGCATATTTTCAAATTTCTTATCTGGGTACAGTGGCATTTCTTATGTACATAAGGAACAGAAAAACATTTCCCCAAATGTGAATTATGAAACACCACATCCGTGAGATGCTTCTTGAAACACAAGTCTGAGAAACTCTGTAGACCACCCCCCTCCCCCAGCACACACAGATTCACTAACACGGTAACACGATAGGCGCCAAGAGTATCCTCACTAGGGAAGGATGCTTGCTTATCTCAGACAGGAGGCACCTCGGGTGTTTGATCCTGGAATGCAGGCTGTAGGTACGTATCAACGGTCTACGGAATCAGTGCTCCGTGGTGGATACCTCGTTCTTCCTAACTTAAACACAACATGTTCTAAGCGAATATTAGCATTGTTAAGCCTGCTCACTCCATCTTTATTGTGGCTCAGAGGCCTTAAAATACGGGCACAGAAAGATTCACTGTCTGTGTGTCTCTCAGGAAAGGGCTAAGGCCTCATAAGCACATACGTGGCACATAAGCTCTGTCAGAGGAAGGGTTTTGTGTTGCCTCTGCTGATGTAGAGTGCTTGGGGCTCCTGCCGGCTGGCGCAGCTGAGGGCCCAGGTGCTCTCGGTCCAGGAAAGAAGGAGTGCACTTCTGCCTTCTCAAGGAACCAGAGCCTGCACATATGCGGACAAGGTAAAGATCTGCCACACGCTTATTTTGCTACCTAAGTTTTGAAAAACACATAACTAAAAATATACAAATAAGAGGCTTAGTGAACATCTAAGATCTCCTGGCCAATTATATAATGAATACCAAAACAAATATATTTAACCTATGGCATGCAAAAAAATTAAATGTATAATGTATACACACACACACACACACACACACATATATGTATATCTGTATACACACACACACACATATCTATACACATTCTAACAAAATCTAGAAAAGAATCATGTAATAGGTGGAAAAACACATTGCACATTATGGTATTGTTTACCAAAACATATTCCAGAAAAAAGAAGACTCAGGTAATGTTAACAAGTGTCCACAAAGGGCTTTAAACTCAAATAAGTTCAGAAATCTCTTTTTGGACAAATTGGAACTGGTTTCTCTACTGTGAAACTCTAAAATTAATGCAACGTTCAGTAAGTCCTCAATATACTCCTATTTACTGTGCATCTTTAATAGGGATTGGATATTTTGTGACATTCCCAAATGTTCTATTTCTCCAGGTGAGCTATTTTGCAAGACTGGTGTCTCTTTCCTCTCTTTAGGAAATGTTGGTCAAGCTAAAGCACAGGGCCCAAGGCTGCTGCTGAGGCTTCAGTCAGCTAACCTCGTTCAGACATGACGCCAGCATCAGGATGATCGCAGGGGGACTGTCAAAGAGCTGTGATTAGTACGCTGTGGGCTCTAACGGATACAGCAGACAACTTGCAGGAAAAGACAAGGGATGTGAGCAGAGCAACGGAGACTCTGAGACAGTCTTGGAAGGAAATGACAGAACAGAAGAACCCCAAACCCAAAATGAAGAACGTCTATGATGGGCTCCAGGGAGACTGGAGACTGGAGGTCAGAGCCTGTGAGCTTGGAGAGAGGTCAACAGTAACCGGAATGGAATGACTTGGGGAAAAGAAAGCCCACAGGAACAGCGAGAAGAACAGAATGTCCAAGACCTCTGGGATAATTTCAAAGGTATAAAATGTGGACATTTGGAATACCAGAAGGAAAAGAAAGAAAGAACTGATCAGAAGAAATTTTGAAGTAATAATAGTCGAGAAATTTCCAAAATCAATGAGACCAAAACACAGATCCAGAGAGCTCAGACCACACCAAGCATGATAATTATCAATAAATCTACGCCTGTGCATAACACATTCAAACTGCAGAAAACCAAAGGCAAAGAAAATCAGGAGAAACTAGGGGAAAGGTTTTTACTGCCTGGAGAAATGAGGATACGCTTTACAGTGGGCTTCATGTCAGAAAGTGCGAGAAGAAAGAGTGGAGCAACAGACCACGTTGTGAGGAGACACGTGCCCACCTAGAATTCCACATCCAGGGAAACAATCCCTCAAAAGGGAAGGAGAACTAATTTCTCAGGGAAGCAAAAACTATGGGAATTCACTGCCAGCAGACCGTCCCTCCAGGAGTCGGTAAAAGAAGTCCTTCAAGAAAAAGAAGGTGCCGTAGGTCCAAAAGGCAGGTCTACACACAGAAAGGAGTAGCTTCAGAGAAAAATACAAATGAAAATAAAACAAACTAGTTTATGTTTCTTATTCTCAATTGATGGAAAAGGCATGTTTCTTATCCTCAATTGATCGAAAAGGCAAACTATGTTTAAATCAAATGTTCCGTTCATACTAGTAACACAAATGCTGGAGAAGGGAAGAAGCATACGGAGAAGTGAAATAAGTAAGACACAGCAGGGTTGGAGGGATGTACTGGAGGGACTGAGGGAGCCGCCTTACAGGAGACCCGCAGCGTGTATCGGAAGGCGGAGGTACATGGAATATGTATGCTGCTAATCCTCTTAATATCTTTGGAAATGTATTTAAAAGAAGTATAACTTATATTCTAAGAGTGCAGATAAAATACAATTGTGTAAAATTCTCCATTCAACCAGAGAAGAAACAAAAGTGGAGGGGGTTATAAAGAGACCAAGTACAATGGTAACAAAAAGAAAACACATACAAATATGGACAACAGTAACCCAACTGTATCAACTGCTTCAAATGTAAATGGTCTAAACACACGAGTTCAAAGAAAAAAGATCGACAGAGCATATTAACAACAACAACAAAAACACCTGGGGCACTTGGGTGGCTCAGTCAGTTGAGTGCCCAACTCTTGATTTTGGCTGTCATGATCCCGGGATCATGAGATCGAGTCCTGTGATGGGCTCCCTCCTCAGCGGGGAGTCTGCTTCTCCCTCTCCCTCTGCTCCTCTCCCCCGCTCATGCTCTCTCTCTCTCTCCATTAAATAAATAAATATAAAAAGAAAAACACAAACACCTGACTACAGATTGTCTATAAGAAGCCGACTCTAAACATAAAGGGGCTTCTGGATGGCTCAGTCGGTGAAGCGTCTGCCTTTGGCTCAGGTCATGATCCTGGGGTCCTGGGATCGAGTCCCGCATCTGGCTCCCTGCTCAGTGGAGAGTCTGCTTCTCCCTCTCCCTCTGCCACTCCCCCTGCTTGTGCTCTCTCTCTCTCTCTCTCTCTCTATATATATATATATATATTAAATAAATTAATTAAATATTTTTAAAAAACTAAATGCAGACGCTCCAGTAGGTTAAAGGAAAGAGATGGAGAAACATGCACCTCGCTAACTCTAATGAAAGGCCTCTGGAGCCGCTCTCTTAATTGCAGACAAAGCAGAGTTTCGAGCCAAGGAGAGGTTCTAAGGGATAAAGGCGAGCACTACATAATGATAAAGTGATCGATTCCCTAAGAAGCAACATAGTTGAAGCTTGAAAACATTATGCTAAATGAAAGAAGACGGTGACAAAAAACATCTATTGTATGGTCCTATTTATATGAAATGCCCAAAATAGGCACATGGATAGTGACAGAAAATAGATTAGTGGTTGCCTGGGGCTGAGAGATCTGGGGGCAAAAGAGAGTGGCTGATACGAGGCACTGGGTTTCTTTCTGGAGTAATGAAAATGTCTAATATTGATTGTGGTGCTGACTGCACAAATCCAGATACACTAAAAACCATTGAATTGTATGTTTTATGTGGATGAATTTTATGGTATGTAAATTACATCTCAGCAGAGTTGTTAAAAATAATAGAGGAAATTGGGTGTGGGGTTTATGGGAATTCTGTGTACCATCTTCACATTTTCTCTGTAATCCCAGGACTCTTAGAATAAAATAAAACATTTGCTTAAAGACACAAACCACACCAGCTCTGGTCCCCTGCTCTCTAGTTCTTCACTGCCTCGTGACACGACGGCAGTGATGGGAAGGAAGTTCCAGATTCCTCGAGAAAGGAAGCTGCCTTCTGCCTCCTCCAACATTTGTTCCCCTGCACGGAAGCCTCTTCCTCGGCATTAACTACTCTGCATTCAGATGGCAGAAATGTCATTGGGTGTCACACTGGGTCTCTGACACGTAGAAGACACCTGCGGGCAGTGTCTCCAAAAGTCGGTAGTTAAGTGAATACATCTCTCTACTAATTATGCACCTGCATGAGGTTAAAGAAGAACAAACTGTGCAAAAATACATCATTTGAAAAAAATATTTTATTTGCACCTAATTTTCCAATTATACATGTGCATGGAATCATATACCATTTGCTAGTTGCAAATTGTTCCTCTAGTTAATAGCCCTATGCTTCATCAATGAAACCGTACCAAAACATCTTTCTATTGTACTTAAGCTAAAAAATCAAAAGTAAGTGTTAATGTGTGTTTTTTCAGCTTGAAGTTTTAATTTAATCGACTCCTCCAAACCAAGCAAATGATGCATGAATATGTGTCTAGATTCAATGTTCAAATGCTTCAATAAAAAGGGACAGTAGGTGGAGAGGCGGTCCCAGATGAATCCTACCAAGATCGAAGAATTACGGATTCTAATATTACCGTGGATTTGCTCCCACTTTATACCAAATTGCTAAGCCTTATCAAATGGCAGGATAATTAAGCCAGCCTAAGGAAATCATCAGCACATTGTCGGGGACACCTCGCCTCAAGTCCAGATCCGGCTGTCAGCAGTTTTGGACCTCAGACTGCTACACTTGCTTTCCTTGGCAAACTCTAATCAATGAGCCCGCCACAGCGGATCGAAGACAACTGTGATGAAATGCCACCTCGTGAAGTAATTGGCTTCATGGATGTGCCCAAATGAGTCATAAAACTATTCATCAATATCCTCGGCTGTGCGGTCCTGAGCCGTTACGCGGTAGCTCAGGGGATACTCTGATCAGAAAAGCTTACTGTACGATTCCTCTGCCAACCCATTCATCACCCTCACCTTAGACCCGAAGGGGGCAGGGAAGAAACAAACAGCAAGGTCTCCGTTAAACCAGGGCTCTGAGGCGCCAACGCCCCTGCTGATGTAGGTGTAACATCTAAATGCACTTACGATGCCATCCTCTCAAGGGGTTCTGTTTTGAAATCTGTATTTCTCCCTCTCTATCGATTGTTGGCCACAAAAATCCACATGCATATTCAGAAAAGTAGCCATGCATATGCTTGCGTTCTGTGATGCTATTTTTCTACAAGGTAATGCGGTCTGCGAAAGGAATTTCACTTGCACGAATCCCTGGGCCATAAAATAGTGCTGAAGTACATTCTAAATGAAGGGGGAGATAACGGTGGGGACAAAGATTGTTCTCTATTGCTTTAGAGAACCTTGACAATTCTGCTGGTTGATGCTTGGCCCTCTGACAGGCAAAGGCACCTGCTGAACTACACAGGCTGAGTACTTCATTCCACTTGTTACTAGAGACTCTGAAAGAGTAGACAAGTGAACATAGTTTCTGAGGATTTTACAGTGAGAGCTAGTTGTCAATATATTTTGCTTCGCAGGAAGATTATTTGAATTGGCAAAACATCTTCGATATTTTAAACATGTGTAAATTCCACGGTCTGCAACACGTATTGACAACTTAAACTTTGGAGTTGAAACACAGTACGGAGGATTCTCCATATCACATAAGTAGTTCACCCTGTTCGCTTACTCTTCACGAATTCCTGCACTGAGTCATGCCGTGAGGCCAGAGAGGATGGAAAGCCAACAGTGCTCGGTGGGGCTAGGGGGGCACAGTTTTACTTCAAGCTCTCTGCTGCTCCAGGAGCTGAAGTGGACGTCTGCCTTAGGTTGGGTTTCTGGAAACAGAGCCTGAGATAGGGATTCTTGTTCAAGTGGTCTGTTGGGAAAGTGTTCTTTGGAGGAGGAGTGGGTGGGATGCAGGAGAGGGCAGGGAAAGAGCTCGGCTCGTATGCAGAATGCAGGCCGCTCCAGAGTACCACCAAAACAGAGTTCTCGCCTTGAGGCAAGGAGATCACGCCAGATTGTCAGAGAATCACCTGTCTCCCGGGGTGAGTCCGGCCATGGGTGGGAGTGTGGGCTGCAGGCAGCTCAGCACCCCAGAGTGAAGGGCTCCCATGGGGCCGAAGGAAATTCCACTGCCGTGAGCTGTCCCCTCCGTGGCTTGCACCCAGCTGCTGCTGCAGAAAGCGTGCACTGCTGGGAGGGGGATCTGGGTGGGCACCTGCCTCATCTTCTATAGCGCTGTTCCCAAACCCGAGTCAGCCCCAGAACCACCTGGAGGGCTTCTTAACACAGAGTGCTGGGCCCCACCTCCAGGATTTCCCACTCGATGGCTATGGGGCGGAGCCCAAGAACCTGCATTTCTAACACGTTTCTGGGTGTTGCCGATGTGCTGATGTTAAGACCATGTTTTAAGACCACTGATCTACAAAAGGGGTCCATTCAGGAACTACCTGGATCTTACGCAAGACCTAGATTACTGCTTGTGTACGTGGCTCCCTTCACCAATACGTCCCCCAGCCTCCTAACTGCAGTAACCATTGTCTTTAGGTGTCAACCCTCAGGGCCACTCTCCGAGGGGAGCTTCCCCAGACTTCTGACGACAGCAAATCCCTCTATCACGCACCTCGTAGCTCCTTGAAGCTCCCTCTCTAAGGCCAGCCGTAGCTGAAATTGCACATTTGCTTGTACGTGATTTGGTGAAAGACCCTCTCACGGGGCTGTAAGTGACCTGGGGAGAGGTTTGGGGGCGCCCTGCTTGGCATCATACCTCCAGGAGTGTGCGCCCCTGGTTAGGAGCCCCCAGTCTGCACCGGCTGGTTCCACAAATGCCCCGTCCACATATTTAGAGCAAAGTCCTTCCCTGTTCATTGTTTCCTGTTATTTCCAATGGTTTTATTTCAAATAAATGCTGATTGTGTCAAATTATTTCATTATTTCAAGGTTTCAGTGCCTCCCCTACCAAAGGGAAACGAGAGCCCACCTCGTCTGGGTGTTGCGGGGGTTCAGTGAGTGAGATGGTGCGTGGGGACGCAGGCAGTGGGCAGCACGCATTAAACACGCGTTGATAAACGGATGGATAACGTCGGTACACACGTTATACCCAAAGTGAAATACCTGTCAAACAACCTGAAAAATCCTTCCTTAAATCATGCCAATGACACAAAATTTCCCAGCTGAAGCTCTGCGTCCGGTCCCTGGGACATTTCTACTCCTTAGGGCCTAAAAATATCAGTTTCTTACTGGCAGCTTTAAACTAATAACCACGGATGGAAAACTAACATTAAACCTCAGAGAAGATTCCATTTACTGAACAGAAGTGAGTATCCAAGTGCTTCGTTGCCAATGAAAGTGAGGAGAGGCGGTTTCTTCCCTGAGACCCCAGTGGGTCTGACGCCAAGGCGACTTCCCCCTCCGCCGCACTAGGGTTTATGCAGATCCCTCTCAGTCTCCCCACAAACGGCTTTCCATCCCCTTCTTCAAGGCCAGCGGCAGCAAACATCACCAGGCTCCCCCAGGTTGCCCAGCGTCTAGACTCCCCTTGACCTGAAACCCCGTGGCCGCCTGCTGGTTTCAGAAGCTCCCTGGGGCTGCTGACACTCATGCGTCCATCCCATGGCTTCTGGATCTCAGTGGGAGTTTCTCACTCTCCGCTAACACCTTCCTTCAGCTGGGTGTGAGCCGTTTTTCCACCCTGATGGGCTTTCCTGCCCCCTCCCCCGCCCCGGCCCCTTGTCCATTCTGAAGAGTGTCCACGAGGACGGAGCAGAGAACTCCATGTGGGGCCAGAGCATATAAGTGTCCTTCGTTCCAGAAGCTGTAGTAATATGAAAGTCCCTTGGGGTTACTTGACCCGTGTGGTGGCACCTTTCACAAGATCGTGTTACCTTCACTTCAAAGTTGCTGAAGTTACTAGTTAAAGTCGCCCCAACAAGTTGGATTGAGTTGTTTGTGTTTTGGTGGTGTTGTTGCTCACGGCCTATGGATGGAAGTTGTCATCGTCCTTCCTGGCTTTGCACCACCCAAGATGACAGGACGGAATGCAGTGGGAGCTGCACTCGTGTCCCGTGGCCGCCGTGACACGCCACGACACACTCGGAGGCTCCGAATGACAAGACTCCTCCTCTCACTGCTCTGGAGGGTGGAAGTCCTAACTCCAGGTCTCAGCAGGGCCGTGTTCCTTCTGGAGGCTCGACAGGGGGACCCACCCTCACCGCGTCCAGCCACCTCGCTCCAGCCTCTGCCTTCATCCTCACGGGGCTTCTGCTCTTCTCCCTGTGCCCGCGACTTTGTCTCGTTCCTCTTTGATAAAGACACCTGTCCCAAGATTTCAGGCCCACCCAGGTAACCGAGGATGATCTCATGTCGAGATCTTAATTACGCCTGCGAAGACTGTTTTTCCAAGTGAGGCAACATTCACGGCTGCCCGGGGCTACGAGGTGGACGTGTTACCTCGAGCAGTACCTCCTCGGTCCTTAGTCTTCTCACAGGAAAGACTCCAAGCAAGAGACCAGAAGGTGTGAGCAAACAGAGTTTACTGAGTACACTCACCAGAGTGCGGAGAGAGGCTCATGTGCCCGGACAGAATTGGTCCCAGGACTTTTAGTTGTTAACTAGGGCTAGAACATTCCTCACTTGGGGCAGGAAGCAGGGTTTCACACCCTTTCCTCCAACCTGGTCAGGGGTTCCTGTCACGGCATCCGCCATGTTGGCTCTGTCTGCTCTGATCTGGCTTCTGGTGGAGTGCTGCCAGGACAGGCCTTTGACCTCCCCGTCGCTGGCCATGGAAGGAGGGTTCTCCCTGGTGGTGTGTCTGAGCAAGGGTCTTTTGTCTTACTTATTACACAGCATCCCCTAAGAAAGCTCATGGCAGGGAAGGGAGCACCTGTCCCTGCCGTGATGCTAATTACACTTTTGTTCCTTTGCGGACATACATGCTATGGCTTCTGGGAATGCCCCTTGGCGGTCTGGGCAGGACAGGCCTAACTGCAGGTCTGGGATGTCTCCCCCGCCAAGATCCGCCCCCAGCTCCGCGTCCCCATGGGACCCAGGCCTCACACAACCATCTAACTGCCTACCACAGGCCTGTCTCTTTCGGGCCATCACCCCACCCACCCCAGGGCCCCAGACAAGACTGGCATCCTTACCACGTGGAAGTAGAGGCTGCCACAGAGAATCGCGACCCCTGAGACTTCAGCGAGATTTAATTTCCTGGAAATGTTCCAGTTCGCCTTTGGTCGCTTTCTTAGTTGGCTTCCAGTCACAGGACGCAGTTATAAAGAAACAGAATGAATGTTTGCTCCTTCAAGAAGTTCTTGCCAAAACGTGCACACGAACGAGTAATACTGGCCTAAAAGATGTCACCTTGCAGGTTTTCCAACGATTCCAAATCACATTTACCTTAGAACTGCTTTATAAACGACATTAGACAAAGCAGAGTTATTACTTCAGAGTCACGCTTTTTATTCAAATTATTTGGACTCTGAGGTTCTTCCAGCTTCTAACGTCACGACGTCTCTCATCGTGTCCTCGAGCTGGAGCTTCAGTGAAGGTAATGCACCGTTTGCAAAGTGTTGCCGTGATAAGCCTCCCTCTCCCAGATGATCAAGGCTAAGAAATCGCTAGAATGTTCACGATCTCTGCAAGGCTATCCAGTCCTGAGACAAGAGTCGCTGAGACCACCTTTTTCTTTTAGATCTTTTGACTTGATTCTCTCTGTTTTCTAATGATCTCTTAACAGCTTTCACTGGGGATTTATTTTTTCCCTTTGTATGGTGTTTGAAAATTCTGCCTGGAGGTCTGAGTCTGCAGTGTATTTGGTGCCTGCTTGGTGTGGAGTGTCTAGATTTCATCCTGAGGTTCCGGAAGGACATCTGCCTCACCCTGGGCCATCGGGTCAGCTGTAGTGGTCGCAGAGCACTTGCTGGAATGCATGCAGACATTCTCAGCACTGGGTGAAGACTGGCTTCTGCATAAAGGCGAGCCCACCCGCTCGGCCTCCAAAAGTAAAACCCATGACAAAAATAAGGGCAGACATAAGTCCCAGAAAACCTCACTGTATTTCTATTTAATTATCACAACCCCTTCCAAAGGAAATTTTCTGATTGGATGCGTTACCTACTCTCCCATCAGAACACAAAAGCACCGGGAGTAAAAGACGGGGTTATTTATAGCATTGGCCAGAGTTACGTTCTCTCACTTTGGAGCACAGACGTAGATTCCTAATTAGTTATCAGCAAGCTGAATGCCTAGACACACACGCACACACACACACAATTAAACCGTAAGAAGACATTCACTTACCATTCGTTAATTTATTAACAAGAAATCTCTGAATGTAATTAAACTTACTAACAAATTAAAGAACAGTCAAATTAATAGATGAACAAAATTATGTAATAAAATTCAACATTCAGTTATGATTAAAAAAAAAAAAAAACTTCTGGCCAATTAGGAATAAAAGGGAACTTTCTTTACACAATAAAAACCCAAGCAACTGTCAGACTTAGTTTTGATATGGTTACAGTCGACATCAAGACAAAATGCTCTGCTTATTACTTATTACGTACAAATAAAAACCTGTAGAGAATTAGCTCAGGCACAAACAAACCGGCCACTGGCACATAGCAGGGAGCCCAGAGAGACCCCGGGAATATGGGGCTCTGGAGGGGACGGGCGTGCCCTGTAAGGAAGGTGGGAAGCGACATGTCTTCTACAGATGGGACTGGACTATCTGAGCGCCTCTCTGTTCTTACTTTTCATCACATCCCAGAGTAAACCCAGAGTTGGCTACAAACTGAAATAATGAAAAATGTGAAATGATTTCCAACAGAACAAAACAAGCCTCTCAAAGGAAATGATGACAGACTTTTCTGATTTTGAATGGAGACAAGTTTCTTGAATGCGACCAGAAAGGTACAAACCACAAAAGAATGACTGACGCCACAGTTAATCACAAGGACCTTCAAAGCGTCTACACGACACGAGATCCCTGGAGCAGTGCCAACGGCAGGTGCAGTCTGGCACCGCATAATGACCGCACACGTGACGGGCAGGGGGTGTGCGGGGCATATAGAGCAAGGCTCTACGACGTACCTAAAAGAACAAAACCAACAACTGATAGGAGACCGAGGTGAGGCACGGACAGTTCACGGATGAGGCAACCCAAAGAGCAGTGGACATTCGGCGAGATGCTCAAACTCACTGGTAACTAAGGAAGCACAGGTCAGGATCGCAAAGAGGCAGCTTCCTCATTCGTCCACGCAATGATAACACCTTTCCTCACTGTGCGCTCAGCTCGGCTGCACGTGGAAACGTGGCCCCCGCGCTCTGTCGGCGGCACTTGGCGATGAAGCCAGTACACCGGCATCACTCATCTCACTACCCCAGCCCCCGGGCACATGTCTGGAAGAAGAGCGTCTGTTCCCCAAGTTCAGAAGACATACGTACCTTCTGGCGTTACCTGTAATGACAATCAAGTGGAAACAACATAATAGTCTGTGGGTAGAGAGAGAAATAAATGATGATTTATTCACAGAGGAGAGCACAGTGGTTCACAGGAACTGGAGTCACACGTGCCAACATGAATACATACCAATAAAATGTTGAGTGAAAAAAGGAGAAAGTTGCTAAAACATATAAGCGATAGGACATTTGCGTAGTCTTTCCGCACCAAATAAAATGGGATGCTATGCATCGCTACGAACACGCACGTTGATGGGAAAATGTACTTACAAACCATGAAGGGGGTGATGGTCTGACTCATGATAGCCAGGACCTGTGCAGTCAGGGAGGGAAGGAGGGCAAGACAGAGGGAGGGTGGAATAGGAGCTCCGAACGTGGAAGAAATGAAGTAAAATCCGGGGTGCTGGGTGGGCGAGCACGGTTGTGGGGGCCCTTGCTCAGCACCGGGCCTGCCTGTGTGGTCTGACAGAGAAGGCAGAGACGGGGCGAATCCCGAATTCCTCCCTCTCATAGGCTTAAGTAGAGGGAATATTAGAAGGTGGACCTAGAATCTGAAGGACCCCCGTCCTTGGCTTGGAGGGTCCCTGTTGGACTCTGGCTGCTGACATAAAGTCATGAAGTAGAAGGGCTAACCCAATACCCATTCCCATCCCTCTCTCCTTGTACACCTTCCATTAGGGAGACTGAAGCAGCAACCCCAGCTTTCTTTGCAGCTAGAGATGGCTGGAGGATTCGGAACTGGCCAAGGAGGGACACTGCTGGGCACTCCTAAGAAGCGCAAAAGAAAGGCACATTCTCTCCCTGGCAACTCGCCTAAACTCTGGATGCGACTTTGGAGCTCCACCAGCAGCCCTCTTTTTTTTTTTTTTTTAATGATTTTTTATTATATTATGTTAGTCACCGTACAGTACATCCCCGGTTTCCGATGTAAAGCTCGATGATTCATTAGTTGCGTATAACACCCAGCAGCCCTCTTGTGACATTGAAGGGAAGATGACAGGAACTGGCAACTGCCCAGGGATCCCAACTAGCTCTGGATCTCCCTTCCATCCATCTTAAGTAGGGAATCGAACCTCTCTATTGATTGTTTCTTTAATAATAAAGCATCTTAAGTAATGCACTCACTTTAGGTAAGAGGTAATTTGCTCAAAAGTTACCAAGGAACCCACGGAATCCAAGTCATGCTGAGCAGCTGGAGACCTGTGCACGAAAGCAGATGGGCACCCCAATAATGTGCCCAGTCCCTCTTTCCGCTCTCGTCCTCAGCACAAATTCTCGGGACAGAGGACCCGCCCCAGGGTCAGGTGTCCAACACCGATCTCTAACAATGAATGTGTCCAGCTCACTTAGCACATCTCTGATTACCGGGGGGCATTGGTTCAGGGGGTCAGTTCAAGAGGACAGGGTCTAGAGGGGCGCCCAAGAATTGTCCACTGCAAAGCGTCTGCCTTCGGCTCAGGGTGTGATCCCAGCGTTGTGGGATCGAGCCCCACATCAGGCTCCTCTGCTAGGAGCCTCCTTCTTCCTCTCCCACTCCCCCTGCTTGTGCTCCCTCTCTCGCTGGCTGTCTCTGTCAAATAAATAAATAAAATCTTTAAAAAAGAAAGAAATGTCCACTGCAGATGAGGCTCTGTGGGGTTTGCTTTGAGCACCCTGCAGGGCTTCCTGCACCCCCTGTCCCCTCTCCCTGCCCCAACCCCTCCAGAGGCTGCTTACATGATGTTCAGCGGGAGAGTCGAGCAGAGGTCAGCAGCCTAGACTGTGGAACCCGTTGCTATTAATTACAAACAAAATAATTATAAAATATTCGCAGTATACAAGGTTACATTTTATACCGACATAATCTACTTCCAAAATCCACTTTAAACAGCAATATTTTTGCTTTACTTTCAATGTTAAGTACTTTCTTCCTCCTTATCTTTAACCTCGGCATTATTAAAACTGCTCCAGGAATCTATTTTAAAAATCTCACTGTGACATTTTCAGCAGAAAAATGACCTTACCGTTTTACAGGTGCCACAATCATTTGGCAGGATACAACAATTTTTTTTCCTCCCCTGGTAAATCAACATTCAGAAAATGCTTGTTTAAAACTCTTTATTTGATTGTCATTTGTAAGTGGGTCTAGCACTTCCAATCACACAAAATGAAGAATGGCCAAATTGCGAACAATTTCCATGTCTGTGCTTCTCACAGACTATCTTTCATCTTGGTCATGCTTCACATTCCATGTCCAAGGTGAGCTGAAGCCTTCGCGGGTTCAGACCCGCATCCCAGAGGCGGGGGACGGCAGGAGACGCCACAGGCTAATGACTGCAGAGGGAAAGCCGCTGCACGCCCCTGCGGGTATCAGTCAGACTTCTCCCCAGACCGTTTGCCTTTCCCTCGTCCTGTCCTCCTTGTGGCTCTGAAATCACCCAGGTAGAGCGTGGTGAGTCTTTTGTCTCCATTGGAAAACCACACCTGGTTGCCCCTCACCCATCCTGAGCCTGCCGAGGGGAGCGACGATGGGAAGGACATTGGCAAAAAACCGCTGTGTGTTCAGAGCTAATTTCTTTATTTTTTTTCTCGAGACACCATGCTGGTCACTTTGCTCACATCATTACCTTGAATCCTCACAAAAGCCATACATAGAATATTCCTCCTCATCCCATTATTATTATTACTATTATTATCACTATTACCTCCATTGAACAAACAAGAAAAGTAAGCTCAGAGATGGACACAGGCACGGATGAGCTCGATCTCAGGGTGTGGGGATCACAAACGCTGACTTTCCCCTACTGCCTTGTTCAGAAAATCACTGCCTTTAGCTCTAAGTTAGCATTCCCCTGATCAGGCCCGTACCTGACTGGGGTTAGCTATTTTGGAGATGTGTGGAGGGGAAGAAGGGTCCAGGCAGGGAGGAGGTAGTAAGAGCAACATGGCCTCTGTTAGGGGGACAAAAGCATACGTTAAATTTCTCATAAAGGTGCACAGTTATAGAGGTCACACTCATCGCTGCTCATCGCTGCATTCCCCCCACATTCAGCATTAAGTCCTGGCCAACGGAGATTGAGCTTTTCTGCTCTAGGTGCTTTGAGAAGCACTGTGAATGCCTGTGCATTGAACACCAGCCCTGCCATCCCCTGGAACTCACGAGGAGACGAAGCCCATAACAGGTCCCAGCAAGGGGATCAGGACAAATTCAGACGCTGAAGACTCCAGCCCGTGTCCATAGCTGAGAGGCCCAGAGCCCAGCCCAGACCCAGCCGGAGCCACCCCATGCCTGAGTCATGGGTTAGGAAACTGGGAAGGGGAGACCAGGGGATCGAAGAGGATGGTCACCAGCTTCATGGCCAAGTCACCACCCTGGGGAGCCAGAGCCACACGCATGCGGGCCTTCAGCGCAGAGGGGAATTCGTGCCGGGGAGGGAAGCACAGAAGAGGGGCCTGGACAGAGGGTGACTGTCAGGCCTCCGGACTTCCCATCCGGACACTCTATGGGCCCTGGCTGCGGCCTCTCTCTGACCTTCAGACCACCCACCCCTTCTTCCCCAACCAGGGAAAGCCAACTTCTGTCTTGACCAAACCAACATTGCTACAGACATGCTGCTCCAGACATGAATTTTTAGTCGAATCTGTTTCCCTTCTCCTTTTTCCCTCAGTGACCCCCGTAACTTTTGTTGGAAAGGTCCACTCTCCAATAAACGCCACCCTGGACCCCGGCGGAAGGAGGATGGTAAGATCGGCTCCGGGCGTCAGGCCCGCGCGCTGGTGGAGACACGTCTGTGAGCCGTGCGCGGAGGGGACAGGGACGCCCCGGCGTGGAAGCCAGCCCATGGGACGTGTCCACATGCACAGGAAGGCGAGTCTGATACCTCCGACAGACAACAAGGGAAACCATGGAGCACTCCCCCAAATGCCAAATAAGCTCCCCCATTCAGTTTTAGTTTTTGCCTTGGGGAACACAGAGGTGCTAATTCCCAACCATGGTTCTCACATGAGTCTCAATGTGGATTAAAGGTCTTTGCACACCCCGCCCCTCGCCCCCTTCACCTTCCCACCCACTCGTGCTCGTCCCCCGGATGAGACATACAGGCTCCTCGTGGTGACCCCAGCCCCAGTCTACAAGCCTCAGGAATTTTCAAGGCCTTAGTAGTTTCCTACTTCTTACCACTCAATTAACCTTTTATGAGCTCAGATTTTCTCACCCCATATCCCAGCACCTCCTTAGCGGAAGCGGCCAAGAGCCGGCGCCAGGAAGCATTGTGATCAAGTGTGCGTCCACTCACGTCACAGCCCCAAACTCTCCCCACCTAATCTCACTTTATTTCAGTTCTCTGCTTAAATGTCCCCTCTCACAGCATCGTTTCCTGCAAGACTCTGAGTGGGGCACCCCCCCCCACACACACACACACATTTGCTCTCTTTCCTTGGCTCTGCTATATCTGTCTGCATCGCGTCTGCCACCAGAGCCTTGTTCACAAGCCCTGTCCCTCCACCGGAACGCAAGCTGATGCAGAAGCTGGCTTCCTGGCACCCGCTGCCCCGGCCACAGCACTCAGAACGGCGCCCGGTGCCCAGTGCCCAGTGCCCAGTAGGCTTTCAACAAACACCTGTTGAGCCAGTAAATGAATCGTAAAGAAAATGGGATTTGCGAGCCCACCAATGGTGTGCAAATCCCAGCAACAAGAGGGAAACCATGAGCACACGGACACCACCAAGCAACAGCACACGTGAGATGTGCCTTGAACGACGGGATTCACAATCATGACTGCGTGTGCCTCCAGGACAGCCCCGTGAGCTGAAGCTAGTGCCCCGATTTCCAGCTGAGCACACGGAAGCTCATCAGGGGTACGTGACTTACTCAAGACTCAGCAAGACCGCACAATCCACGGCAGAAAGCGGACTAGGATCCAGGTCTAGTACTTCCAGCATGTGACTTCTCCATCCGGCGAGAGAAGATGTTCAGTGGGTTTAAGAGAGTCTCGTGATTTCTGCAATACCTTCCAAGGCTCAAATTGCTGTGCCTCCAGTCCTTCCTGCAAAAAGGACACAAAGGCTCTGAGGTTCTGGGGACACGTGCCCCAGTATCCTCCATGACACCCCCACCAGCACATCCAGGAAAGGGCACAACAGTGGGAACAGCAGTCCCAGGTGGAAACCCTGCTTGTTTCCGTGGGAAATGGATTTAATAGAGGGATCATTTCACATCTGTGGCTTTTTAAAAAGTGGACTGAATTCTGGGTGAAGATTTTATTTGATTGACAGCGTTGTAATACGATTCCCAGATCCATCACGTGATACCCACGTGTCGGCTACACCAGGTCTCTTGAAGCCCTTACAGCAACAAACCCCAAAGACCCTACAGACACAGGAAATGTTATTAAAGTCTTTCCCCCTTGAATACTAGCTTGTGAGGTTCCTACTTTCTCTCTTGGAAAAAAACAAAAAAACAAAAACCAAAAAACTAATCTATTACAATTTCAAATAGTTTTTTTTTTTTTTAATGTAATTTCTGAGAAAGGATTTTGCTTTGGTTTAGTTTTTGCCTTGGGGAACACAGAGGTGCTAATTCCCAACCATGGTTCTCACATGAGTCTCAATGTGGATTAAAGGTCTTTGCACACCCCGCCCCTCGCCTCCTTCACCTTCCCACCCACTCGTGCTCGTCCCCCGGGTGAGACATACAGGCTCCTCGTGGTGACCCCAGCCCCAGTCTACAAGCCTCAGGAATTTTCAAGGCCTTAATAGCTTCCTACTTCTTACCACTCAATTAACCTTTTATGAGCTAAGATTTTCTCACCCAATATTCCAGATTTATTTCTCTCCCTAGAGAGCATGTATGCACAGTGATACTAATGATATGACCATATGTTCAAAACAAATAGCTTATTAGAACCATTGTTGCCCGAGAAACATAGGCCAATGTGTTTTTCCACTCAATTATGCTTTTCCATAAATACTTTAGCTTGGTTTTCTCCTAGGCTTAATTACAAAATAACCATCTAACTTTCCCTATGCATCTCTAGTGTCAAAACAGTAGCCTATCTATCTATCTATCTAGTTGTAAGGATTTTATATTTGTGCATAGGTTGTAAATATTTTATATTTATTACATATAATATACATTTATATATATATTTATATATTTAAAAATATATATTTGTTTTGTTTTCCATATTTTGAGCTGTCCCTGAGGATAGATTCCCCAGGATAAAGGACGTGAAGCTTTAAAACCCTTTAAACTACATCGACACACAAATATTGTTTGTAGGGATGTAAAGTGACACACCACTCCGGAAAATCTTTGGTAATTTCTCATAAAACTGATCATGCGCCTACCATACACCCCAGCAACTGGCCTCTGGGGACATTTATCCCAGAAAAATGACAATGTATACCCACACGAAATCCTGCATGTCCATGCTCCTAACCACCTATTTCTAACAGCCGAAGAGTGGCCATCATCCAGGTACCTCTCGGTAGATGAGTGGTTAGCAGGTCTGCCCGCAACAGTGAGCACCCATGCAAGCGCGGATGAAGCTTGCCGGCACTGCATGCCGCGGAAAGCGCCAATGCCAAGACATAACTCCGTATTTCCGTAGTCACATAATGCTCCTGCAATGACGCTGCCGGGAAAGGACGGAGCGGTGGTTTCCGGGGCGAGGGTCAGGAAGCAGGAGAGCGTGGCTACGGCCGGAGTCAGCGGAGCCCTGCGCTGGTGGAAATGCCGCGCGGGAGCCCGCATGCTGCCCGCGATACTGCGCTGCGGTTCACGGCAGATTACCGAAGGGCAGCAGAGCAGCCCCCTCAAAATCTGCCCTTGGCTAAGGATTACTTTGAACCGAAGACAACTGAGAAGAAGGAGACATGATACAAAACTCTCCTATTTGCCGAAAAGCAGGACAGAAGCTTGTGGAGGTGTCCCCCCGCCCCTCGCCTCTCTACCAGGAAGGACGGAAGATGGCCACAGGGACAAGTCTAGACCCTGATGGCCCCGAGCGGCCCCAGAGGACTCTACACCACAAACCTGACCAAGTAGCCCTTCTCCTCCATCAGGACCCCCTTCCACAGACCTTCCCACAACGTTCTGCCCCTAGAACCTCGAACTCCTTTTGTGCCGACTTGTCACTTCTTTACAGGGTGTCAGGTACTTGTGTTAAGATGTTATGGAAGCCGACATTCTATCCACCTTTTTTAAATGTATGTATTTGTTTATTATTGATTATTATGGTCGATTAGCCAACATAGAATACATCATTAGTGTTTGACGTAGTGCCCCTTTTGAGTTGCCAGTGCTCCCTGGCAGAGTGATGGACATGTTAGTGAGCCTGTTTCTTTCCCTCTTGTTAATCTGTCTTTCGTGAGTCTAATTTGCAGGATGCCCAGCCATTGGACCTCAGATGGGTGGCAGAAAAGTTTTTCTCCCCTACTTAACCATTGGGGAAAACTGGACAGAAGAGTATGTGGGATCTGTCTGTACCGTACCTGGATCCACAGCTATGCCAAAATAAAAAAGTCAATTAAAAATACACCGACAAATTGCTATCTACATGGAAATAGCAAATGTTCCTACCAGACAACAATTGCCAAGCCAAGCTGCAGGACTAAGTCAAACAGCTTAGTCTTCAAGGTATGACATCTACATTTGTCTCTAGCAGAGCCTTCTAAAACATGTCCTTAAAAGTAGTAACGAGGTCTAAGCAGAGATAGAAAATTCCTTCTTGATAGTCCCACTGCTTCTTAACTCTGATCCGGTCCAAGGAACTGCTAAAATTAATTCAAATTGGGTGTTAATGTTTGATCTGAAATAAAGTGTTACCTCTCCCAGGTACCATTCGCATTTCATTGTAAAGTTTAAAGTTAAGCCAAAGGAGAGTTTTAGTGGAACCACAGGCAGGCGGAAACATCTCCTTTCTAATGCCT
Source organism: Ursus maritimus (assembly GCF_017311325.1). Taxonomy (NCBI): domain Eukaryota; kingdom Metazoa; phylum Chordata; class Mammalia; order Carnivora; family Ursidae; genus Ursus; species Ursus maritimus. The sequence continues at coordinate 45,305,511 of NW_024424675.1, read as the reverse complement.
CTCGACCCCATGCTGGTGACCGTCAGGGCTGCTGACCCACATCTGCGCTGGCCTGTCTGAATCCAGTACTGGGTATGGCCCCTCCAGATTGGACTGGAGACTCAGCCACCCAAGGGTCTTGCCGGGATGCCGTGGCATCTGTCCTCTCTGTGGCTCGCCCTGAAGCCTGCAACACAGTCTCTCTGCTGGTGAGTCCTCTTCATTCCAGCCTCGTTCGCTGGGTATTCGATGTTGAGGATCAGGTTGGAAGCTGATGCTTTGATTGTCTTTGATGTTTTCAAAGGCAGGAAAGACTGTCATCTTTTCAAGTGGCACTCAGCTCTAGGTAAAGAATGTTTCTGATTTCTAGAGTGTCTATCAGAGGCAATTATACCCTGATTGACCTGTTTGGCATTAAAATGTCTCCTAACACTTTGCTCCCATATTGGGAAATGAAGATCTTATTTCTATTCTTCTGCTCAAGTCTGTCTGCTTTGAGAGTTCACCAGAGTTCTAAACTTTGGGGATGAAAAGCACCAGATGGTTGGTATATATATTTTTTTCTGCACAGCTGACATTTTCAAAATCAATATTTTAAGCCCAACAGAGAGAATGCAGAATCTTGACTTTATTTCAACCACAGGTATGATAAATAGCCAATTTGTCTCCATGGCAGGCATTAGAGGCACAGGGGTAGAAAAAGACAGGGATCTTGCCCACAAAGAGCTTCTAGTCTGGTGTGCCTGGGAGTGGGGATATATAAAAGCAAATGTTACAACACGCAGTGTAACACATGGGATATAACCCATGCTCCCAGCCCCACAGCCTTGACGCTTAATAGCAATCCATGCAGGACAATTACACCCTCTTAAACTTCAGTGTGTCCTTGATTATTATTCAGGATGAACTTTTCTCCTGCACATGCATGGTTTTGCTCACATCTTTAGCCTGCTTTTTTGTTGGGGCATTTCCATTTTAGTTACTGTGATATTTTGTAATTTTGTAATTTTAAATTATGACATAGCTCCAATGTACAAAGACAGAGAGCTTTAACAAAGGTTCACGTTTAGATTTGGGAGGACAATAAATGTTGGCGAAATGTCTTAAACCTTACCACCCGCACCACCAAGTCCTTCCCTTTCCTTCTCTCTGCAGAAGCAACCAGAGCTCTGAAATGTGTAGAGGCTTTCCACTTTATGCCTCTTGTTCTGTTTTTTCACGTGTGTATGTATCCCTGACATATAGTATCATTTTATGTGTTTTACTCATAATTAAATTAGTGTAGCCGATTCTATAGATTGCTTGAACCTGCTTTTTCTCCCGTACCACGTTATAATTTGGATATTTTTCAGATGTCTTGGCACTGATGCGTTTTAAGTGCTCTGGAGCAGGGGTTGTCAAACTTTCTCCTAAAGGGATAGAGAAGAAATATTTTAAGCTTCCTGTGCCATGGAGAGTTTGCTGACCTCTGTTCTACAGTATTCCACTTATGCCATAATTTGTATCCATTTCCTCGTTTCTTAGTCACTCTCTATTTTTAGTTATAAAAATGCAATAATAAACGTAAGTACACACTGTCTCCTTGTGCTTGTGTGAGCATTTTTAGGGCATAATTTAGAAGTTAGTCATTTGAGGGGCGCCTGGATGGCACAGCGGTTAAGCGTCTGCCTTCGGCTCAGGGCGTGATCCCGGTGCTATGGGATCGAGCCCCACATCAGGCTCCTCCGCTGTGGGCCTGCTTCTTCCTTTCCCACTCCCCCTGCTTGTGTTCCCTCTCTCGCTGGCTGTCTCTATCTCTGTTAAATAAATAAATAAAATCTTAAAAAAAAAAAAAGAAGTTAGTCATTTGAGTTCTTCCATGCACTGAGACCATCCCCACTGCATAGCAGACTTTATGTGAGGAAAAATATGAATATTGTTGGTTTCATAGTAGTCAGGGCATCGGGGCGAGGAGAAGGGACATTTGTTTGCTTGTTTCTTAATCCATTGAGATGTCAGAGGTAATTTGTAACCATAGCAATATGGAGATGATGCTGGAGAATCTAGTCCCTTAGTCATTCCTCCAGTGGCCACCTATAAATGTAAAACACTTAATTGCCTTAGGTCTGAAAGGTCCTTCACCCACCCCCACTCTTGGACGACAGCACCGGTGGGTATCAATTGTAGAAACTTATCATTTAGCAATGAGGTTTCATTCCCTTTTATTCTAGCTGCTTTTGTGCTTGATGGAAAGAAATCTGGTAACTCATGGTTATTTACTTTGAAATAATTTCCCCACCCCCATGATTGCTTTTGAGATTTCCTCAGTTTCTTTGGCATCCTACTGTTTCAGCACAATAAGATTAGCTGGGATTTGTATTATTTATGCTGTTTAGGGCCCGTGTACTTGTTAAGTGTATAGATTCTTGTTCTTCAACTCTGGAAATTTCTGAAGCATTCTCTCTCTGACTGTTGCTTCCCCTACAATCTCTTCATTGTCACACCTGAAAATTCGACAAACTCTATTTCTGAACCTACTCACCTTACCCTTCTGAGCTCAACTTCTGCTTCCTATTTTCCATCTCTATAAATACCTGTGGTGCCTTCTGGGGAACTGTCTCATTTGGGTGGCTTATCAGGAAAGTGGAAATTAAATACCAATACCAAAACACAGAAGATTGAAGAGAGGTGGTCGGAGCTCAGGAGATCAGAGGTCTATGTGCTCTTCGAAACTAGAGTATACAGAGTGATGGATTTTAGAATTTGAAAGTTACCCACTTCCCATTTTTCTCCGTGCCCTCCTGGATTGTGTGAGAGCTCTCCTTCCTGGCAGCAGACGACAGGGATCCCGAGGCTGGCGGCCAGTGCAGCAAGAAAACTGGGTGCAATAGCTCCTCTGGGTTTTCTGATGATGTTCTTTCAGAGTTGGCTTTTCCGGTCCCATTTCCTGTCTGGAAGATCTTCCCTCCTGGCCCATGAGCATGTGTTCGGGCTTCTTCTTGGGGCACCACCGATGGAGTGAGGTGAGAAGCATGCTCTTCCCCCTTCAGTTGGGAAGTTGACCTCCAACCCTGGAGGCAGCTTCTCTGGGATTTCTTCAGCCACCACAGAGGCCCCCCATGGAGTGGCCCGTCTCTCTTGGGCACTTTTGTGCGATGGCACACGCACCACCAAATTGCTGGACCTCACATGAATTCATCAGGAGCTCCTCTTTCCATTCCCCATGGCTCTGTGCCACAGGGGGCTGTGGTCTGGCCCTTGGTGTCCCTTTGAGGTGGTCCCACCATATCCAGCAGAAAGCCCTCAATTCTGTGCACATAGAGACACATTTCTTTTTTGATGCTATTGTAGGTTTCTCTGCTTTTAGCTTTCTTTGCTCCTTTCAGTAGGAATTTGGTTAGTGGGGCAAAATATCTATGATAAGTTCTCTATTTTATTAAGATGCCTCTCTTATTTTGTGATTAGACATGTAACTGGATTTTAAAGCCAGACAAGGAAAAAAATCCAAGATGATCCTTGTACCCATCATTTCGGTATTTTTGGTTTGAATAATGTAAACATCATGTCGCTTAGAAGTAATCAACAAAGGTCTCAGAATACCATGGAGATTGTTTCTGGCAGCAGAAAAATACATTAGTTTTTCATTTTCCATAAACTGAATGCTCATTTAGAAGAAAAATGAAGTGTTTACTCTGAAACTACATATCATTAGGCAGATATTTTTGGACATTTGAATCTGAAATATATTTGTAAGAATTCTGCGCCCAGACACAAACCCATATGGCACAATGGTTATTTGCTTTCGGCGTGCCAGTTTTGCAAAAGTTTCCTGTTTTTCTTTTCCCCGTAATGTGTAGTGAGGACTTAAGAGATTGCAAGGATGTTCTTCAGTGGAGTTTTCCATTAAACAATAAAGAAAATAATTAAACAGTGAAAATAATAATGTATACTCATAAGTTGTACTCTACATAGAGAAAAGGCCAATGACTTTCAAACCAGGGGGGATCTAGTTGCATACATGACACAGGGACATTTTTGATTGTGGCAGGAGGCGGGCCAGCAGTGGCATCCCTGCACCGGGACCACAATGCTGCTACACAACCCACCTGCCCAGAGTACTCTGCACAATAGAGTGGTGTCCAGACCCAAGTCAACCAGCTATGCATAGTGTCCCGGTTGAGGAACCCCGCAGTAAGAAATGGCTGACCTGGTTAGGTTTTCCGAGATGCTGAGAAATATAATTCTAGAGAAATCACGTGCTCCCTCCCCTTTCCTTCTTATCTGCCCTCCGAGACAGCCCCCCACCCCCGCGTACAGCATAAGGTTAAAATCTTGCAGAGTAAGAATGACTGGCCTGGCATTTGAAACGCAGCCATGGGTCTTAAAAAGGACACTGGGTTTAAGTGAGACGTCCAGGTGCCAGGCCGTCCTGTCGCCTGGCTGTGGAGAAAAAGATCTCATCCTTTTCAGTTTCAGATTTGTCATGCAACGAAGAGTTAACGACACTGAACAGACAGAACCATTTAGAGGAAAAATAAGATCACGTTGTGAGAGCATCGCACACGCGGGAAATGGCGTGCACGCTCAAGGGATGATTTAAAGTTTATAATAATACACTTTCCAGCTAGCCATAGGTGTTTGAGCCTTCAAATCCATTTTTTTTAAGTGCAGGCTTTTTTTTTTTTCTTATGGTGTATTGAAATAAAAAAGCACAGTATAAATAACGTATATTTTCTCTTGGGTAGTTTTATTCTACCTTAATTTACCCATATTTGTTTTTCCTTATCCTTTCTTCCAATTCACCTGTTGCTGTTGCAGAGCCATCAGAATCAGAGCCGAGAAGAGTCGCTCACCAACCTGCCCACAGCCGTAATCAGACCCTATGAACGGTTCCATCACTCATACAAAACCCAGGGAAGCACACGGCATAATCAAGAAAGCAAGCAAAGTGCGAGCAGGGAGTTACTGTTTAAATCACTGAAACTGGAATAGTCTTTCTTCTTGGTAAATAAAAGCGAGAATTAATATTTTAAATGGTAAATAGGGAAAAACGAGTGAGTCACAATGAGAATGAACATTTACCATCTTAAGAGGAAAATTCTTCTTTAAAGCCTTAGCCAGAAAGGGAAATTGGAAAGCAGGGAGGATCGGCCAGTGTGCTGAAACAGTAGGATTTCTGCCTCACTTCCCTGTCCCCCAGACGCCAAAGGGACATTTTCCTGGTAACAGAAAGGGAAAGGGACATTCGGGAGTCTTCGCTCAGTAATTCTCCAATGGCACTAAAGCATAGACTTCTTTGTCCCCGTTTCATAGATGAGGAAGCCAAGGCTTAGGGTAAGGACACTGCTCTGACTCCAAACTGCGAGAACCCAGAAGCCCGTCTGTCCAGCTCCATGGCCTATGACTCTTCAACCAAGCCGTGTCTTCTCCCAGAACCAAAGGGCTCACTGCACCTGCGACACAAATTGCCATGGAAGTCATGTGCCACGTGCTTTTCAGCTCGAAATGCATTTTTCTTTACTTCCATTCCTGGGATGATAATACAACAGACCTTGGTTTCATTATATCGAGATAGTCATGAGGTCCCCAATTCTCCCTAAACATCACTTTTTTAGACCATCTAGCTTTGGTTTCGTTTTTACCCATAGTTTTAGTGTCTGCCTCTCTCCTCGAAAGTAGCTTTCATAAGCGAAGTCTTGAAGGCAGTTTTGATTTTAATGACACAAGTGGAAATCCAGGAATGCACTCCATCGTGCCAACCCCTCGCCAGACGTCGCCTTACTCCATGTTCCCGACAAACCAAACCAAGGCGGCCTTGTTCTCTCCTCTTTCCCCGGGGCCAAGCGTAGAGGCTCTGAGCGGTGGGGCCAATGGCTTTGAATCAGTTCTCAGACCCTGGTGGCCTGACCCCACATCTGTATGCTCATCGAGTCTCCCAGGTGACCTCTGGCTCCAGAGGGACGTCTGTAGGGATATCACGTGGAGAACCAGCAGGTGGGTGGGAAGGAGCCGTGAAGGCTGGGAATGGAGCTCCAGAGTTTGAATTCACTGTCCTGCTCTGCAGAGTCCTGGACTCGGAGGTGCACACCGCACTGTTCCTTGCACAGCAACCACCCTGGTCTTCAGCCCCTGAGCCCAACAAGTACATGATACCAGTCGGCACTTGGCTTTCTTATTCCCTAGCCCTTTAAAGGAAATCCATTTCTGTTTTTTTTTTTTTTTTTAATTAGGGGAGAAAAGTGGAATTCAGGAGAGTTGGGATTGCAAAATGGATGGGGCCCCAAGGGACTCTTTCATGCAGTGGTGACCAAAAGGCCACGTGAGTCCCCAAGCTTCGGCCATGCCTGGTGCACAGAGGAAGTGGCTGAGAGGCTGCCGCTCGTCCACTGCCTGGGGAGAGGTCTGGAGCCGTCTTCCTCAGCCATCAAGACGCAAAAAGCCTATTTGGCTTGAACGGTAATTATTCTCTTGGGGGACCCAGGCTTCTGGGCTAAAACCGTTGGCAATACCTTGGAACAGAACCTAGAGTCTTTATCTAACTTGTGGGAGTCAAGCGTCATAAATCCTAGAGGGAAAAATTGACCATTGTCCCCAGAGAGAGGTGACTGCCCCGAGCGCATCAGCCCCGGCTTCTGTTGGCACATTTTCTTGCTCTGTGTTTGGTTCTGTGGCACGGCCAGAGCCTGTTTCTGGCCAGGAGAAAGAACCAGAGAGGCTGCAGCTTTCCCATCAGCTCTGAGCCCCTGGGACCGCGGCCAACTGCGTACGGAAGCTGCGTGCTTGCTGGCGTGTTTACATGGAACCCTACCTGCTAGTTAACGGGAACTGTTAAAGCAATCCCTGCTACTGCATGGAATAGGAATCCACCACGTGTGGAGAAGGGCTGCTGGGGCTCTTTCTTTTGGCGGCCGGATAGCCTGCCCCAATTTTCACAACAGTGGTCGAGCTAAAAGGCTGAAGAATTGTACTTCAAGTGTGAAATAGAGGTCGTGCTGTTTAACACCATCGCCGGGAAAACTACATCAAGGCATTAGGGCGGCGGTTTGGAGCGTGTTTGTCTGGCGGATGCAGGGTGGCATTCCGGGGGAGAAAGTGCAAGCAGGCTTCCCGGGGGTCCGGGCTGACTGTGAGGTCCACATCAGATCGGCTGCACATCAAACTCTGCTAAGTTCGGCCCATTTTGATGCACAGTTGGATTTCAGCTGGGACTGATGTTTGGTCCTCTGCACCCGGAGGCTCTGCGTGGCCAGTGGCATTGGACACCCGGACCGGGAAGTGTTGATGGGGCCATCCTTCCTGTGCACGTGCTGTGTGCCAGGCTCTGGGCTGAACACTGCACATAGACGGCCACACGCCATCCTCACGTACTATGGTAACTTCAAACTGAAGAGGGGTGAGCATAGGCCCAGAGACACAAGGTGCCCTCAGCCTTCTACTTGCACTGGCAAATGGCTGCAGTGTTGGCCTTCCTCTAGGACACCTGCTGCCTGGCAGTATGGGGCTCTGCTGTCCGACAGTCAGGGACAGAGCCTGGTTACTCCACGAATGGGTCAGAGGACCTTGGAGACCTGCTTGGCCTCTCTGCACCTGCCTGCAGGTGGGGCACACCCCCGACCTCATGGGGGTGCTGCCAGGACCAGAGGCCGCGTGAGCGCGTGGACCCGAGGGGTCCTTTTTCTTCCCTGCAGCATCTTCTTCCTGGGTCTGTTGGTCCCCTCAGGAGATCAGGAGGAAAAGGAGAGTCTTTGCCATGGGATTTGGTGGCTTAAAAGGGCCGGATTCAGAGGCTCAGGGAGGGTTTGAGCCACGGCCTGGCCGCCAGGTGAGCAGGACCCTGAGCCTGGCCCCGGGCTGACCAGGAGCTGCAGGCCACCTTCCGGCGGTTCTGCTTCTCTGCCTCTGTGCACGTCCCCCTGAGGCAGTGTGACATCCAAGAAGAGGCACACGTCATCAGCACTTTCAAAATGAGATCTTCGAGGAAGTGAGGGAGGACTGGGTCTCTAAAGAGCAGGACCCCAGTCCCGTCTCCACGGCCCCTGAGTTTGCCTTTGGGCGAGTCTGATCTCCCCCCGCCCCCACGGACACTCAAGGGGCATAACCACACAGCTTGGAAACACTTACCGCCCCAGACACGGGGACATGCTGGGCGCCCGTGCTGGCCCTGCCCGCACTCTGGAGGCTCAGAGACCCGCAAGAGACAGGCTGTGCGGCTGGCTGCTCAGAGGGGTGTTTTCTCAGTGGGTCAGAGATCGAGAGCAAGAAGCAAGCTCTAGCCTCAGCTTCGCTGCTAGCCACCCAGCCGGCCTCCGTGAGTCCTGCTTCCCACCGGCAGCTTCCGTGCCCTGGCAACGAGCCGTCCGACTGCAGGAGGGGTGCCCCGGAGCACCCGCCTTCGTCCGCTGCTGGACACCTTCACTCCTTCCCTCCCACAGCGAGGATAACATCCTTCAACAAATACTTCATCTTTTCTATTTGCAATAATAATAATCACAAGTATGAAACATGATGATTTAGGGTAGCTCTATGGCTTAAAGGAAAATGTTCGATGATTTTTAGTCAGATGGGTGATAACTCCAGTACTTAACAACGGTCAATGTTCCTCGTTGGGTTGTACTTGCGTTTTGAGTTAGCCTAGCAGTGGCTTTCTCATGTTGTACAAAAATAGACTTGCTGTGCCCCCCCCACAAGGCCTTGTTACAGGGGTGCTCAACCTCGGCCCTGCTGGCATTGGGGGCCAGTCTCTCTTGGGGGGGCTGTCTGGAGCACGGGGGGGATGCTTATCCCTGGCCTCACCCACTAATGCCAACAGCAACAACCAGAAATGTCTCCAAACATTGTCAGATGTTCCGTGGGCGGGGGGGGGGGGG
>NW_024424675.1:45285890-45296676 GCF_017311325.1 Ursus maritimus | reverse complement strand
GGGGGGGGAAGGGTGTTAAATTCACCGCCCATTGAGAACTGCTTGCACCGACTAAACCTGGAGTGAAGCATGGATGCTCGGATAGATTTTTGGGTGTTTTAGTTTTTAATTAAAAATTCTTATCTCAACAAAGAGATGCTATCAAAATGTCTAAAAATTACTTGTTAAAAACTTTTGCTTTCCTCCCATTTATCTCCTTCAGATGCAGTTCCTCTGCTGCGCATGGGTGTTTGGTCAGGAGGGGCGCGGGTAATGAATTGCGATCCTCAAGTCCTCTGTGAGCTGGAGAGGACACGTCCGCTTAAAGGGGAGCGCTAGGCAAGCCTGTCTCATCTCGGGGAGACAGATGTTGCCCCTGATTAAATTTGAAGAAGAAAGAAAACCTGTAATTCGGTTATCTGCACGGAGTGGGTGCACCGTAGGTAATCGTATTCTCTCAAATGGAAGGCCTGCTGCAATAAGGACAGAGAAGAATAAACGTCTGGCTGAAGGCCGACTCACAGGACGGAAATTAATGGCGCTGCCGGGAGAGGTGGCCGCGCACATCTTTCTCTGGCTGCGATGTTTTCTCAGGCAGGCACTTGGGGTGACGGCCCGACCCTGGTGCCCGGGGGAGCCCTCATCTCTGCCCCTCCGAGAGTTAGCCCCGGATGAGACGAACACGCAGCCATTCCCCCTACGCGCTAGGTGTCGGCCACTGAAAACTCACGTGGGCTCAGCGCTCGAGCACGCGTGCAGAAGGGATGCCGAAGCCCGAACCTGCCGTCCCTGCTGCGTAAACCCAGGACTTGCTGAGGTTCTGAAGCAGCCGGAGACAACAAGGACACGCAGCATTTATCACGGGCTAAGCTCCAGTCTCAGGCTCTAAATCCACGAACTCACTGAGCCCTCATAACAGCCCGATGAGCCAAGCATGGTTGGGATCCTCTTCTGAAGGTGGGGAAACCGGGCACAGAGAGGCTGAGCCACCTGCTCAAGGTCAAGAGCTGGGAAAGGGCAGCATGGGACTCGGAACTCTGGTCACCACCCGGAGCCCGTGCTCCCACCCCGTTCTGCTGAAGTGATAGGCTATTCTGTGCATTACGAGTCTGCGTCCCTCATGAACACGGACTGATGGGTTTATTGGAACAGTGAGCTCTCCTCTTGCTGGCTTCTCACAGTTAGCTAGGAAGTCTCTGAAGGCCGGGCAGCAGAGCCAGGGAGAGTCGACCATGCATTCAGCCCCCACCCGAAACTCACTTGGGAAAACAAAACGTAAGGGATGGGCAAGTTGCTGAAATTCGGTTTGCACGGATCTGCAAATCCCTGTGTAAAACGATGAACGCATTTCCCACGGAGGCCATGGCCTGGATTCGGAAGCCCTTTGGGGATCATGGAACGGGCTGGTTCAAGAATAAAACCGGCTCCCAGGGTGCGGTCTGCCGTGGCCCCTGGCTCCCAGCAGCCGGTGCTCCTGCAATGCCCAGGCCGACTTCCTGTGCGCACAGTGGGAGTCAGGCTAGTCATGACCTTCACTGCGAGGTTAGGGCTCCAGTCAAAACTATGTTTCCATAAAAAGGAAATCAGCTGTCTCAGTAAAAGTTAATCCATGATTAAGAAAAAAAAAGTCAGTATATTTATAATTATCTGAGAATCAGGAATGAAAAATAGAGGGCTTCTTTATTTAGCTCTTTCTCCTTAAATAATGCAGCAATGGGAGAGATTTTTGTGCAATGTATAATTTAATATAATTGAGTGAGGGAATTTGGACGTTTCCTCTGCTCTGCTGTGTGATGGCAGCTTCTCGGGACAGTGAGGGGCTTGTGTGGAGTCAGGAGGAGGGGTCCCCGAGAGCCCAGTGGGGGAACAGAGGCACAGTAAGGCTTGGGAACAAAGATCAGGGACAAGAAGTGTTTCACAGATTCGAGGCAGAGGCAGGGGCTGAGCTGCAGGGGTGTGGGGACTCCCCGGCTGGTGCTCCGGGCAGGAATGGGATGGGTGAGGGCAGAAAGTTCTTCTGCATTCCGAGTGTGTCCCCTGGAGTTCAGCACGGGGCTCTCCCCTTTGCTGATGCTCTCCCAGCCACGCAGCCCAGGGTTGGAATGGCATAGTCGAAGGCTTTTCACTTTAGGATGATAGAGGGTTCTCCCAGCCCCTCAAATCCCTCCCCGCACTCTATGAGTTTCCTCCTGTCATTCATCCAAGCAATTCCCATAAACACAGCCCTTTGGAACACGACACAGAACCTGCGTGTTGGGGTCCAGGCTCGGCCTTTCTGCACCCTCTGCTCAGGGTTTCGCACGGCCACAGCCGAGGAGCAGCTGGGCCGCCCTGCTCCTGTGGGGCTCTTCCAAGGTGTTCACTTGCTTGTAGCTGCCTGACTATGGCCCCTGCTCCTGGAAGTTGGCCCTCCCTGTGGGCCATTCCCAGCCTGGCTGTTTGCTTCTTCACAGGCAGCATAAGCACATTGTTCTACTGAGTCTCTGAGGTCAGGGGAGGAGGAGACCCTCTTATAAAGGAGCTTTCCGTCACCGGGTTAGGTCAGGCCCACCCAGGTTGATCTCCATTTATAGTCAACTAAATAGAGACCTTCATTGCATTGAAAAATCCCTTCACTGTTGTCATATGATATAATGCGATCATGACAGTGACTTCCTGTCCCCTTTGCCATATTCTGCTGGTAGGACACAAGTCACTGGTCTGCTGGCACTGGACAGGAGGGGATTTGCACAAGGGTGTGACTCACTGTAGGTCACCTTCAGGTGTGTCTGCAACACCCTCCCAGCCCCAGCTCCAGAGCCTCTCATGGCAAAGGCAGGGCGATTGGAGGAGGCCCAGAAAGTTGGAAGTGTGTGACTTTTGCTCAGATCTGGGGACTGCCGGCACCCAGGCCCTGGTGTCCCCAGAGAGTCCTTAAGCTTCCTCCTCTGCCTCCTTACTCAGGTGCTGTGAGGGACCAGGGGCTATGTGTCCAGGTGTCCCATGAGAGCGAGGCCTGCTCGCCTCTCCCCACCCACTCATCTATCGGCTCATTTCCCATGGTTGACTGTGTGCCTGCCCGAGTCAGTCTCCACACTGGCCCCAGGACACAAGGTGGACGAAGACTCCCAGCCCTGGCCCCCAAGTTGCTTATGGTTTAGTGCATGTGGTGGGGAGGGGACCTCAATCCTGTCTGCATCAGAACTCCCTTGGTTTCACCCATCTTGCTTGAATGGCTCCCAGAAAAGGCGATCTCTTGGTTGTCATAGCTCAGAACCTGAGGCACCGCTGGAGCCAGAGCTCCCTGTCTCAAAAAATAACCATAAAGAAAGCTCCTTTCTGCTCCCGCTCTACCCTCGGACAGGCAGCCGAGTCTCTTCTGCTGTCAGATCTCACCAAACACCACAGTCTACAAACTCTTCAGTTGCCTGCCTCCCCAAACAACCTGTGACAGCCTCACGCTCTGCTTCATGATGACACGACGCACGCAGTTCACAAGGTCCTCAGCAGGGGACAGTGATGTTCGCCACCCTCTCCACCACCTCATTTCAGCCTCGTCTTCGTTGGATACCCTGTCACCTGCGACACTCCACTCCAAGCTGCCAAGACACTTTTAGGACAGAAAGTCAATTCAATGTATTAGCTTTGTGACCGGAAACAGAAGCTGCAGGCATGGCTGGATCTAGGAGCTCTCACGACGTCACTGAGCTTCTATGTCTCTCTGTGTCCTGGTGCTATTTCCCACTGCACGCAGACCTTCCCTCCTGCTCCAAGTAGGCTTTCTCCCTGTGGCAAGGGAAGATGGCCGGGAGGCAGGAGATCACGTCCAGGCCTGGGGTGAGGCAAGGACACCTCTGCACAAATTCGAGGAGGCGCTCACTCTCGGGGTCATGTGAACTAAGGACCCCCAGCTGACCACCTCCCTCGCCCTAGACCCAGCTCTGTGCTCACTTCATCGGCTCGGCAGTCCCAGCACAAAGAGCTCTTCGTTCAAGCACTTTTCGAAGATTCTAAGTCTACTCTGGTAACTGGTTTGACCAGCACCGCTTGGGCACATGATCCCCCAGGAGCCAGTCCCTGTTGCTTTGGGGATGCAATGTCACTGAGCAGACAGGACCCCGGGGCCCCTGCGGGAGCCAGACCCTCTGGTTCACGGTCCCTTGGGAACCACATGGAATGGGGGAGGAGCAGCGCCCCCACAACACAAGCTGGACAGGCAAATGCAGCACACGGCCCCGAACACGCGAGTACCTAATCATCCCCTGTCATTTATTACTCGGTCCTGCTGTGTGTTTGTACATCTCCCCTCCTCAGGCACACTCGGAACTCTGTGAGGATGACAGCAATGCTTTATGCCCCACAGCACTGAGCACAGAGCCCTGTGCCCAGCAGGTGCCCGCGAAGCCTTTGTACGACGACTGGATTCTGCACAGGAGCTGTGAGGAAATGGACTCTTCCACTGTCTGATGGGAAAGCTTGACAGCTGGTCCGCATCAGAGATGGGATGACTTCCTGTGGGTCACAGGTGCTCCGCAGGGGGCTGAGCGAACCTGCATCTCTCTCTGCCATCTCCAATGCAGCATCCCGGCCTCAGAGAGCTCAGTGCCCGACAGGGAAATGCTGTATTCTACCTTCATGCTTTGGGAACAACAACAACAGGGCCTCAGACACCCCGGAGACACCTACTCCTCCCGGCCAACAGGAAACTTGGAGAACAGCAGCCAGGTGGGCCTCTGGGCCTCCTACCCAGAGTGCGTGGATCAATGAGCAGACTACATGATAAGGAAACATCACTGCCTGCCTTTGCTCTCACTGAGCAGCTCGAGGTCTTGTCTGCGTCCCAGGGGACTCTCTCCTTCCTGAGGACACCACGGTCACCGCTTAACAAAGGACAAGTCTTGTCGGTGGGAAGCAAGATCAGAAAGCAGAATGGTGGGGGCACTTGCAGATGCGTCCGACATCCACGTTTCATGAGTCAGGGTGGGGAAGCTTCTTCTTTGGGAAAGAAAGGACTGCAGTCAGAAAGATGAGACCTCTCCTTGCAGGCAGCGAGGGCCGTGAGCCCCTCCTGATGGGCAGGGCTCCCTGCAGTATGCAGACACGCTTGCTGCGCCCGACTACCCAAATGCCCAACGGCTGAGAAGTCCTGTCCTTCCGACAGTGTCTTGGAATAAACGAGAGGACGGTATGCACTTGAGATGCACAGATGTGGTGGACTTGGCTCCCAGTTTGGCAGAAGCAGAGTCGAAGGGGCTCCGTGCACAACTGAGGGGCTTATTACAGGAAGCACGAGCATCACAAAGTCAGGGAGAGTCCACAGCTCATAGAGAAGGCTCCATGGCTGGTGGAATGTTTCATGCCCTGCGTCCTGAGGGAAGGACGGAATGGTCTTGGTCTGGCCGTCAGTATCTTAGACTTTCTTCCATCTCAGAATTTCAGCTCAAATGTACCCGATTTCTTTTCAATTGTTGAAAAATTGAACAAAGTTTTCATTTGTACTAGCTTTCTCATTGATAATTTCTGCATATGATGGAGCATCTCTTCCGTAGGATGAGGCTTCCTCAAACTGTGTTTGCTGCCACGACAGCCCGGGTGGTGTTCTAAGTGTTTTGTGTGTTTGTTTTTCCATCAGAGTTGCCTTGGTATAAAAGGTCCAGAAAAAGTGGGTTAAAACAGGGTCTCTCCTGCAGGACTTGTCAGGACCTTTAATATGTAACTGTGCCCCGAGAACCTCTGAGAAGGGGGAGCATTCAGGTGTCTGCTTCCCATGGGTGCATTTAACTATATGAGAGTTGGCAAATGTTAGACATTTCCATCGGAGGGGCATCCACGGGAACCCCAGAGCATGGAGACCGGCATAGGTGATGAAGGAAGACAGACCCCAATGTTGGGTCCCTTAAGGTCATAGTTTTTTTTTTCTGTGCAGATTTAGCATCATCCAACTGCCCGCTGACAGCTTAGTCTCTCCATCAGTAAGTCCATCGCCATGTGGTCAAACACAAATGTCTGCCATTTTCCAAGTATTTAAAAAGCAAAAGGACCCTACTCGAAAGTTTAAGAACTTAAAGTTACATTGTTCTCTGCTTACAAGTAAAATAGTCCAAATCCCCTTCGAATGATTCTTCCAGAAAGCATGCTTCCTGTTTCTCCTCTTGGGGGGATGGGAGGGACCACACCCTTTCCCTAAAAAAGACCCAATCTTCATCTTGCAGGAAAGAACGTATTCCTTCTCTCAGTTTCGAGACGGAGACACGAGCGTGCTACGCAGCCCCGATGCATTGCAGCCGAGTGAGCAGATGGGATGGACAGCAGCCACCGTGCCCACCCCATCCAGGACAAAACCTGCTCGCCCAGTGTCCACAGAGCTGCCCTAAGGGGCTGGGTGCACCTGGTGTTCTCTCCCGTTTCACAAGTGGGGGCCCTTGCTAAGTGCAGACTGTTCAGCAGAGGTCAAGTCCCAGCTGAAACCGTTCGGATTTCATGAAGAAGCTCCCAGGATGCCGTGGGCTGGGAGGCTGGCAGAGGGCACCTGCCCCTCCTTGGCAGAGTGTCCAGTTCATGCACTCAGTGAGCAGTCCTGCAGTGTCTGACCCACGCCCGGCCCTGGGCTCACCCCTGGCACAGGGCGTGGACTCAGATGTGGCCTCCGTCTCCTGGGACTCACAGGCCAGCAGGGAAGACATCCAGTGAGGTCGGGTGATGTGTGCCGTGTGCCCAGCTAGGAAACGGTGTGCCCTGGAGGCAGAGAACAGGTGCCCAGGGACAGCGGAACCAGCCCCCAGGGATGTCCTGCAGGTGACCACATTTTAAGCAGAGATAGGATTGGGACATGACTGCTCAGGGAAAGCACTGCCCATGCCCTGCATGGTCCCCACCATGTGGCCCTCTCCACTGGCAGCTGTCGATGGGCAGGGTTGGGCTGTCCATCCTGAAGTCAGGATACCCCTGAGCTACCCCCGGCCTCCTCCACCCCATTTCTTAGGAGACACTCACACACGGAGGATGGCTGTCCCTCGCTCTCCCAGCAGCTCAGCCGAGGACAAACCCTGGGCGTTCACGGCCACCTGTCCCTTTCTCCCCTGTTCACGGGAGCATGTCAGAGCTGCAGGAAAGTAACAAAGCCGACGCCTGCTCCGGTTTGGGGCGGATGTAATCCATCCCTAGTTTACAGGTGGGGAAACCGAGACGTCGGATCACATGGAGCAGAGGCTGTCTGGCTCTGAGCCCCTGGCTCTCACACGGCACTGCTTTCTACCGAGTACATCTGTACCAAATCGTGCTTAGGGGTACCGCCCATGGGCCCCAGGCAGACCAGACTCACCACCCCGGGACAGCCTCCTGCTTCCCCGGTGACAGCGTCTCCTCGCCCCCTGGATGGATCTCTGCCCCTTCCTCCATGCCCAGCCCCTGCCTCTCCACTGGGGGGTCACAGGGCGAATGCCTACAGGGACCGGGCAGCAAAGTCAGGAACAGAGCGGACACCTGTAAGATGCCAAGCAGCCAGTCTCACGGGGCCATTGCGTGAGGAGGGCAGCCGGCGGCATCAAAGGAGGGGCACTGACCTGTCCCAGCTATTCACTTCCAAGTGGGGGCAGGCACCCAGGGAACCCACAGCTGCCTGTTTTCCCAGGTAAACTAGAAATCTAGACTTCATGTGAAAGATCTTAGTTTTTAAAAACATCACAAATAAATTAAAAACACGGTCTGGCATCACCTGGGCCAGAGAAGTCTAATCAATGGGCTTCATTTGGCCCAGACTGCCCCTCGGTGGCGCGGGCTCTCGCCTTCTCGTGTCAGGCCCGGCAAGGAGCCGCGGTCCCTGCTCACCCAGGGCCAAGGGGCTGAAAGGGGCCTTGACCTCCCCCGGAAGGCCAGGGTGAGCCTCCTGGTTTTGGATGCTTCTCTATCTCTCTGCTGAGAGCGGGCAGTGCAGACGTGCAGGCGAAATGTGCTTGGCAGGCGGAGGGGAAATCATCTCTGCGAGCCTGGAGCCCGGGAAGGTTCAAGTGTGTGGCGGGGTCGCGGGAGACACGTGCTCTATCCAGTCAGCTCTCCCATTCACAATGCAACACGGACAGCACGTCTCTGCCCTGGCGGGGGGCGGGGGGGTGGCTCGGAGCTGCCAGCCGGAGACCCCGTGTCCCTCCCCATCCCCGCTGTGTTTCCTCCCGCCCCCCCAAAGCCTTTTCTTCTTGGGGCCCCTCTTCTCCCATCTGCAATGGAATAGCAGCAGCAGCAGTGGGTTGCCTGTAATAGAAGCTTGTTTTGTTTTCAGGCTTTTTATTATTTAACCTGAGCCCGCGGGGAGGGAAGCTGATGCCCTATCACGGAGGAGACAGGCAAAGCTGCAGAAAAGCAGGCAGATGGTGCAAAGGGTCCAGGTCAGGATTTGCTCAGGCCGGAAGATTTAATCTGCCTGACTGCTGGGTCTGTCAAAAGTTTCCACTGTAACCACTTGGGTCCTCATAAAGCAGAAACAGCAAAGGAAGGAAATGAAATCCTGGATCAATGTCTCTGTTTGAAAACATTAACTTATGTTCTGTTGGAAAGAGAGAGAGAGAGGAAGGAAGGAAGGAAGGAAGGAAGGAAGGAAGGAAGGAAGGAAGGGAAGGAAGGGAAGGAAGAGTAAGGGAGGGAGGGAAGGAAGAACTGTTAACTATCACAGCAGATTGGCCAAGGGAACCAATGCACGGGATGGAGACATTCACAAGGAAGCACAGGGGCCCCAGGGGTGCTCTTGGTACCTTCCAATCCCCCAGCTGCAAGCTCATGCCCCCTTTCCACAGGAATGGGATGACTTTCCAGCTGAAGTAAGGGGAGGGTGCCCTAGCCAGGAAGCTGCAAAACCAAGGACTGGCCCACCAACCTCGGCCCAGGGATCCCTGTCCAGGTGTGAAGGACTCTGTGTGTCTGGGAGGGTCAGGAGAGGAGGCTGGTGCCTGCCCCGGTTGTTCTGGTGGTTGTTTCCCCTGGGCTGTAATATGGGCTTCTCTGCTGAAGGACCCATGTCATGTGCCTGCCCAGGCATGGCCTTCGATCTCAGTGGTATTGGGGCCAAATAACACTTTGGGGATTGGAAAGGAAAGGGTCGGCCTGGGGTCGGATGGAGTGGGGGCTGGGAGTGAGAAGCAGGGCAAGCACTGGAAAGCAAAGGGGTCAGAGGACTGGGCATATCTGGTGTCCATGGCTTAGAAAGACACTAATGGCAGGAAACAACAACTGTTGGAGAGGATGTGGAGAAAGGGGATCCCTCTTACATTGTTGGTGGGAATGCCAGTTGGTACAGCCACTCTGGAAAACAGTGTGGAGGTCCCCTAAAAAGTTAAAAATAGAGCTACCCTATGATCCAGCCATTGCACTACTGGGTATTTACCCCAAAGATACAGATGTAGTGAAGAGAAGGGCCATATGCACCCCAATGTTCATAGCAGCATTTTCCACAATAGCTAAATTGTGAAAGAAGCCGAGATGCCCTTCAACAGATGACTGGATTAAGATGTGGTCCATATATACAATGGAATATTACTCAGCTATCAAAAAGAACAATTTCACAACATTTGCAGCAACATGGACGGCACTGGAGGAGATAATGCTAAGCGAAATAAGTCAAGCAGAGAAAGACAATTATCATATGGTTTCACTCATTTATGGAACATAAGAAGTAGGAAGATTGGTAGGAGAAGAAAGGGAAGAAAGAAGGGGGGGGTAAACAGAAGGGGGAATGAACTATGAGAGACTATGGACTCTGGGAAACAAACTGAGGGCTTCAGAGGGAAGGGGGTGGGGGAATGGGATAGGCTGGTGATGGGTAGTAAGGAGGGCACGTATTGCATGGTGCACTGGGTGTTATACGCAAGTAATGAATCATGGAACTTTACATCAACAACTAGGGATATACTGTATGTTGACTAACATAACATAATAAAAAATTATTATTAAAAAAAAAGAAAGACACTAATGGGAGTTTATAGATGGGAGTATTTTCATTTACTGTTCACTCCATTCTAAGTTGGAAAGCAGAAATGGATATTTGCATTGCTCCCCAAATAGTTAATGTTTGCAAAGGGAAAAATAGTAACTTTCCAGCGGCAAATCCTGGCACACACACGTGGGCCTTAGGTAATACAACCAACAACAAGCACCCCCATATGACGCACTGGGAGGGGCTCACCACTTCTGGAGTATATACCTCCCAATAACTCATAACCTCAGTCTCATAGTGAACAAACATCAGACAAAAGCACACTGAGGTCTTTTCTGCAAAATAACTGACCAATGTCTTCAAAGTGTCAAGGTCACTAAAGGTAAGGAAAGAACTGGAAGAGACAAAGAAGGCATGATGACCAAGTGCTATGTGCGATCCTGGAGTGGAGCCCAGAAGAGAACAAGAACATTGATGGAAAGACGCGAAACTCAAGTAAGTCCAGTACTCTAGTGAGTAGTATTGTGGCAAACGACGATTTCTCAGCTTTGATGAAGACTACGTAGGGTTATTAATGTAAGGGGGAGCTGTGCGAAGGAGGCACGGGTACTCTTTGCATTCATTCTGCAACCTTCCCAAAGGTCTAAAATTCTCTCAAAATAAAAAATAGTAACCCTTCGGGAAAAGAATCTCTGCTCAGAGGTATTCCCCACATTTCCAAGAGTGTGTAATATCTCTCATGCACAGACTTTTGACCTTTCTCTCTGACTCCTTAGTCACATTTTACTCATGCATGATGAAGTCATCAGGGTGCCCCAGGACATATGACATGGGCATGGCTGAAGTCTCATAAACAGATCAGCAAACCAATGCCGAGGAAGGACCGGGTTGCCTTCCTGTGGTTCC
>NW_024424675.1:45269293-45285880 GCF_017311325.1 Ursus maritimus | reverse complement strand
AGGAAGGAAGGAAGGAAGGAAGGAAGGAAGGAAGGAAGGAAGGAAGGGAAGGAAGGGAAGGAAGAGTAAGGGAGGGAGGGAAGGAAGAACTGTTAACTATCACAGCAGATTGGCCAAGGGAACCAATGCACGGGATGGAGACATTCACAAGGAAGCACAGGGGCCCCAGGGGTGCTCTTGGTACCTTCCAATCCCCCAGCTGCAAGCTCATGCCCCCTTTCCACAGGAATGGGATGACTTTCCAGCTGAAGTAAGGGGAGGGTGCCCTAGCCAGGAAGCTGCAAAACCAAGGACTGGCCCACCAACCTCGGCCCAGGGATCCCTGTCCAGGTGTGAAGGACTCTGTGTGTCTGGGAGGGTCAGGAGAGGAGGCTGGTGCCTGCCCCGGTTGTTCTGGTGGTTGTTTCCCCTGGGCTGTAATATGGGCTTCTCTGCTGAAGGACCCATGTCATGTGCCTGCCCAGGCATGGCCTTCGATCTCAGTGGTATTGGGGCCAAATAACACTTTGGGGATTGGAAAGGAAAGGGTCGGCCTGGGGTCGGATGGAGTGGGGGCTGGGAGTGAGAAGCAGGGCAAGCACTGGAAAGCAAAGGGGTCAGAGGACTGGGCATATCTGGTGTCCATGGCTTAGAAAGACACTAATGGCAGGAAACAACAACTGTTGGAGAGGATGTGGAGAAAGGGGATCCCTCTTACATTGTTGGTGGGAATGCCAGTTGGTACAGCCACTCTGGAAAACAGTGTGGAGGTCCCCTAAAAAGTTAAAAATAGAGCTACCCTATGATCCAGCCATTGCACTACTGGGTATTTACCCCAAAGATACAGATGTAGTGAAGAGAAGGGCCATATGCACCCCAATGTTCATAGCAGCATTTTCCACAATAGCTAAATTGTGAAAGAAGCCGAGATGCCCTTCAACAGATGACTGGATTAAGATGTGGTCCATATATACAATGGAATATTACTCAGCTATCAAAAAGAACAATTTCACAACATTTGCAGCAACATGGACGGCACTGGAGGAGATAATGCTAAGCGAAATAAGTCAAGCAGAGAAAGACAATTATCATATGGTTTCACTCATTTATGGAACATAAGAAGTAGGAAGATTGGTAGGAGAAGAAAGGGAAGAAAGAAGGGGGGGGTAAACAGAAGGGGGAATGAACTATGAGAGACTATGGACTCTGGGAAACAAACTGAGGGCTTCAGAGGGAAGGGGGTGGGGGAATGGGATAGGCTGGTGATGGGTAGTAAGGAGGGCACGTATTGCATGGTGCACTGGGTGTTATACGCAAGTAATGAATCATGGAACTTTACATCAACAACTAGGGATATACTGTATGTTGACTAACATAACATAATAAAAAATTATTATTAAAAAAAAAGAAAGACACTAATGGGAGTTTATAGATGGGAGTATTTTCATTTACTGTTCACTCCATTCTAAGTTGGAAAGCAGAAATGGATATTTGCATTGCTCCCCAAATAGTTAATGTTTGCAAAGGGAAAAATAGTAACTTTCCAGCGGCAAATCCTGGCACACACACGTGGGCCTTAGGTAATACAACCAACAACAAGCACCCCCATATGACGCACTGGGAGGGGCTCACCACTTCTGGAGTATATACCTCCCAATAACTCATAACCTCAGTCTCATAGTGAACAAACATCAGACAAAAGCACACTGAGGTCTTTTCTGCAAAATAACTGACCAATGTCTTCAAAGTGTCAAGGTCACTAAAGGTAAGGAAAGAACTGGAAGAGACAAAGAAGGCATGATGACCAAGTGCTATGTGCGATCCTGGAGTGGAGCCCAGAAGAGAACAAGAACATTGATGGAAAGACGCGAAACTCAAGTAAGTCCAGTACTCTAGTGAGTAGTATTGTGGCAAACGACGATTTCTCAGCTTTGATGAAGACTACGTAGGGTTATTAATGTAAGGGGGAGCTGTGCGAAGGAGGCACGGGTACTCTTTGCATTCATTCTGCAACCTTCCCAAAGGTCTAAAATTCTCTCAAAATAAAAAATAGTAACCCTTCGGGAAAAGAATCTCTGCTCAGAGGTATTCCCCACATTTCCAAGAGTGTGTAATATCTCTCATGCACAGACTTTTGACCTTTCTCTCTGACTCCTTAGTCACATTTTACTCATGCATGATGAAGTCATCAGGGTGCCCCAGGACATATGACATGGGCATGGCTGAAGTCTCATAAACAGATCAGCAAACCAATGCCGAGGAAGGACCGGGTTGCCTTCCTGTGGTTCCGGGAGCACAGCGTCTCATTTGCTGTCAGTGCTGATCTGTGTCCTTGGTGCGGGTAGGGTCTGGATGGGTATGGAATATTGGAGGCCCAAGTAGGTCACTTGGCTGTCCCTCAAGATAGGTGTGGGGGACAGACGCTCACCACTCTGGAGAAAGACAGTGCAGGCTGTTTGCAAAGAATGGCAGTCTGTTCAAGTGAGCTCAGCATCCCGTTGTGCAGATACAAAAGGCAATCTTAGAAAGGCGTAAACACTGCTGTCCTTGCCGCTTTCCCCATGGGGCTGGGTCTGAAAAGGTGAGACACGGCTCCATGAGTGGGCTGGGGTTCATGGCACTGCCAGGTGCTTTGCTGTGTGAGGGACCACATGCTACTGTTCACTGTGGGGAGCTCCCTGCTGATGAGAAAATACAGATCCCTTGCTCCACAAATAAAGGGAGTGTAGTATCGGTCAGCTGTTGCCACTATGATGCAGACGATGCTGTGTAACAAAGCACCCCATGAGCTTAGGGCTTACGACAAGCAGCCTGCACTCCTCACTCGTGGGAATGCAGGTTCTTTGCAGCTTAGCTGGTCTAGCCTGGGTTCTGGTCCAGGCTGGGAGTTCAGTCCAAGTCCTGTGCATGTGTGTACCATTCTTCTAGGACCAGGGACAATGTGGGCGGGGAGCAACGGTGCAGACGCCCTGTGACGCGTCTGCTTTTTCACTCTTCCGTTGGCTCTGCTGTCTGTCTGACGGAGCTTTGCCTTCCTCGCTTTCCATTTGGGGAACTAGCCCAGCCTGCTCGGCACGGCCCAGTCAGGCTTCGTCAGCAAGGTCAGCTACCTGGGCCCCGTCACGCGGCAGTCTTCTGACCAGGCACAAGCAGTTGGGGGACCCTTTCCCCTAACCTTCATGGTGGGTTCAGAGGAGGGTACACATTGAAGCCAGACAAACTGACTTCCTCTCCAGGTCACAGAGGACATTGGCTCTTTCTGTGGGGGCTGCCACCGTCTGAGAAATGACCCACTCCCCTGGCCACCTGAGGTTGGATGGACGAGGCCAACATAGACAGAAGCCAAGACGCACAATGGGGAGCGAGCGAGCCCTAATCATATCACGGAGCCCCTGGATCCAGCTGGGCCTGACGCTCCAAGTTCTAAGCAATAAACACCCTTCTTGGAAAAATAAGTTTTGCTCTTCTTTTTTTCTGTGACACATTCAACCCGGGTTTTACCAACACACGACCATTATGCGAGGAGAAGCAAGCGGCCTCTCAGTAACGCATCATTTAAAACATGAGATATAACTTACATACTGGCATTTACCCATTTAAAGCGTGTGGTTAAATGGTATTCAGTAAACTTGCGGTGCCATGGGGTGCCGCCCGCGTCCAGACCATCCTAGCAATGAACCACTGAGCCATCTCGTCCCTCCAGTGGGACACGCGAGACTCGATGCCACGTGTCTCCTGGCACACGTCCCATGCGGGTCCTTTCCTCCCGTCAAGACTGGACCTGGGCCTGACCTGCTGCGTCTATAGTAGATTGTGCCCATGAGATCCTCCTTCTGGACAGGGTGACGCTCTCCAGAAGGTTCCTTCTATTTACCAATCCAGAAGAGAAAATCAGTAGATGCAAATGCTGGAATCTTTGAGAGGGAGAAGACATTTCATCTCTGGTCTAACGCTCCCCCCCCAGAGTCAGCTTGCGAGAGGTGCTGTCCTGCAGGGACCTGAGGCCGCGCTTGGTTGCGCTGTTTGGGCTCCTGGTGTGGCCCCCAGTGGGCTATGCTGCGGAACCTAGCTGGACACAATCTGAAATGAATTTCGTTTGGCGATGTCTGTGGATGTTTCCCAGGCGAGGGGCTGCTTTCACCCGGTAAGAGAGCCCAGAGAAGCTTCTGAACATCCTCGGGTGCACAGCAGAGAAAATCGGACCCAAACTCTTGGACGCACCGGCGTTGAGAAGCCTTGCACAGGAAATTGCATTCTTTACCCCAACGGACACGCAAGTTTTCGAAAGGTGTTTTTCAGGGTGAAAGCAGAGTACGCCGTGAGCAGATCCTTCCTCCTGGTGCCCGGCAGACCTACAATTTGTCCCAACACCTGATGGCAATCGGCTGGTCTCCACCGTACGGGGGAAGCAAGCTACTTTGTAGCTCCTGTAAGATGTGTGGGGTCACCTGACGCTGTGCGGAACTCTCAGGAAAAGGAGCCCATTCTCGCGGTCTTACCTTCTGCAGATGCCTTGAGAGTCTGCTTCTCTCTTATCAGCCCGCAACTGCCTTTCTTTTTTTTTTTTTTTTTAAGATTTTATTTATTTATGTGACAGAGAGACAGCCAGTGAGAGAGGGAACACAGCAGGGGAGTGGGAGAGGAAGAAGCAGGCTCCCAGCGGAGGAGCCCGATGTGGGACTCGATCCCGGAACACCGGGATCACGCCCTGAGCCGAAGGCAGATGCTTAACGACTGCGCCACCCAGGCGCCCTGCAACCGCCTTTCTGTGTCCTGAACAAAAGATGTATGTTCATTCCAGCCGCCTGGTGAGAAATTAACACCTGACCCACGTGACTGTTGATCCTTCACATAAATGAGAGGGTAGACTTATTGCTGGTCCTGAAGGTGAGCTTTGAAATGACTGACAGTTTGTCAGTGACCCCTGGGCAAAATGCAACTGATCTGAGTAATCCACGTGCAAGCCCTTCGTAAATTGTTCAGCTCAACTTCGTGGTCTGCTCTGAACTTGGAGGACGCCACTGCCAGGAGAGCCTCCGTCTTCAAAGGTGAGGCTGCACGAAAACTGATGAGCTGATTGTGTGTGTGGGGCTCCCGGAACAGCAACACCCCTTCCCCTGCACAGGTGCCTCTGGGAGTTTAGACTCGATCCCCAGGAGTTGCTGGAGACCACACAGGATCTTGGGCTGAGGAAGCCAGCACTCGATCCGGAGGAAGAGAAGTTCTCTGCAGGCCTGACGGGGCCTCATTTAGTGCTGCGGCTCTGAGCGTGCACAGACAGACAGACAGACACGCACACACGACGATGAAGCCGTCTGACACACGCCCATCAGGGGAAGACGACGCCATCTCCACCCAGTGTAAGGAGCCGCTGCTCCCCGCACAGCACGTGTCACAGCTCATCTCTTCTGCACGGGAGCCCTGGGGGCCAGGGGATTATCACTCCTCTTTGGCAGATAAGGAATCTGAGACTCCAACACACACTATTTTTTACTACCCAGTAAGTGGCAGAGCAGTGATGCAAACCCAGGAGAGAATTCAAACACTCCTCTCGTCATTAGTCTGTTTCAGAAAACCCAGAAGGCTTAACAAATAATGGAAAAACCATACATAAAATCTAAGTATTCTGGTAACAGCCGACGATTTCAGGGGGTCTTATCTTGATTCTCTTGAATCTTAACTTTTTCTCACATTGGCTTGGCCATCTTCCAATGGACTTCATCATGCTCTGGGTATCGAATGTCGCCTCCCTGCTGCTGTGACAGCAAGGCCACCACCCCCTGTCACTCCAGAATGGGGTGAAAAGCCGACAAGATGGGGGTGGTCATGTACGGAGTGTATCTCAGAATACGGCCCATACAACATGAGATGGTTCAAAGTGGCTTGTTCTGGCATTCTTTCTGACTCGGGAAATATAGCTGAAGCCCGCTCTGAATTCAGCATCCCTCCTGACACCAGGTAGGGGAGCTGGGATGCATGTGAAGTCGTGTGCACCCCAGACCCCAGGCTGATGGGGAAAGCATGGTCTCTACGGATCTCCAGGATGCTGGGACATGGCCGCCCCACGTGGCTGCCTAACAACTCGGGTACTTTGGTTCTTGCGATCTTTCTGAGTGTGGAGAGAACGCTGGGGAAAAGTCGCTGTGCCCATGCTGGGAGGGTCTTCTACTTCCTCCGGCAGCTTGGGGTTTGGGGTGGCTGCGGCAGGATTCCTTGGGAACCCTCTTTGTCTGCAGAGCTCAGCAGAAGGGAGAAACCGCTTCCCAACCAGCAAATGACAAATTTCCTTCCTTACGCGGGTGCCAAAGGAACAGGTCAATGTGTGCTCCTGTGTAGATTAATTATGGTAAACACCGCTCCTGCGTCTACCTGTCACAGACCAACAACAGCTAAACTAGGCATTATTTAATCTTGTAGCTCTGAACACCGGCCACCCTCTCTGCCCACAGAAACATGACTATCTAGTTCTTTAACAAATATCTGAAGGTTTCAGCTGCCAACGGGTATTGATCGATCTCGGAGCTTCTTCCCAGAATCAATACGAGAATGCAGTCAGGCCTCCAGGCTTTGGGGTGCAGGGAGCTGATGGTCTGAACTCCCTCTGACAGTGGTACCGCCAGAGATCTGGGCATCTGGGCAGAAAGACGCACCCACCCTGCCCGCCTTGGCAACCTACGAGACAGCCGTGTGCTTGGGGAAGTCAGAGACGCTCCCAGAAGAGGTGCATTTACGAACAAAAGGAGCTTCCCCAGCACGATCTTCGTCTTTCTTCTCACCGAAGCGATTTTAAGTTGATGATATTTAATGAGATCTGCACCGTTCAGATAGACTTCAAGCTGTGACCCAGCAAGGCTACACCAACTTAGCCTCACTAAACATCCCTCCCGATTTTTTTAAAGTACTTCATGCCACATAAATTAGACAGCCATTGAGATAATTGGATCCTTGTGGCTCTTAATTTTTCACAGATACACTATTTTGAAAATAAATCATGAACCATCATCTTGGAATGTTAAAGTTAATTTACATTGAATGCTCTGCGATACAAAGCACGCATGTCCACCTCTTCTAACTGGGAACTGGCGGCCGCGGCAGCGCCCTGAACCGCAAGGTGAATCGGTTCAGAGCAGCCAGAATCCTTCTGACTTGTTGCCAGTTGTCTTTTTCGGAAACGAGTATGTGCAAATACTCAGCACCTTCACAGTCAGGGAAGCTGTTGTTCCGGAAAGCAGTCTGTTTCCCTGGGCGTCGCCACAGTGTGGTAATTGTCAAGAGACAGAGCGTTGCAATGACCATTCAGCCCAAACTAGTAGGTTTCTCTGATATTTAAAGAGCCCAATTACATGTCTCAATAAAGAATAAAAATGTGATTTCCTTTTTCAAAAGGATCTGTCTCACTCACTCGCTCTCTCTCTTTTTGTGTCTGTAGGTAACAAACAGGAGCCCAAAGCAACAGCTGAATGTTTGATGCTAAAAAGTCACTATGCGCCCGTCCCTAAGCGGCTCCACGCCCTGAACTGTCAAACAGAAAGAGTGAAGCCTACAGGGGCTTCTCCGTGGCCAGCTTCCCACGACCAGGTCACCTGCATCGTTCTCCAGCAGAATGCCAGTACGGAGTGAGAGACATCCTATAAATAAAGTGGGAATGCATTTTGCCATCACAGAATGTTAAATAAAATGCTACTCACTATAAGGCAGGGGTGATGAGCCGATGGGGTGCAGACCGAAGAACCGGAAAACAGAACAGACCACGTTCCCCCAAATCTTCCTGATGACCCCCCTGTTGGAACGAAACCTTCCTGGGGGAGCTTCTATGTAGAGCATTTCAAGGCACAAATGGAGAATTAGGAAGATGTTCTCATGTGAGCCCCACGTTAACTGCCTGGGGGGCTGTGTGAACATCTGACTCACTGGCTCCTGGGGCACCGAGCCTGGGTGCACAGCTGCCAAAGAGTGGCTATTTCACTGGCAATGGCGTGGTGTGGACCCGAAGCCATATGTGGCCCCCCATGGCTTCTGTCAAGCTATACCAGCAGCACCTCAAATATTTTAAGGAGCACGCACATCACCCAGGGATCTTGATGACATGCAGATAAGGTTTTGTGGGTTTGGGTGGGGCCACAATTCTGCATTCCGAACAAGCTCTCTGGGATGCTGATGCCGCTGCCTGCCCCCCCATCCAGGGGCCACACTGCCAGGAGGAAAGCTCCATACGATGAAATGTGTCTGAGTCACAAACATGGACTCTTGTATAGAAACATTTATCTTAGATCACAAGTGCTCATCCGTGGATTTGTCACACATTCCGTGAGGTTTCTAGTGAAAAGTTGGAACCACTAATAAAGTAGAAATGCTGCAAATGACACCAGTAAGGATAGAAGTTAGAGGTCAATCAATGTCATCACCTACTACTTACATTCGATTTATTGATTATAAAAAGGAAGGTAGATTTAGAGCCAGTGTCCCAAGAATGTGCTTCACCGACAGCTTATCATTCCTTTGTTCATTTAGATTTTCTCACAAAGCACCTACTATGAGCCGGTGCGCTAATGAACTCGGTAGCCCTGTCTGGGACCCGCGGTCGCTGATGTTCCAGTAATCACTGTGGCAAGGCAGAATATTGAATAGTTAGGTCCTGGCAGAAGTATCCAGGGACTTTGACAAGATCTGATCCTATCCAAGGGAGGCCTCTGTCTACGCACAATGGGTCTTGGCGGTGACAGCACTGAGAATCACCCCTTTGCCCCGACCAACAGTGGGGCCAAGGCGGTCTTCTTGCCCTCGCTGCCATTAGGATTATACTGAGCGTATGTCTCCCGCCTCCCCTTCAGACGGACCCAGCAACACCGACCCTCAAGTTACAAGTAGCGCGGAGACAGGATCGCAGGGTAACCGCGTGCCACTGGGGAATGGCATGGGGGCCACCGGGTTCTGTGTCGTCCTGCCCACTGGGAGTTTTTCCTTGCAGTTGACGGGATTGCACGGGATGTCATCCATCCCTTCCATCCTTTCCTGGTTCCCTGGCATAGCCGCCTTCTGATACCTCATCGAACCGTCACAGGGGGTCAACACCGGGGTCTGGGCCTGAATGTCCACTGCCGATTGAGAAGAAGGATGAATCCATTGCTCCATCAAGGCTGCTAACTGGTGTGCTGTGCACTGAATTCAGTGTCAGGTTTCAAATCATTATTCTTCTGCCTTTTTTTCCGCCTGAAGATATCCCTTCTCCAAGATCTCCCCACGCCTGACCTTCGCTAGACCTTTAGTTAAAAGGGGAATCGTTTTCAGTGACAGGGACTCGCCGACACTCTTCGCTCCGTCTATCACATTTGCTTTTCAAACGCGCAGCTGATGGTCTTGATGTGTTTCCCTAACGCTTGTGCCACTCACGGTGTGCAGTTCAGCCTGCAAACATTTCCTCTGGCTCTCTGTGATGTGTTCAAAGAGAGGAACAAACCCCACACTTGCTCTTTTCTTTTTTAGCCTTCCGCACAGCGGCGGGTGAAGCTGTGATTGCTGGTGGGAGCGGAGACGAGACGCAGAGAAGGTCCCCCGACCTTCACGTACACTCGCTTTCCCAGAGACCACAGGAGATGCCCTGCAGCCCAGAAGTGCAGCCCTGAGCCATCCTCATTTAGGACGCAAGCTGGCGTAGCAACACGTTGGCCGCGTCGGTTGTGAGCATCAAACGGAGGCACTCGCGCTGACCCTCGGAGACGCGCTGTGCTCGCGGGCAGTTCACTTCGTTAGCAGGCTTGGCGACCTTTTCCTGTCTCCTCCCCACGCCACATGAGAACCCCTGCCCGCCCCACTGGGTACTGTGGGAAGGAGCCTTTGATGTCAGCGTGGGGAACACTCTGGAATCTTGGAAGGCTGGTGGAAGAGCCAAGCACTAAAATAGACGAACCACTCAGGAAAGGTGAAGAAGGGGCAGAGGGAGGCGGGCAGGCTGAGCTGTAGGCACCGTGCTCAGAGAACAGGGGAACAGCGAGGCTGACCGGGGTCAGAATGAGGACTGGAGAGACCGAGGCTTGCCAACCGTGGGTGTTCAGCGGCCCCGGGATGGTGTCTGGTCAGTGGGGTGGGAACAGGGCTGCAGGCTGCACCTCCAGATTATCCAGAAAGGAAAGCCCATCCAGCTACAGCAATCTCCCACCTGCCCATGGGCTCCAAGCTGCTGGGCTGCCCAGCTGACGGGGCTCTTCATGAATGTGCAGCCCTGGGGTGTAGAGAAGCAGACCCAGCCCCCTTGAGGGGGATTTTCTTCATGCTGCGGACGGCAGTGAGCAACAGTGGAATGTGAGCTCAGGAACTAGGAGGCAGTACAACCCCGGCTCCTGCAGTGATTACAAGTGAGGCTGACATAGCCGGCGGGCACTACCGCGACGAGACCTATTTGGAACTTGGCACCTGAAGCTGGCTGCCTCCCTCTTTCCTCCCTTTTCTTTTCCCCCAAGGAGCTCTGGAGATGAACAGCCTTCTCAGCTCTGGTCTCCGTACGGATTATTCCTTTATGGCACATCCAGTGTCAGGCATCGTCTAAACACTTGACAAATAGATGTCAACATAGTTCCCACTTTGCAGATGGGGAGACTGAGGCACAGGGGAGTTAGTGACTTCACAACTGAGGTCACAGAGCTGGGGGTGCTTGGCGGAACGCCACGGTCTCCCCGGACTCCATGCCCTCAGCCACCCTCGGAGGTCATATGTCCTTCCTTGAAGGCTTGCCCTGAAGCAGCCCTGAGCCAGCAGGGGGAAGGCCGGTCCTAGGGGAGGGGCCTCCGTGGGACAAAAGACAACTCCCGCCGCCTTGGAGATGGAGAAAAATGGACCATCCGCAAGTAGTATAGAAACGCACATACAGTGAGGTATTGACCGTGTAATGGGAGAAAACGCACAAGTGGGAGTAGAAATCCTCATAAGGTCTCTGATCCTTCCGATCCCAAGGAGACACAACAATGCAAAGCCAAGAGCAGGGTTTGGGGCTGTGACTTGGTTTCTGCTGAGCGTCTCCACAGGGGCGTCCGAAGGCCTCTGTTCTCACCTGTCCTGTGGGCAGCGGCTTCACGGCTGTCTTGACGGAAGGGGGTCAAGCCCTCGGCAGACCTAATGAGACTCCTGGAAGCAGTAAGTGAAAATCTCGTCAAGTGGGTGCTGATTAATGCCTTCTCATCACTGGCTGTGCACGGCCTGCCGACGAGGCAGCCGCCGACCACCGTTAACCAGGCCCTGGGTGGCCACTCGGGGAGACCACCGGGCTGCATTAAAATCTATTAGCAAACATTGCGTGAAATCAATATGACGCTGCTTGTTGTCTCTCTCGCTTGAAGGTCCCGTCCAGCCGTTCTGGACACCAGCGCATAAATACCACGAGCTCTCGCCGCCGGGGACGGCAGCGAGCACACAGTGGGCGCTCAATACATGTTTGCCAAAACGAATTGTGCTCATTATACTGTTCGAAGGGACGCGTTATTGATCGGTCCGTCTTCAGGAAGCAAGGAGGGTGAGCAGCTTATTAAAGGTAGCACCATATCTGAAGAAATTTCTATCTCCCTTTAGGCCTGGTTTTCAAAGTTTTCACTGCAAATAATATGGCTATTTAAACCAACAGCAAGTTTGATCAGTGGCTTCTCCCAGCGTGATGGAAACTGAAATCATTCTCCCACACCACACACTCTCAGCTTGTTCATAAGTCTGAGTTGTTTTTGTATTTCTAAATTAGGTCTTGAACAAACAGCATGAAGGAGAGGAATCTCGCACTTCCTAAAGCTCCCACCTGGGTCTCCCGTGGCCAGAGCCTCCCTCTGGGTCCCCAGCACGCCTCTGCTCGCCTGCCCCCACAGCCCACCTTGCCTCCCACTACACATCTGCCCCATTCACCAGCCATATTCACGAAGCCACGAGCTTTACTCCCCGCTTGTCTATGTGTCACTGATGATGGATTGTGGGCCAAACCTGCCCCGCTGCCTGATTTCATATGACCTATGAGCCAAGAATATTTTTAAAAATACTTATTTATTAATTTATTTGAAAGAGAGAGAGAGAGAGCGTGTGAGCAGGGGGAGGGGCAGAGGGAGAGGAAGAGAGGGAATCCTCAGGGAGACTCCCCACCGACCCACCGAGTGCACAGCCCGACTCGGGGCTCCATCCCAGGACCCGAGATCACGACCTGAGCCAAAACCAAGAGTTAGCCACTCAACTGACTGAGTTGCCCAGGTGCCCCAAGAATATTTTTAACACTTTTTTAGACCTTATTTTCTCATACAGTTTTAGATTTATAGACTAACTGAGGCGATAGTACATAGAGTTCTATTTACCTACTCTCCTCCCCCCTGGCTCCAGTACACACTTTTCCCTGTTAAGATCTTAAATTAGTGTGGTACATTTCCTACAACTATGACCCCATCTCGATGCGCTATTATTAACTGAAATCCACAGTTTCCCTGGAGGTTCACCCACTGCGTTGCATAGTTGTGGAAGTCCGGACAAATACCCACCTTTATGGCTTCATGCAGAAGGGTTTCACAGCCCCCATGTCCGCCACGCTTCACTTACTCAAGAAACCAAAAGGAACCTAATACTTCATGATGTGTAAAAATTATGTGAAATTCAAACTGCACCATCCATAAATAAAGTTTTATTGGGACCCAGCCACTCCTGTTTGTTTATGTGCTGTCGACGGCGTCTTTCCTCTGCAATGGAGTTGAGCAGCGTGACCCGCAAAGCCCAAAATATTCCCAGCAGAAAAGCGTGCTGACCTCTGGTCTAGCCCATCCGTTCTGGGAAGTCTGAGTTGTTGCACCCAGCACTTAGAGGATTTCATCACCGGAGGCTTTAACTGTATGCTGACTGCATCAAGGCCCCAAATCCCTCTCAGAACTGTTAGCAACTGTTTCCAAAGCCCCGGCCTCCCAGAGCCCTAGAATCCCTTCTACCATTGTGCTGATAGTCCTCATCGCTGATGTGGGGGTCACCTGACCCACGGAAGACCACTGGTTTGATGCTTTGTTGGAATGTGAGGTTAAGAGAATATAGACAGTCCCGCTTAGCAGCACAGCTATTCCAGAATCCTCTCTGCCACAGAGGTCAAGGGAAGACCGCGCTCCCTCGGGCATCACATCCTACGACCAACACCTGGCCGTTGTCTACACTACAAGAGGGAGGGTCTCCCCTTCTTTCAATTATTTTGCCTCTGTCTTTGATGTTTGGAAGTAGATAGTACCATCCCCATTTCAAATACGAGGGAACAGGGGCTAAGAGTCCCATTAGAAGCCTGCCCTGAACCCCAAGGTAAGTCAGCAGCTGAGCCAGAGAGGTCCGGAGGCTAAGCAGGTGCAAACCCATTTTGTTTGGTTGGTTATTTGGTTGGTTTTTTTAATGACAAATTAACTTCCAAAGTTTCTAAGAGTCTCTTAGATAAAAAAGTCACTTTCGGTTGTATTATTAAAGATTTTGACCAAGTGTGACACAGAAGAAAAGTTTGAGAGGATTTGGAAGTTTGCATTTGAAGAGGCTTGTAAGAACAAGATAAAAATACAGGGTTTTCTGTTCCAATTAGAACTGAATGTTAGAATGAATTGGTATCAGGTCACTGTGACCCATAAAACTTGGCTCTTCTCTCGGTGTGAAGCTTTTCTTGTTGTTTTCATGGAAAGGGAGGGCTTTTTCTTTTAGAGACCTGGAGAATGCGAAAGAGAAGAGAGAATGGAATGCTCGCCCAGTTTCCTGTAAGGTGGATGCAGCTGACTTCACATTCTGGGGCATTTTGTCCCCTTTGGACGAGAGACAGCAATTTATGACCAAATTATTGAATTGTAATAACTATTCATTGGCCATTAGTGTTGTTCTCTTGGCCTGGCTGCAAGAGTCACGATCTCTGGGGTTTGGCAAGCTCCAGACGACCTCGGTGTTGAGAACCCACCCTTCCACACGCAGCCGGGCTCCCAACTGGATGTCGGGTGCTGGTATAATGACAATCTTCAAGTCTCTGATGGTATCTTCAATTGTTAAATGTATGTCTTACTAAGGCTAAAGTGGACGTTTTTGTAACACTGGCAAGAACACATATGTCATGAGCTTTTGCATGTTACGAACTGAGTGTACACCCCCCCACTGGTGTGGGGAGGCCCCTGGTTGAGGGGACGCCCCCCCTCGGGTTCATAAATGCAGCTGTGTCTGTACCTCCTTCTGGCGGGAGCGTGGCGGGAGCCCAATCTGAGACCACACAGATTTGCGGTTGTGCTTATGAAACCATATTTTCTCCTTCCAAAAATGGTCTTTGCATTTATCTTTAGTTTATCATTTTAAATGCTTGCTAAAATGGGTCTCATTTTGGCCAATTTTAACTGATTTTCCTTGGAATATGGGGCATACTTGTCGCCTTATTCAGAGATCTTTATTATGTTTGCAGCAATTTTTCTCTAGTTATGTCATTGGTGATTAATTTTGTTTTGGTAGTTCTGGTGTTTTCCATGGAAATGCCTATAATTCTTAGGATTGGTTTCTTATCTATAATTATCCATTTTGTCATATCTCCTCAACTTTCCTACCAGCATCATACAAGAGCATCTCAAATTCTCCTATTTTCTCTGTGGCTTTGTGAGTACCTTAATGGGAACTTGAGAGAACCTGGTTTAAGGAAGAAAGCTGAGTCAGCCACCATTTTAAACCCCCACTGTGTGGGCCTGGTGTAGGGACTCGGGAGAGTCCTAAAGCATCCCAACTTGACTTACATTTAAAAAGATCTTATCCACCAAATAGTAATAAAAACCCAGGTTTAATACTATAATAGAGAGATCGTTTCCCGTATGCTCAATAAATACACTATACCAACCCTATGACATAAATCACTTATTCATTCTATAAATATTTACCAATTGCCTTGACATATCAGGCACATTCTCTGGTTCTTGGGATACAGAACAAAACCCCAAATCCCTGATCTTCCGGGGGAGACAGCTGATAAATAAAACAACTAAGTAAATTATCAGAAGCATTGAAAGGTGCTAAGTACTCGGAAAAAATGAAGAGGCAGAAGTAACTAAGGCGCACGGAGGCATGCGTTCAAGAGATTTCTGAGTACACACTTATGTTCTCCTGTGTTAAATGTTTGGTTCTTGCCACTCGGGAGCCAACGCCGACCACCTGTTGTGACTTCAGTGTTGACCCAGAGCAGGCCGGACGGTGACGTGAGCAGAGAACAACACTACGTCTGTTTCAAACCTCCCAGAAGCAGTATCTGCTGCTCCCAGCATCCGAGACCCATCAATCCTGTGCTCCTTATCCCCATGGGAAGTGAGTAGGAAGAAAGATGCCTCCCAAAAGTGTCCACATCCTAACCAGTGATCAGCTCAGCTAATAGGGCACAAGGGACTCTGTGGACATGATTAAGTTCAGTGTCCTGAGATGGGACGGTGTCTTGATTGTCCAGGTGGGCCCAGGGTCATCACAGAGGTCTTCACAGTGGGCAACGTGAGGCCGGTGGGGGGGGCGGGGAGGGCTGCCGTTGCTGGCTGTGAAGAAGGAAGGACCCACGAACTGACGAACACAGGCACCCCTAGAAGCTGGAAAGGCCAGGAAATGGATTCTCCCCTGGAGCCTCCAGAAGAAACCAGCGTTGCTGACACCTCCATCTTGCCCCAGGAGACCCACCGCACACTTCCCAGCCCCGGAACCTTTGGGGCCCTCCCCCAACTGAGGGGCGAGCAGAGCAGACCCATCAAGCCCTGAGCCACACAGTCTGGCTCGTGGTCTCAGCTGAAGGCCGTGGGCTCCCTAGGCTCCGTGGGCCAGGGACTCGTGTCTGTCTTGTTTGCTGCTGTATTCCCAGGGTGCTGGGGACACACCCCAATAGATGTTAAATGATCGGAACAAACATGGTCTTACAGAAACACCTTGTTAAAGAAAAGGTGTGGGAACAGCCTGCTTTCACCTCTGACTTTATGCCACGCTCAGAAACTGTGCTTGACTGAAAGCCTGAAGTCTAAGCTTCTTTAGCTGCGAGGGAGAGCCAGCCCTGCCTGGGAATCTGCATTTTGACAAGCTAGCTGCCCAGAGCCCTGGGAGACTGGTGCCTCCAGAGTGCGCAAAGGCATCTGTGACCCAGGCTCCATGGGAGACTTACGTCCCATGCATCTGAAGGGGACCACCACTCCACATTCCCCTTGTTTCCTTCTGAGCGGCTCGGGAAAACAAAACCAGCCTACATGTATCTCAGAATGAACAAGGAATTACCTGAGAGCAAGGGGACCCTCTGGCTCCCCCTGAAGCTGCCCCTTCAAGGCAGAGCCATGATACTGACCCGAAAGGTACTGTGTTTCCTACATAGACGCCTTCCCTGCCTGACCGTCTCCCCAGTATCAGAGCCGGTGCTGTGCGGACACCAAGACACCACTGTTAAAAAAACGGCAGTTCTGGGCATTACTTTTGGGTGAAAATTGAAGAAGGGGTGGGCACGTTGTCCAGACTCTCAGCCGCTCCCTGATGCCGTGGCAGAATTGAGATGCTGTCACCACTGACCCGCTGGGCACCCAGATGTCCTTTCCTTTGAGATAACCTTTTGCGACAAGGGAGTAACACACCAGCTGTACCGGGGGGGGGGGGGGGGGG
>NW_024424675.1:45161108-45269283 GCF_017311325.1 Ursus maritimus | reverse complement strand
TTGTGGCGGGGGGGTAGGGCTTACATCTTTGTGCTAGAAGAATGATTTATGCTCCAATAAAGCCAAACAAAACCTAATTGGGTAGGATGAGACCACCAAAAATTATGTTCACAATGAAAAACAGAACAAGGACTAATTACCCCGGTGCAGTGTTCCATTTAGCTATAATTCTACAGTCAATTAGTATTCTGTTTAATTGTACAATTAATGAACATATAAATTAAATTCATAGTTTATTTCTACCACTAAATTACTTATTTGAATTGCCTCTCTTTGGAAAAAAAAGTAAGGGACTCAGTGCACACATTATTAAAATGACTCAGTAATGTACATTCTGGGCACGCCTTAATTGTAAAACAATTACTCCACTATTATGGCTGGGATGCTGCTTGTGTTATTGGGAGCTGAATAATTTAATTTTCTCTTAGCAAATGAACAGGTAATAGTTTCCCTGACTGACATACAATTCTCCTGGCAGATTTCGACTTCCGTCACCAGATGCCATGCCACCCAGGGAGTGCCCGGGAAGGTGGCAGGTGGACACAATGGCGAGCATTTAGCCCATGGGAGGCATAGCCGGGATTCATGTGGGTGAATCCCACTCATGGTCGGTGGGAGAAATTGCTGGCAAAGAGCTCCCAGAGCTGCTTCCTCAGCCCTCGGTGGACAGTGAACACAGAAGACAGTGACAGCAAACACGGAGTTCTGAGGGCTCCCCTACCCCCTTGGCTCTCTGGCAAGTCCATCTTCAAGAGGACCAGGATGTGCCCAGTGTGTGGGGCCTCACTGATGCACAGAAGCAAGACCCCTGCCCCCCGATACTGCTGCTGGTCCACGCCGGCCTCCACGGAGCCTCCACGGGGCACTGCTGTGTTTGCGTGGCCTGCTTCTCTCCCCACCACTGGGGCACCAAAAACTTTGGCCTTCCAAGGTTCACTAATGTCCTGTTTTGAGAAGGAGCATGGCTCTGCCCCCTTGGGGTCCTGCAGTCTTGCAGAATTACACAAGGAAGCTGAGTGCCCTCCTATCCCAAATCTGCTGCTGGCTCTTCAGTCGACACCTGCCCACCCTGACCACACCGTGCCTGGCCCCTCTGTCCATTGCTTCCTCCAGGAGGGCTCTCTCTCCAGCAGGAGCCCCCTTTGGTCCATTGAGAAATTGGTTTCTGGCCCAGGTGCCCTGCCAACTCTCTAGATACCTTCCCGTATTTAGGCTCACTCTGGGATCCCTACTTCATCTGAGGAAATCCTTGCTACCTCCCACCGTGAAATCACAAAGATTGGGGCGCGGACAGCTCTGGCACTGTCCATGCAGGTGACCTGGGGCGAGACACGTGGTCTTTCTGAGCCTGGGTTCCTCACCAGGGAAATGGAGATGAGGGCATTTTCCCCAGGGGGTCTGTGAGAGGAAAGGAGCAATCCCACAGAAATGGAGGAGAGCGCTCCAGAGTGCTCCTGCTTTATGACGTAATTAGACTCTGCCGATAGGAAGCCTCCATGGTGTCGAAAAGCAAAAATCCCATCAAACCAAATGACTGGGGCGACACACCAGCCAGATGCCGTGTAGCTGGAATTAGACGTGTGGGAAGAAAGTGATCTGGGAAGCAATGCCTTCAATCCAGTGCTTTCGAGACGTGCTAGGCCCGGTTGTGTGACTGATTTGGTCCGTTTCTCACGCTTGAATGCCGCTGGAATCGTCTGATACAAGTGGAAACAGCAGGCCCGACTCACTGGCCGGCACATTGGGCACACACCACGCAGCCCAGGGCTTCTGAGAGCCGTGACCGGGCGGGAGCCATGCCTCCTCTCACGTCTGCAGACATGTGTCAGGGTAAACACCGCAGCAAAGTTGGCAGGAAGCAAGACTCTACTTGGACCAGAGTCCCAGAGCCCAAGGTGGGGGGTGTGCAAGCCCTGCGGTGACCTCGCGGAGACGTCCTGGGGGACGTCCGTGGGAGAAGACCGGTGGGACGCGCAGAGCACGCTGAGTTATTCCTGAGCTGCAGACGAGATCTCTGTGCTCTGTTTGCTAATCGGCACCTGGGAAGGAAGGTTAGGCTCCTCTTCCCCTGGAGACCGGGAGACAAGGGTACAGTCTCCTTCATTATTTCCTTTCAGAGAGGTAGCTTCCAAGTCGTCGGGAAAGGTATCTCCTGGGTTGTAGGACAGGAAGAGGCTGGGGGAAATTTGCACACATTTCAAAGCGGCAGAGAAAGAATTTACAATTGCGACTTTTCTAAAGTAAATGCTCGAAGAACAAGAAAGCTAGAAACTTACGGTCAGGAAAAATGTGTCTACGTCTCGCCAAGCTGAGGGCAATGTCCAGGCTGTCTCGTCCACATAGGAAAGCACTCTGGGCTTCAGGCAGGGGCCTGGGGACGAGGCTAGCAGCATCTCCTCCTGCGGCCTGCTCTGTGGCACCAAGGGTGAAATTTATCTCTCCGGCAATCAATCCCCCAGACCTAAATGCCCGAGTCCTAAATCCTCAGCAATGATATGCCACATGTGCTGCTGCAGTCCGTGTTATTAGCTGTCTCTTAATAACCTTTGGGTCAGGGGTGTTATTGATGCTTGGGTTTCATTCAAATTATAATGGGATAAATCATCTGCCATCTACAATCCCTGTTTATTGAATTCCGTATGATCCATTTAATTTAGACCCTCCCAGCTCTGAAGGCTGAAGCCTATTGAAAATCCGTCTCTTTATCCTCTCATGACCTAATTTATGTTTTCCCCTCTCACTTCTCCACCTACTTTATTGCTGTCACAGCCTGGGGGCTCCACGAGGCGGGAGGCGGGGCTCGCAAGGTGAACAGTTTTATTGGCTTTATTTGGTCTCCTATCAAAGCCAACCAGATGAAAAACAGATACTCTGGGATCCTTTGCAGCCCCCTCCCCAGGAGTTGTGGCTCTGGCCCACAATATATGACCCAATTAACATTTCTCGAGCATCTACTCTGTGTTTAAAATATTTTCGAGAACACAGACTGCTTCAGAAAACAGCGTGGCACCCGCAGAGAGGCACAGATATCTGCCTTCCAGGAGCACATCGCTCCGCGGGATTCTGACATCCCTGGGCAGAGCGCGACAGTGCTGCAGAGAGAAGGAAATGCACAGAGCCAACACCCAGAGCAGGCCGGAGTCTCGCCTGGGGGGGCCGGGACCGGGAGGGGCAGGGGAGAGAGCTCCCCGACACTCGGGCTAGATATGGAAACGAGGAGGTCAGTGGAGACGACAGAAATGATGGTGAGCACAGATTTCTCAAGAAGGTGCAGACTGTGGTCTTGGAGGGGGAATCCGGGACAGCGGAGAGCTCACGCCTCCCCACAGACGGCAACTGGGAAACAGAGGGGTCACCTGGGGTGCTGAGAGACAGGACACTGAGCGCCTCCACGAGAGAAACAGGAGCCCTCAGCGTTAGAAGGTGGCTGACCGCTCACAGTCGACCTCTGGAGTTGTGCTCATTAATAATCGCAATCCTCAGCCACACGTTGGAAGCATGGGGACCAGAGAAAGGCTATTCAGGAGCTTCTCCCAGCGCATGATTCCATGATGATAAAAACCAAGTGCTTGTTGTCTGGGAAAGCAGGTGATCCGCGTGGGGGCTGATGGGAGATATCTGTGAATGGACATCAAGAGCCACTTGCCCCTCGCGGGTGAGGCTCCCTATCCCCGATTCCGTTTTCCCAGTCGATGGGGCCAGGCCTGTCACCGGGCACACACACAGCCCTGCTGACTCATGCCATTTAATTATAGGCAATTAGTGTGACTGACAGCCCTAATTAAGCCCTTACCTGAGCGGGCTTCCTCCAGCTGCATCATTGCGCGTGGAGCAGCGTGCCCTAGCTCTGATCTCTCTGATTTCATGCTTTCTCACTGGGGCTGTTTTAGGTCTCATCTGAATTTCCTCATCACCTTTAATGAACATTTTTATCCCATTTCTCCTAACGATTTTAAGACGCTGGTGCAAGGTGTTCACTTAAAAAAAAAGAAAGAAATTAAGAAGCCATTTCTATATTGTCAGTCAAGAGAACTCATCAGTACAGAAAGGGATTTTGCCTCAAAATTGCTAGATGCTTGGAGCAGCCTTCAATACATCAGTGTTTCCAGATACGATAATATTGGTGTTTAGCTGCAGACGGCTGAGGCGATCCTTCCCTTCCTACATTTTTTAAAAGTCAGAGCTTCTATTTTTATGAGACTTTGAAATCCTTATATAAATCAGACTCTTTGGAAGGGATTAATGGAAGAAAAAATTACTTCATATTTTAAAATATTTGAGCTTTTACTGGCTTCTGAGATCAAATGCATTTAAAAAACAAATGGAGAATTACATCTTCCATAATTTCATTTTGACTGTGATTTTTAGGATTTACCCCGGTTCGGTGCTGTGAGGCTCTGAGCAAACTGCATAACCACCTGGAGGGGTTTCCTCTAACCATTCTGCGGTGCGCACGGATGCTGCTTGGTGACAAACTGTTCCATGAAAGGCAAGTATTGTTGTACACGTTTGCTGTTGGAACAGAACAAACACGCAAACAAACATTCTGCTCAGTCACTCACAGTGGACGCTTCTTCCTCTTCTAACCCGTTCTGGCTCTGCACTGTTTCTCTTGCTCCCATCTCACTGCCCTGAACCCGCTTAGAGCCTCTGGCCATATTTGCTTTCATAGCCTCCTAACCAATCTCTGACTCTTGCCTGGCCCTGTGCCCTGGGCTGAAAGATGAAGGCCATGCTCTTGATCCGAATTCAAATTTCGTAACAAACCAGCCTCCTTCTACCTGTCGAGCCCCCTCATCCATCCCAGCTGCTCAGGGGCTGCCTCACTGCCCCTGACTTTGCCTGCCCCACTCTGGAGTCCAGAAAGCAGCCTCGCGCTACCATCCCACCACCAAGAGGTGTCCTCAGGGCCTGCCGAGTGCCACGTGGGCCAGCAGCCCTGGCGGGCTCCCCACTCCTATCTTGAAGCCGGGGGGACGGAGTAACGCTCCTCCCGCTCTGAGTCCTCGAGTGCGGGGCCCTGGCTCCTATCTTGAAGCCGGGGGAACGGAGTAACGCTCCTCCCGCTCTGAGTCCTCGAGTGCGGGGCCCTGGCTCCTATCTTGAAGCCGGGGGGACGGAGTAACGCTCCTCCCGCTCTGAGTCCTCGAGTGCGGGGCCCTGGCTCCTATCTTGAAGCCGGGGGGACGGAGTAACGCTCCTCCCGCTCTGAGTCCTCGAGTGCGGGGCCCTGGCTCCTATCTTGAAGCCGGGGGGACGGAGTAACGCTCCTCCCGCTCTGAGTCCTCGAGTGCGGGGCCCTGGCTCCTATCTTGAAGCCGGGGGGACGGAGTAACGCTCCTCCCGCTCTGAGTCCTCGAGTGCGGGGCCCTGGCTCCTATCTTGAAGCCGGGGGGACGGAGTAACGCTCCTCCCGCTCTGAGTCCTCGAGTGCGGGGCCCTGGCTCCTATCTTGAAGCCGGGGGGACGGAGTAACGCTCCTCCCGCTCTGAGTCCTCGAGTGCGGGGCCCTGGCTCCTATCTTGAAGCCGGGGGGACGGAGTAACGCTCCTCCCGCTCTGAGTCCTCGAGTGCGGGGCCCTGGCTCCTATCTTGAAGCCGGGGGGACGGAGTAACGCTCCTCCCGCTCTGAGTCCTCGAGTGCGGGGCCCTGGCTCCTATCTTGAAGCCGGGGGGACGGAGTAACGCTCCTCCCGCTCTGAGTCCTCGAGTGCGGGGCCCTGGCTCCTATCTTGAAGCCGGGGGACGGAGTAACGCTCCTCCCGCTCTGAGTCCTCGAGTGCGGGGCCCTGGCCGCGCGCTAACCAGCCGACCGGCACTGCGGCCTGCGAGCCAAGAGCTGTCGTACTTCACAAGGGAGGACTTCCCACTCAGGCCAGAAGGGATCAGCTCGCCCAAGGTCAAACAGCTACCTGGTGGACAAGGGGGTTTCCTAGTGCAGGTGACCGAGGGCCGCAGTCATCGCCCTGCTGTGCTGACCGACCAAGTGTGTCTAGCATGTCCACATTGGCATGCTCTGTGTTGACGCGTCACATCACATTTCCACCTAAACGGGGGTCGGATCTACTTTTCCCGGCCGAAAAATCCAGAAGGCGAGGAAGGACCTGGGCCCTTGCCTTCAGGAGGGTTTTCCAGATGGTGAAGGAGTGAATTCGTGGCTACAGAAAAAAATCAGGAGGAAGCCCGCTTGTTGGTGGAACAGGACGTTGCAGCCCATGTCCCCACACAGAAGAAACAGTATCACCAACCATCCACACAGGAAAACACCTTCACAAAAGCTCTGGGTCCCAGGTGAGGGACCGCAATGCCTGAGTAGAGAACAGAAAGGAGAAAACACACATTGAAGAGGGTGGGAGGGACAGCGTCACCCCACACGGGTGACCCTTCCTCTGGGCCCGCACAGCACAGAGCCAAGGGAGAGCTCCACCCCAGGGTTTGGCCTCGGGAAAGGGAGTGCAGGGAACGTCTACCTTGGTCACAGGCTCAGGCTCAGGCTCAGCCCGTTAGAGTGTGGGCAAGTGACCTGCATGACATTTCACCAGAGAGATCTACAGATGGCTAAGCAGGTATAATAACAGGTGCTCAACATCACCGATCATCAGCGGAATGCAAATCAAAGCCACAATGAGAAATGGTCTCCCATCTGTCAGGAGGGCTATTTTTAAGAAAAACAAGGTAACAAGAGTTGGTGGGGATGTGCAGAAAGGGAATGTCTGGTGGTGGGAATGTCTGCTGATACAACCATTAGGAGGAACAGTAGGAAGGTTCTTCAAAAAACTAAATATAGAACTTCCGTGGAATCCAGCAATCCCACTTCTGGGTACTTATCCAAAAGAATTGAGGGGCACCTGGGTGGCACAGCGGTTAAGCGTCTGCCTTCGGCTCAGGGCGTGATCCCGGCGTTATGGGATCGAGCCCCACGTCAGGCTCCTCCGCTATGAGCCTGCTTCTTCCTCTCCCATTCCCCCTGCTTGTGTTCCCTCTCTCGCTGGCTGTCTCTGTCTCTGTTGAATAAATAAATAAAATCTTAAAAAAAAAAAAAGAATTGAAATCAGGATCTCAAAGAAATATCTGCACTCCCACATTCCTTGCTGCATTGTTCACAATAGTCAAGATACAGAAACAACCTACTGTTCACTGATGGATGAATGGCTAAAGGAGACGTCGATGTAGACACACACAGTGGAAGCTTATTCAGCCTTTAAAAAGAAGGAAATCCTACCATTTGCAAAAACACGGATGGATCTTGAGGACATTATGGTAAGTGAGATAAACCAACTGCAAAAGACAAATACTGCATGATCTCATTTATTTGTGAAATCTAATATATTCAGACTCATAGAAGCAAACTCACAGAATTCACAGAAGTTACCAGGTGAGGGGCAGAAGGAGAAGGACAGAGAATCTCTAGCAGATTCCATGCTGAGTGCAGAGCCCAACACGTGGCTCAATCTCATGACCCTGAGATCAAGACCGGAGCTGACATCAAGAGTCGGACACTAACTGACTGAGCTACCCAGGCGCCCCAAAGATGTTATTTTTTAAAAAAAGAACACAACTCTTTTTATTGTGAAAAAAATGTTATTACAAACTAGTTAATTAGTAAAAGAAAAAAAAAAACACCTAAATATAATGTGGTAACTCTCTTGGCCACCTACACCAATCAGGCTTAATTTTGAAATCCAGCGTTCTTAATACGTGAGTTTGGGGAGCTGGAAGGAACCCACGACAGTTGCCAGTTTTAACTTTTTCTCTGTGACTCACTGTGTGAGTCATGGTAGGAATAGACTCCAGGATGATTCCCAAATCTGATTCCAGCTCTGGGCCCCAGGGCTTCTCATTTCTTCCCTTATCGGGGTGAGTTCACTCCTCAGAGGAGACCATCTCTTGTGTCCCAACACGGAGATTTTGGTTTGTTCCAGAAGCTTCAGCAGGTAGGCTGGTGGCTGAGAGCCTGCCTGTGTTAGGGTAACAGTGTTGTTGCTGGTCACTGGGGGCGAGGGACTCCCCAGGCCCTGGCCACGTCATCTCTTCAACTGGGAGAATAACAGAGTTGCAGCGAGGATGGAGTGAGCACTTAGAACAATACCTGAAGCAATAAAATTTATTTTTATGTCCATATTTGTGTTCTTTCAGTTCCTTTAGAATCTGTTCCCTGCCTTTGGCTAGTTGGTGGGGCCGGCATGGGGGTCCCGGAGCCTCGTGTGGGACCTGGGCATCACTGGGGACTCTCCTCCATGATTAGGAGGATGGAGTTCACATTTGCAAGCACATTTTATTGGCCAAAGCAGGTCCAGTGACCAAGCCTGGCATTGAGGGGGGCAGGGAAGTGGACTCACGTCACGGGGGAGAAGGCACAGCGAATAACCGGAAGCAACACACCAGCCCCGCACAACAGCCATGATAACATGATATCACACTCAACAGTGCACGTCTCCACGGCCGAGGCAGTGCAGTAAGATCTTGATAATTCTCTTTACTCTTATTTAAGTCAACCTTCCTTCCCTTAAGTCTTATTAGTCAGGCTCACAGTTTGCATAAAATAACAGTTCTCTTCTGTGTGGACTTATCCATCCAATTGCTACAGAAGAGACACATTTCAGAACTGATTTTTCAAAGAGCGTGTAAGAGCTCATATCGCTAAGACAGAATGCTAGGCAAGATTGTTCTGG
The DNA here is from genome assembly GCF_017311325.1 of Ursus maritimus. NCBI lineage: Eukaryota > Metazoa > Chordata > Mammalia > Carnivora > Ursidae > Ursus > Ursus maritimus. Next base: position 45,260,611 of record NW_024424675.1, on the reverse strand, counting down.
TGGTTTCGTGAAGAGGTGTGGCGGCACTCGCCTCTGCAGGGAGGAGCTATGGGGAGCCCGATGTGCTCCTTGACCCAACAGCTGTTTCCTTGACCCATTTTGTCCAACTAAAGAAATAATCAAATGGAGAGTAGTTCCCAAGTATCGGGGGATCTGATCACTTGTGCACAGAATCCCCAGCTCTCTCAACTCCTAACTGCAAGCCACACCCCTACTGAGCCAGACCCTTCATCAGCACAAAGGCCAGAAATGTAAGCTCCTTGTCATCAGTCCTTGAGGGGAAACAGATCAAGGGGAATTGGAGAGGAGACCGTTGAGTATTTAAAGTTGGAACACTGCAGCTCCAAGATCAAAAGCCACCAAAGAGGTGACTTTGGGAGAAATAATGTCCCCTGAAAGTGTAAATTCAAAGCAACAGATAATCAAGAATTGGTTCTCCGATGTCTCAAGTGTGTCATCAAGGATTTCAGGTCTTGATGTACTGACAATGAACGGCATAATAAACTCTGATTTTCACGTTAGCCACGATGAGGGTTTGAAGCACCTGTTTTTCTGAAAGCGTGATAAAGAAGCAGCCGTTCGATGGCTTAATCGAATTCTGTGTAGAGCTCCAGGAGGCATTGATATTCATTCTTAGTGACTATCAACATGACCTCGGCCAAATAGCCCAGACTTATGGGAAACCCATCAAGGAGTCGGGCGGCGACTCGCGCTCATCCTGTCTGAAAATTAATGGCGTTACTCGGGGGCTCGCTGACCCAACTAACTCGAAAGCTCCTTACTTCCTGAGACTGCATGTTTGGGGTAGAATCTAATTCCACGTTTTCATCTAAAAGCTGGAAGATGTTTCTTTCTTCCTCATGCTCATCTGGCCACGTCCCATCTGGTCAGGGCCCACTCCCTCACGCCGCATCACCCACCCAATCAGACCCTGGGGTTGAGGCTCGGCAGCCTGTTTTAACTTGATGTGTGTGCGAGCTCGGGACTCATTCTCCCCGCCTCTCCCCTCCCAAAAGACGACTCTGCAGCTTTCCTCCCTTCAAAACTGTGATGCCTCCTCCTCCAGCCCTCCGTGCGGCCGCAGGCCCTGCTTCCTCTTCCGAGAGAGCAGAGCAGGGTCAGGGGAGGACTTCGGCACCCGTCGTCGTCGCCCCCGCCTGTGCGCAGCTCCACCTCGGCTTCTGTCCTGCCCGTGGTCATGTGTGGTGCCCACTCCCTCTTCCAGGACGCGGCTGCAGTCATTCACCATGTCTCCCGCCCTTTGATCGTATTTATAATATGAAATCTATTACTAGCAGGATTCCTGCCTAAACCCAAGACAGACCAACATCGAGACTCTCCGGGTCCCATATCGCCCTCCAGCCCACTTTATGATGTTCCCTGTACGTTCGTTTTCTCTTCACTTGTACCAAGTTCCTCTCTTCCCCCTTCACTGCTGACTGTGCCATCAAGCTTGCACACCTTCTACTCACCCACCTGCTCTGTGAAGGACCCTCGCCTCTCCCGCGGTGGCCCAGGGGTCTCATTCAGCTCTCGTCTGGTGTGTCTGTAGCACCGGGCACAGCGTCTCATCTCTCCTTTCTTCACTAGGACTCTGGGCCCACAGACTTTCTTGGTCCCACGCTTTCCCCATGGGTACTCCTCATCTCCCGTGCTGGTTCCTCCTCATTTCTTTAACCTCAAAATGTTGGGATGCCTAGGGCCCAGGGCTCTGTTCTGCTCACTTCTTGACCTCCAGCAGGTCCCTCAGGCAGTGGTTCTCAACCTTGGCTGAACATCGGAATCACCTGGGGAGTTTCGAGAACTCTCACCACACCCTAGATTGATTCCATCAGAATCTCTGGGGTGGAACAGAGGCATCTGAGTGTTTTCAAAGCTTCCCAGGTGATTGCTAGGTGCAGTCAAGTTTGAAAACCACTTTCCTAAGGGATCTCATCCTGTTTATGGCCAAATCATCTATATGCTAATAGCCCCCATTCTAGAATCCCAGCAAGCCCCTCTCCCTTATGATCCAGACTCTGCCTCAGCATCTGCAATGAGATGCCAGAGATGCAGCTCACACTTAAAACGTTCCAGCTGAACTTCTGGTCCAGCACCCAAAATTCGACGATGGACTTCTTCATCTCAGCAGATAGAAAATGTATCTTTCCAGGTTCTCAGGCCAAAGACCTGAAGGTGTCCTCAGTCCCCCTCTTCCTCTCCCACCAATCTGTAGCAAGTCCTAGAGCTCAGAGCATGTCCGGGGCCTGACCATCTCCCACCATCCGCACTGCTGCCACCCTGGGCCCAGCCGTCTCCGAGGCTTGCAGCAAGCTCCCTCCCGCTGCAATCTCTCCTTATTCTCTCTCTCTCAACGGGGTCAGAACAATCTTTTCAAAACGTGAGTCAGTTCTTGTCTATCCTGTGCTGAAATGCTCCTGTGGCTTCTGATTTCACCAAGGGCAAGACCCAAGGGCACCATTTCCTCTTTAGGGACTTTTTCTTAACCATCTTTGTATCTATAGCCCATTTCGTGCCATTGTTAATCAGAGATTATCAAAACAGATGGCAGAATTCTTCCCAGCCACACACACAAAAAAATGTTATCTCTTTTCTACATGACAAGAAAACATTTTTAGATAGTTCTAGATCAGCATTTTCTAAACTTACTTGACCATGAAACATTTTAAAATTATAATATATTGATGGGATACCAAGAGGAGTTTATGAAATATAAATGTAAGCTTAGATTAAAGCAGACAGCATCAAAAAAAGTTCTCGCAGGTGAATTAATAACTTAAAGCAGTGATAAAAATTTGATTCATATTCACTTTGCTTTAATACAGAACAAAACACAAATTAAAGAAATGTGCTTATGTGTAAGTTAATGAGAATCAAATATAGGAACATAAAGTAATTTCTTTACACTGTGCATTTTTGTTATGAAAGATGTGCTCCAAAAGCTGGTCTCTTGAGTAGTGCTGGGGAGGGTAGTTTGTACAACACAGCTGCTTAGAATTAGGGCCGATGCTGTTGTGTCTCATCCCCGTGTGAGGGGCAGGACCAGCTCTAGGTCTGCATTTTGTTTAATCAGTGGGATATGAGCATTCTGCTTCTCTGTGCGTGATGTGCGTGGACTTTTCACAAAGTGGCAACTATACTTCTCTCATGATGGGGAACAACTGAGTTAGGCTCCTCCAAAACTCATGCCCCTTGGGTTTTGTTTATTCATTGATCTGATCTTGGCATTTTAGAAACCGAACCTGGGTATGCTTCACTTAGGAGCCCTCACTTGAACAGTTCCAGACAGTTCAGGAACTTCGAGAATTTCTGTGGTGGTTGTCGTTGTGCTTGTTTTGATAAAACTGCCTCCCTCCAGCCTCGGGTCTGTGGGGAACCAATTTGTGCGGTATAAATATTTCAGACACCATAAATGTTGAATAATGCCACAGATACATGTTGAAATATTCAGGTGAAATGCACGACACGGAGCAGTGGCCCACCAGCAGCCAGCATCAGCTGAGGGGCCCCTGGCAAGCGCTCAGCCTGGGGCAGGTGCGGTGAGGGGGCTCAGAACCCGAACGCCTGGGTCCACATCGCGGCGGCTGGGTGCCAGGTACATCTCTACCTCTGCTCTTTTATCTGTAAAATGGGAACAGTAGTCCTGAAGGACTTACATAAAGATGAAATGTCTGAAGCATTAGAGAAGTTCCTGGCCTGTTTATGTGCATTAAGCTATCTTTCTAAGCTACATTATCACGGAGCGATAGGAATAATGATATTTGGTGTCTTTATACAAATGTCTACAAAACGCATTTTAAAAAACCGAAGGTTAGAAGTATGATTGTCCCTTCCTCAAATAGTTAAAAATAGAAATATCCTACCCTCCAGCAAGCATACTACTGGGTATTTACCCAAAGGATACAAAACCAGTAATTCAAAGGGACACAGCCCCCCCGCCATGTTTATAGTAGATACAATAGCCAGGTTATGGTAGCAGACAAGTGTCCATTGACCAATGAGTAGATAAAGAAGATGTGGTCTATACATACACGGAATATTACTCAGCTCTAAAAGGAATGAAATCTTGCCATTTGCAACGATGTGGATGGAGCTAGAGAGTGTGACACTGAATGAAGTAAGTCTGCCAGAGAAAGACAAATACCATACAATCTCACTCGTTTGTGGAAGTTCAGACACAAAACAAACAAGTAAAGGGGCAAAAAAGAGAGAGAGAAAGGCAAACCAGGAAACAGAGAACACGCTGCTGGTCACCGGAGGAGAGGTGGGGGGATGGGGAACAGGTGATGGGGTAAAGGAGGGCACTTGTCCTGACGAGCGCTAGGTGATGGAGGGAAGTGCTGAATCTCTATACACCTGAAACTAATGTGACACTGTATGTTTCCTAACTGGAATTGAAATAAGAACTTATAAAAAAGAAGTACAACCCTCCTGCTTCTCCAAAGCAACAGTTGTGAATACCTTCCATGGATCATATCTGGGGAAACGTTGCCCTGAAGCAGCTGATACACTTAGACTTTTCTCCTCTCCTTGCACATGTGTTAAGCTGTCCACTGGACACTGATCTGGAAATAATGCTAACAAGAAGTATCATTTACTGAACACTTTTGGCCCCACTACTACGCTGTGGGTCGAGGTGTTTGGCTTCTAACTCCTAAACCAGTCCTGCAAAGCAGTCATTGCATCTCCGTCTTCTGAGGAAACATTCGCTGACTCGCCTAGATGCTTTGGATGGTGAGTGGGGAGCCTGGCGGAGTTGGGGGAGGAGGGCGGGGAGGCTGGGAACAGCCCCGGGTCTCTGTGTGCCTTATCCACCTCAAATACTAAGTTCAGGGCTCTTGCTCCTCCTGGAAAACAAACAGCACCACCTGTGAACCAGAAGAGGGGAAAGACTCTGGGGCTGGAGGGAGCTTGCCAAGGGTCTCCCGGCAGGAACTCCCAAGTTCTGGACACCACGTTGAGGATGGTGGACCCCGAGCCCTCTGACAAACCCTTTGTCCTCCTTGTTGCTCCTGACTCCATCATCTTTATGTCTGTGTATCCATGACACCCCAGAGGTTGTGAATCTTGACTGTCTTCCCCGCCAGCCCTTAACTAATTCATTGACCTGCTTTTAGCCCATCAAACTTTAAAACACGTCAGACTTTGAATCTGCCTGTGGTTCTCACTCCCAAACAACACCCACACTCACACTCAGAGGAGGACAAAGCCAGCTCCAGGTGACTCACAGGTTTAGTCACCTTGTCCTGGTGCCTCCCCCACCCCGCCCCACAGCTTGGCTCCTGGGGTAAACAGGCAAGAGAAGCCAGGAGTGTCACCTCCCCAGGGGAGCAGCTTGATGAGGGAGAAGGTGGATTCATGCCTGACACGAACGCCTCCACGTTTGTTTTAAATTCTCCCGCCTCAGGAATACAAATATTTGGATACACACAGAGGCCAAAAAGTAAAATAAAAACCACACATACTCTCATCTCCTGCAGATTACTGCGGACCCTTAGGCTAGTATGGACCATCCTATAAACATAGTTCCATAATCATCTTCTTCAACCAAACACCGTGTGCATTTTCCGTGTAATACTCATTTCTCATAGCACTCTTTCTCGTGAGTTACAGGATGTAATATAGCATATAACACGATGCCATAATGCCATTCACTAACTTCTGAGCATTCGTGCATTTTCCACGTGCTTAGATTATAAATAACAATGCAGTGAACATCTTTAAATATACATAATTGTACATACGTTACATTTCTATAATTATTTCTTAGCCCCTAATCTTAGAAGTCAAATTCCTGGGTTGAAAGGCATGGATATATTCAAGGATTTTAATTTGTATCTCTAAGGACCTCCATGGGCATATTGTACCAATTTAATTTTTACAAATAATTGCTAAGTGTACCTCTCCTGATGCCAACTTCCTTAAAATTACACCTTATTTTTTAATCTTAGGGCAATAATATTTTATAAATATGTTAGCATATAATATTTTATATATTTTTTAACGAGCAGTGTTGCACATTTTTTTCGTATTTTAAGAAACACATTGACACTTTTCCTGAATTGTTAGTAACAGCCCGTTGGCCACTCTATGAATTAATTTATTGTTCTATTTATACAATAACACATTAATACTCAGCATGGAAGATCCAAACAACAGGAAATGTAGAGAATAAGATGTGTCCTTTCTTCATCTTCTACTCTCACCCATTTTTCGTCCCCAGGAAGGTACGGCAGTTAGAACACTCGTGTGCCTTCTGCTGGACGGTCTCCCAGGGACAGGCGGCTGGGCTCAGGTGAGCGCACTCGACGCTCTGAGATGCTTCAGCAAAGTGTCCCCCGAACGCCCACCAATTTACCTTCTCACGAAGGTGCTGGACGCTGCCTTTCCTTCAGACTCCTACGGCACCAGATGGTTTCATCTTTATTTTGTATTTGCTACGTGATGAGCCCGAGTTGCTGTTTGGACCTGCGACGCCTTTGGTAGGGGATCAACCATCTCTTCACATTTACTGAGCATTCGATTTCCTCTCTGAATGTCCTTTCCAGATCCTATACTCATGTCGGATATGAGCAGAAGCCATGCGGGGGGAGGCAAGTGGGTGGAGAATTAATTGTAATGAAAAGAATCTGTGTGAACCAGAGGGAATTCCCAGAGGGAATCCATAGGAGACAGCAGGACATACGTATGTCTGTGAGTGTGTGTGTGTTCCTGCCATCCCGTTCAATTATATGTGTATAATTAATATAAAATATTAAAATAGTTAATAAATAATAATAAATAACAATGTTATATATAATTTAATGGAACATAAAGAATGTAATGAACATATGTATATTTAATTTAATTTCTTCCATTAGAATCATCTAAATTATACATAGATACATAGTTAATATAACATTGCACCTGTAATGTGTGTGAGTGTCTCTCTCTATAGGGTGCCTATTTTTGAGTGGAATGGAACATTCGTCGAGTGGCCGGGTGAGGGAGAGCTGGAAGGAGAGCCTCACACGCCCCGACCACCTGCAGGACCCACAGACTCAGTGGGCCTTCCCAAGTGTCCAGTCCGTGCCCAGCCCCGCACTGGGTGCTGGGTGCAGTGAGGAACCCATCCAGCGTGAATACTAAGCACTGAAAACTTCAGCATATATGAACTGCAACATGACAAGAGACTGTTGGCTAAATGCACGAGAAGAGAACGTCCAGAGCCAGGCAGTGAGGGAAGCAGGGGCGGGGCCTCTGTGACCTGCAGATGTCTCCACGCTCCTTTTCTTCCGAGTAGGACACAGAGCGTGGAACTCAGAAAACCCCATGTGCTGAGCAGAGGGTGCGTTGGCACTGACTACTCTACATGGTTGCTCTGGGTGGACTTGGGGACAGCCTGTGTGAGGCCTGGTGCCCTGTGACACCGGGACAGGATACAAAAGGGCATGTGGCTGGCCCACTTCTTCCCAGCTGGAGAGGACTCTGCTCCCCGGGGACCCCAGCCACATCTGGGGACATTGCTGGTTGTCACATCTGCCACGTGGGGGCTGCTGGCATCTCGTGGGCCGTGGCCAGGGACACTGCTGAATGTCCTCCAGTGCTGAGGACAGTCCCTGCAACACAGACCTCCTGACCCGAAATGTCACTGGGGTCCAGGTTGAGAGCGCCTGGCCTAGGCTGAGGGAATCCGTCACGCTGTGGGCTTAGAGGTCAGCGGTCAGATTACGCAGCCCGACACCTAGCTCCTCTGCACCGTGGAACGTCACATGGGAACGGCACACAAGCCGCGCTTGGGGAGGACGGGAGAGCTGTTTTCCACGTGCCTCGTCTAGAATCCTCTCACCACAGACTTGGATCTGCAACTCAGGGCACGCTGGCTCACACAGATAATGAAAAACGGTGACTTTCAGTTCGTCCAGCTCCTTCTCAAAGCATTTGCAGTTGCAGACCTGATGGTAAGTGAATTTCGGTATGAATTCAGCTCAGCCTGACTGATGTCATTATAATTCCGAGGGGACGTCCTGGGCCTTTAATCGCAAGAGGTGCCATAATCCCACCATGTAGGAGGAATTCGTCCCACCACAACAAACAATGTCAGTAATCTATAAATAACCTGTGTTTCTGCTCCAGGCTGAAGGTCTAGCTGCCGATTCACAAGGCAGTGGTGCGACGACCTGCACCGGAAATCATATTCACTCAAGTACGCTTAGCGCTGATTCCAGCGAGGACGTCTTTTCCTTCTTCTTTCCCTCCTAGGCTGTAATGAATTAACACGTGTTGTTTACATTGAGTAGAGAGATTCATTTGCTTCAAAGGAGCATGTATGTTTCTTTATGAGATACTCGCATCTCCCATTTCGGGGATGACACAGTTACGTAAAACATAATGAAAAACTTTCATTAGATTTGAAAAATATATACACATGAAAATCTTGGTGAATGTGGAGAAATAAGATGAAGGGGCTTGGTAAGAATATTCAAGGCATCCATTTCTTATTTTGTTCGTTCAGCACGTACATTAAGCACTTTCCATGTGTGTTTCGGAACCCACATTTTATACATTATAAGGGATGCATTTTTATAACAGTTGTACTTATCACTTTCCAAAACGATCACTGTAGAGATTATTTACAAATAATTTCTTGCAACAGGATAGCCCATTTCAAACGCTTTTTAGCTACAGATTCTATTTACCAATGTTCTCAGGGTTGTGGAGACAGAGCCATTGGGTACAAAGGTGCATCCCAGACGGGCACTGCTGTGGGGGGGCCAGGTCTGCTCTGGGGAGCCACACATGGAAAACAGTGGACAAGGGAAGCCATGGGTAGCGAGTAAGAACATTAGCCCAAGAGCTCAGGCACGCAGCAAAGACAAACCCATCAGTTTAGTATTTATTTCCATTCTGCCGCTCTGTGCTGACCGCTCCCTCCTGGCTGTCACCACGGGCTCGGCCGTCACAGGGCTCTCCACTGCCCGCCCCACCGCCAGCCCCAAAGCACAGATGGGTCCTCGGTGCTCACCATCCACGTGCTCATTGCCCCCGGACACAAGGTCCTTGGACGCAGAACAGCAGTGTGGGTAAGACCCAGCTGCTTGAGCTGAATGTCAGGATTCAGATCCCCCCTGACCAAGTACTAGCCAGCTGATCTATGAAATGGAGGTTCGATAGTAGTAACTTCCCTTCAACACTGTTGTCAGGATTCAACTAAGCACCGCCGAGGAACTGTACCACCACCCAGCCTGGCCCAAACGTGCACAGCGGCAGGAGTCCCCAGCCCAGAGTGGGAGATTTTCGTGTCACATCCGGGCCGGGGCTGGGAGACACAGCACTTCAACCCCAGCCTCCCCTGGTGCGGCACCGACCCCAGAATGCTGCCCCAGGCTGTTCATAGCCCCCAGGACCGCCTTTCTGCTCCTGCCCTCTGCCTTCTTCTGCCTGCTCTGCTCATTCCCTTTTGGGCACCTTTACTCCTCACATCTAGTAAAACGTCTCAAGGATTTATTCTCTTACAAGAGAAGTGCCGAGCTCGCATCTTCTGGCACCTTCTCTTTCCTTAGGTCCACAGACACTTCCAAGCCTAGAAAAGAGCAAAGGTCTGGCTGCAGCCCAAGCTGGACCCAGAAACTCCAGGGCGGTCCTGGGATTTGATCTCGTTCTCTGCACGCCTCGGCTGTCTTGCATATGGGCTAGTAGATGCTCAGACAGGCTGCAGGTGCATGATGGGGAGGTGAGAACCTCTGAGTGGTCTGCAGGGAATGAGATGAGCCATGCCCATGACCTCAGGGTCCATCTCAGCGTCTGTGCTCTGCACCTCAGCAGGCGATGAGAGAGGTGGGTCAGAAGTTTTCAGGGGTGCAGAGTCAGGCAGAACATTCCAGAATAAAATCCCCACCACAGAGCTGTCACTGCTTGAAAGGAGCATGGAATCATACAAGTGGGTGAAGTAGAAGCAACAGGTGTCTAGTGCGACCTGTCTCCTGACCAGTCTCCATCCCTTAGGAGAGCAGCCACCTGTAATGGAGTCTGAATGACCCAGGCACTTGACACCCACCCCTCTAACCCTCATGAGTGCCCTGCTCAGTAGATGCCATCACACTCTTCAGTGTTAGGGAAACTGGGCTTGGAGGAAGGGGAACCTGGAAGGGTGACTGGGATATTAGCCCAAGCAGTGCAAAGTAGGAGAGTTTGAGTAACGTTGTGTAGTGTCAGTGCCCGATGCCTGGCAACCCTCCCTCCCGGGCCGCTCGCAGCTCAAATGGATAAGGACCACACTGTGTGTGTCAGCAGGTGGCTGGGGCGATGGTCCTATTGACCCTGTCATTTCTAAGCTGCACTGCTCTCGAGTCTAATGACCCCCAACGGGCAGTGGTCCATAATTCATTAGCTTTGTGTTCCTCCATTCTAGCCGTCCTTGTCCTCCTTCACCCCAAATCTAAGCACAAGCAGTGAGGACATGGAGTGCTCTCACTGAAGGCATCCGTGGGGGGCACCCTTTTCTAGCCCCCCATGCCCCCTTCCCCCAAACCCTTCCTCCACTCCCACTGTCTCCCTTCACTTTGGCCCCCTCCTGAACTACTGTGCCCTTCCAGCTCTCCCTTCCTCACCAGCTCCCACCCATGGTCATGGGTGCTTAGTTTAGAAGTGGGTGTCAGACACCAGCGGGGACAACCAGGGTCCTTCCTGTGGCTTGTGAACCGGAGAAGAGGTCATCTCTCTCCTGTGACTCAGTGTCAAGCACATTAGCATCTGAGACCAGCTGGTGGCCATGTTCCCTCCCGTCTGGAAAGAGCTAGTCTGTGATGAGAAAGTATGAGGCTGAAGGCAGATGGAAATCATGCGGGGGGCGGGGGGGGGGGTCCTGCCTCTGAATCTTCAGCCCCACCCACTCCTGAAATGCAGGATTTCCCTTCCTCCCTTGTTCATCATTCCCTGCACGTACTGTGAACCAGCACACGCTCCTTCTCACTTAGCTGGCTGGAGCTGAGTTACTGTCACTCGCAACTAAAAAGTCTTAGCTCACACATATTTCCCATAATTCCCAATCCAGATGTCAGTTCCCCGTCTATGCCATTTGCTTGTAAGTCCGTTTTGACAAATTGCATTTCTACAAGGAGGCATAATTGCGAGCCTGAATGGGCCGGAGGAAAGCATCTGCCTGCAACCCAAGGCCAAAGACAGTCGTCGTACGCACCTCTGTAATCTCGACTCCCAAAATCAAGTCCGTCCATTCACTTGCTCAACCACACGTTCATCTTAAAGATCCTCGCTCAGTGTTTCCTACCAGCAAAGCTCCCACATGACTAGAGAGAGGACAGAGACAGACCGTGGACCCTGAAGGAGCAAACGATAAGCTGTGGGTGAGCGTCGCTGTGCCTGGAGAAGTGGACAAACATCACAGCAGAAGTACAGGGGGTCCCTCAGGAGTTTGGAGGTGGCAGGTGTTACTCCCAACTTAAGAACGATGTCGCAGGTAAGAGTCCGTGGTGTCGGACTGAGGCGGGCAGGCTAAGATGGGGGCCCAGGGCATGAGTTCCAGGAGGGGCAGGAGAACTGTGAGCATTCTCTTCCTACTTGAGTCATTAACCAACAAAGAGCTACACAGAAGCCCGACGGCTACAGCGAGAAAACGGTCACCTTTCTCAGAAGTCTAGCACGCAGACTCACCTGGCTGGTCCCAGGATCCGCTGCACAGCTGTAGGCCCCCTACGGAGGGAGAGACAAGTTTAGGTCGTGGCAAAGATCCAGGGTGACTGCAGACCCCACGGCGGATGCTGAGAGCCAAGGAAGGTGCTCCTAATGATTACTTTGGAACGGCCACCGAAAATCGAGACTGCTCTGGGCAAACAGAGTAGGCCAGAACCCTCTCGCTGCAGAGAGGGAGCCAAATTCCACGGGGAGAAGGAACGTGGCCAAGCGTGCTCAGATCCTTCCCCAGCTTGTCAGCCGGAAAGCCCGGCTCCCCTGAGCACTTGTGCTGGGGAGAGAAACCAAAGGGTCTAAGGAGTTCTTTCCCGGGGAAGCACCAGGACTGCAGAATACATGTTCTATGAAGCAGGACTTTTTTAAAAGGAACGGTATATTTAAAGTAGCACACAGGGAACAAAGTTACAGCAGGAAACGCGAGTAGCACCAGGCTGGGAGGTGCCCTGCTCGCCCACACACACGGTCGACCCCACGGACTCCTCGGCCACTGGCTGGCAGGCATTCTGCTGAAGGAGCGACTCCGACAGACACCTCACATGACTTCCTGAATTCATTTAATCCTGCTAACAATCCTGCAGACCGGGGTCCCTGCCATCACCCTTGACAGATAAGGAAACTGAGGCTCAGAGATATCTGGTGACTTGCTTGGGATGTCAAAGCTGCGAAAAGGCAGAGCGGATTTGGACTTGAGACACCAGCCTCCAGAATCCACCTGCCGGCTGTCTTCTCACCTGAAAGCGGCCCCCGGGGGCTGCTCTTGATGAAACGTCCACGAGGAGAAGAGGACCTGGAGCCCCGGACTGATGCTGGGAAAGAGCCACGAGCGTCTCTGTGTGACTCCGGACTTGCTTGGCTTCAGAGGGAGCGGGAGCAGAACGCAAGCCCACACATCACGCAGGGGCTGCGCGCACTCCCCTTGGCTTAATTACAGGTAGTCAGCGTAGACTCACCAAAGGAAAACCACGCTTGGCCGATCTGATAGAATTTTTCAAGGAAACAGCACAAAGAGTCAACAGGAGAAAGCCTGGCTATAATTTACTTGGACTGGAAGGAAGCGTTTGATATAGTGGCACACAAAAGCCTAATATTCTAGGTCAGCAAGTATGCACTGACGAGGGAGCTGCTTGAATGGGCGAGGAACTCGTCAAGATCTTCAAGACAGAGAGGAGTAGAGTCAGTGCCAACAGCTCGGTGAAGGGAGGACGTGACGACCGGAATCCTGCCGACACCAGCACTCCGGCAGGCTTTGTTCATCTCCGGACCGTTCCGTTAGCGATGGAGGACTGAAGAGAAGGCCGCCGGCTTTTTCCAAGGGCCGCGAGCCTTCAGTTTGAATTCCTTAGTCAGAGAGATAGTCTGGAGGCAAGCATGGGTCAGGAAGAAGTTTTATTTGGCAGCTGGAGCTGAAACAGCAATTTTCACTGAAGTTGCCTGAGTGAATTTAGATTCTTCTGAGGATTTGAAACGGTCTGAGCATCAGAATGTTTGAGCTTTGAGTTTTGCTCCCAGCATTTCTTTATCTTCCTGGCAACCATCGTGCGACTTCTCTCTGAAGAGCTCCGCCCTCTCACGCCCTCAGCTCACACCCACAGGAGGTTCTCTCCTCACCCCTCAACGTGGGGTGCAGAACCTCACCCCTCAACGTGGGGTGCAGAACCCCGGCTGATCTACTCATCACCTGATGCTCCCAAGGGCAAGATCGTCCGGTCAGAGTGGACCTCAGCCCCGGCTCGGCGACGGCTGTGACAGACCCCCCTCTGCGGGGGAGCCCCGAGGAGACACGCAGCCTTCACCTGGGGGCAGGTCTGAGCCTGGGATGTCACTCAGCAAGCTCCATGCTGAGGGGAGGCCGCTGGGCTGTGGCCGTGCTCAGGAAAAGGCAGAGCACAGGGACCCGGTCTGGGTACGGTCATAGCCGTGAGTGTTTTCTTCACGGAGAAGCTGGCTTGGGTTGCACTTCTACTGCTTGCAGCATGAAGAATTCTGACTGAAACAAACATCACCCCCCCACCCCAAATTCTACAGCTTGTGTATTACTGTCAGGTTTATAGACACAGACCCTTTGTTCCAGAGCTTCAAGTAAAAACCATAAAATGGAAGAATCTCTGAACCAATTAGCAGCGATGGCCCGACTGTCCCAGGGCCGAGAACCTCGCCAGCCCACATGGTGCTCAATGACCACACCCCAAATTCTTCCAGGGAGAATCGGGGAACCTACCCAGACCCACACGCCCATTTCATATTAGAGGAAACGGAAGCCAACAGAGGGTCCTATCCACCAACCCTGTAAGATCCTGCTTCGGGGCAGTAACGTGACGTGATCATCTAGTATAAACTGGGTTTTGTCCCAGGACTACGATGCGCCTGATCCATTTGCCATCGTCACCCTCACTGCGTCATCAGTGTGCCTGCCCCCACAGTGTGCTGGACACCGGGCTGAGCGTCTCACCAGTGTTACCACGTGCCATCATGAAGTCATCCTGTCAGATGCTCTCATCAGCCCCCATTTACACGCGGGCAGTAATCCAACACTCATTTTGGCTAACAGATATGTTTTCAGTACCTGTGATATGGCAGCACCTGTGAGAAAGCCCCGAGAAAATAGTGTCCCCTCCCTCCCTGGAGCTGGAGCCCAGTGTGGCCGGGCAGGGGCTTCTGGCTGGCGCTGGGGAGACGGGCAGGGCAGGACTAACCGGGGTCTTCAAGGGCGCTGCTAGGGACTTAGTTCTTTATCTCATGAGCCACAGAGGATCATTTATGGATTTTCTTTAGGAGGAAGAGGTGATGAGTCTTGCATTTTAACAACAATTTGGAATCATGTGGGGTTGCAGAGATTAAACAGTACAAGGAGATTTGGGAAATACTTGGAGGTAAAACTTTAAGATGTGGGAAACATGGATTAAGGAGGATGAACAAGGGGGATGCCAAGGATGATGGTGAGGGCTTGAGTTGGCGCACTGGGTGGAGCATGGCGCCAGGTGCCAAGACAGGACCACAGATGGAGATCTGGCAGGGCAGACCGGGGGGTCAGTTCAGGTTACACTGAGTTTGAGAAGCATCTGACACGTAGTGCTGTTGAGTGTGAGATTGGGCCGGGCGATCATCTGGGAGTCTTTGGTTTATAGACAGCGATTTGAAACACTGAAGTGGATGAGACCCTCTAGGGAAGAATAAAGAGTAAGAGTCAGACAAATAAAAGTAAAGACAAATAAAGAAGAAAGAGTAAGGACAGAGCCTGGAGAATGCCCACATTGGAAAGCCAGGTAGGCAAGGATGAGGAAGGCAGGTCAGAGAGCGGGTGTCGGTGCTGGGTGGGCTGGGGGACATGGGGACGAGGCAGAACGTGGCACGCCAGTCAAGTCCTGGTCGGCGGCAAGTGAAGGCAACTCAGGCCTGGATGCACAGTGGAGGAGGGAAGGAGAGTGTGGCTGGTGCAGGGTGAGATGTAGGTGAAGGGAGTCAGGAGGTCAGTTTATAAAGATGGGAGATAGGCATGTTTACGAGCTGGAAGGGAGGGTGGCAGCCGAGAGACTGAGGTTATGGGAGGGGAGAAAGTATAACTGGGAACCCAAGTGTCACAGGCAAGTGTGGGATTCAGGACTAGGATGGGAGAGTGGACCACCGCCAAGGAGGGTCAGCTCCTTCACTGGACCTCGAGGAGACACCCTCCTGGTTGGCCGGCCTCCCTCTCCGGTTGGTGTCTTGCGTGATGTGTCATGCTGCCCTTAACTACACTGACTGTCACTTGTTTCAACAGCTCTGTGACTTTGAGTGCCAACAGTTCTCAACAACGTAATGCACATGACCCTTCTGGGAGTCTTTGCTGGTTAGCCGGCCTCTTGGGTACCTGACCCGTTTTTAATATAACACATTCAGGTAGTAGCCTGGTGAACGTTGGTTGTGGTCTCTGACTGATGCTCTTAAAGATTCGGATTTCTTTTTTTTTTTTTTTTAAAGATTTTATTTATTTATGTGACAGAGAGACAGCCAGCGAGAGAGGGAACACAGCAGGGGAGTGGGAGAGGAAGAAGCAGGCTCCCAGCGGAGAAGCCCGATGTGGGACTCGATTGCTGGGATCACGCCCTGAGCCGAAGGCAGACGCTTAACGACTGAGCCACCCAGGCGCCCCCAAGATTCGGATTTCTAATGCCCAGACTCAGGGGCTAGTGATTCAAGAGGTGAACAGGTGGGCCAAGGGAAGCTGACTTCCACACAATTTCTGTGTTTTGTAAGGTGTTTGGTCAGATTTGGGAACAATGGCGTTAAGACATTGATGACGATCTGTGGGTCCCCGAGTAGCCCGGTCTATACAAACAGAATAATCGATGGTCTCCATGGTAGGCTCAGGATTCCCAGGAGTTTGCAGACATTGACTTGTAACAGAGAACCGGGCTGAATGAAAGCTGGTGGGGCTCAGCCTGGGCTGCACGCTACAGTCACCTGCGGGGCGGGGGGCGGGGGGGCATTCGGCAGCTCAACTCCACGGAGCTGACTTTGACCAGTGGAATTTGAGTCTTTAGGTATGGGATTCACTATTTTTCAACAGCTTTACTGGGACATAATTTACATACCACAAAGCTCACCTGCTTTGCGTGTACAATTCGGTTTCAGTATATTGACAGAGTCGTGCAACCATTCACCACAATTACATTTTCATCATTTCAACAAGTTTCCCAGCTAATGCCAATGCGAGGCCAGGTTTGAGACCTGCAGGAAAACATCGTTCACGGAGACATGCTTAAACCATACACCACAAGCGCGGTGGTCAAGAGGTAGGGTCCAACGGATCCAGTCCTGAACCAGATCTGAGCCGTCCATCAGTGGCTACAAAGGACCGATAAAAGACTACACATGAATTGCTAAAACACAAGGTCCATTTCAAAGTACCTACGTTCCTACGTCTATTCATTCATTCATTCATTCAAATGATATGTGACCAATATATAGTGATCGCCTGCTACGTACCAACCACCGTGGTAGGTGCCAGAGGTTCGAGGAGGGGCAGAAACGGAGTGGGTGCAGGGCCTCTTGGAGTTCGCAAGGAATCATGAACCATCGTTTATCCTCTGACAGAACAGACCACGTGCACAGGGAGTCAGAATATTCAGGCTGTTGTCATTGAAAAGCTAGCATGCGGGTGTTTTGATTCGTCAGTTGCAGGTGCCAATTTCCCCGGGTGCTTTGCTCCTCAGGCCAGGGACATATGCATGGTGACTGATGCCCCAAAGCAGGGCAGACAGGGGCTGACAGTGCTGAAAACTCGGGAACTACTGACTGAAGACGTAGCCTGTTGCTGAGTCTGGGCATGGAAATCTGTGTGCCCACAACTTAGCACTAACGGCGACACTCAGGACAGGCTGGAAGCAGGAGCAGACGGTGGTGCTGCGTGGCTTGAGATTTTCTTCACAAACTCGATTTGAAGACTGAAGGAGGAGCATGTGCCAGGGCCATGAGTGGGATCTGAGGGGCTGGGGGCTCTGCAGGGAAGGACCACCGCCGAACACCATTGCGAGCAGGGACGCACAGTGTCAGACGCAGGTGGAAACCCGGCTGCCCCAGGGAACCAGGCTGCTCAGTCCGTGAGCCGCTCCAGCCCCCATGGGCAGCGTCTGTGGACCGAGTCCCGCCAGGCAGCTTGCATCTGACGCCTGCCAAGGTGCACCCCGTGCGCCACGGGGAGGACTTGGCGTATGTGCGCAGGAGGAGGGAGACGCGGGCCCGCGCGCTGAGCTGGACACCTTGAAGCTGTCCCTCAGCAATAACAGACTCTGTTCTGTCCTCAAGACAGACCGGCCCTGCCCCAGCAGGAGTCCTACAACCCGGCTGAGAACATTTGTCATCCCAGAGACCAAGGCATTGCCTCCAGCCCAGCCTGCTCTCCGCCAACACCCTCCCCATCCCACGGTGCCTGTAATGCTCCGGGAACAGCAGGGCAGACGGGGGTGGTGGCGGAGGAGGATGTCGCCGGGGTGGAGAAAGACAGGCTTGTTATCTTCTCCCTCATTGTCTTCTGGGAGAAATGACCGGCAGCTGCGCAGTTTGTGCGGCGAGAACCCCAGAAATGATTCATGTGTTGCTATGTTAATTAGCAGCAATCATTTCTCCGCAGAGCAACCCAACAAATATGATGACCAAATAAATGTGTGCTTCCACACCAACAGCAGTGTTTAATCTGGAGAGCAGAGCTCGTGCAAGGACGGCCCGGGGAGAAGGCAGGCTCTGCTTCCAGGGGAAAGAGCACATTCCTGCCTGCCGCCCAGCCTGGGAGAGGGGGTCCTGTGAGTGGGGGCTCCGAGCCTCTGCCTGGTTCTCTGGGTCACAGTGCTGGAATCGAGTGGGGGTGATGATACTAATAATATGCACAGCTCACTTCCCATGTGCCAGACGCTCCGACTAAGAATGTTACATGCAGTATCCCATGAGACATTCTTATTTTTTTAGACTCGCCACTGATTTCCACAGAGGCGTAGAGGCTCAGAGAGGTGAAGGGACTTACCCCGAGACTCTCAGTAAGTGGCAGGGCTGAAACTCGAGCACGGGTGTGTCAAGCACCACAACGAAGCTCTTACCAGCACTAGGAAGCGGGGTTATCAGCTGACGGTCCAGGGTCCCAGCGGATGCCTGAGAGGGTTCCTCCACAGGATGTTTTCTCTTGCAGACCCTCAGCTCAGGAAGCAGAGTGATGGTGATGCAGGAAAGACGTTAAGGTTCGAAGCCCACGGCCAAGAAAGAATTCTCGAGACATGTTCGGTGCAAAAAGGTGGTCTTATTAAAGCACGGGGACAGGACCGGTGGGCAGAAAGAGCTACACTGGGGTCAGGAGGAGTGGCCCATTGTAAACTTTCAAGTTGGGAGGGGGTTAGGGATAGCCTAAGTCTCTATGGAATTTTGGGAACAAGGTTTCCAGGACCTTGAGGGTCTAGCTGTTGTTAGGAAAAAGTCATTTATTACCGTCTAATAACACCTGAGTCATGAGACCCTTCAGATGTGTATCAGTGTGCCATATGCTTGGGGAATGACTGCCAACACGTATCTTGAGGGGTTTAGAGATAAAGGAATTTTTCAAAGGAGTCTTTATATGTTAAAGGGGACTCACAGGGTCCTGGGGGTCAGGCTGAGATTGCCTTCTGCCCTTAGCAAAGTCTTAACATCCAGGCAGCTGAGTCCCTAGAGGAAGGTCACTCTGCCTGTTTCAAGGACTTGTCAGTGGACTGTAGGATAGTAAGGAAATTTAATTTTTCCTTTGTCTTTGTTTCCCACATCAATGGGAGTCACGCTCCTTGTTGAGAACTTCCGTCCTCTTTGCAGACTTCTCTACGCCTGTCCCACACAAGGACTTGCTGGGCTGAAACAGAGGAATGAGTCTTGGGGAATCCAAGCCTGTGGCCTCGCGAAGGAGCGGGGGACCGGGGGTCAGAGAGAGGGGAGGCCAAGGAGGAGTTCAAAGAGGCAGACGGGTGATGGTCAGGGGCCCAGAGGCAAAGCCCAGGCAGGAACAGAAGCAGGAGCAGGTGACCCGGGGGCCACCATGTAGACATGGGAGCGCGGCGGCCAGCAGGGAGGACGGCAGAGGGCAGCAGGGCTGAGTCAAGGCCTCTTCTTCCTTCTGGAGGACGCAGGGTCTTGCCTCCAAGGGCACGTGCTTCTTTCCAAGCCCAGAAGGTCCATGAGTGCATTCTTACAACACCAGTCTTGAGTGATGCACCCCCACCCCGCCCCCACACAGTTTCTGTTAAAAATTCACTTGAGAAATGTTGCATATTCCACCTCCTCGAATAATCCGATTGCCACTGTTATGCTAACGGCCCCAGGCAGTCTTCCTGTACCAAAACCATTTAACTTCACATAACACATAATTTACCAAATATATTTGCTCCTGATTTTTTTTTCCTTATGGACCACAGATACCACTCTAGGGGGTCCACACTGGAGGCTTTGCCACGGAGGGCAGGTTGGCTGTGTTGGGAACGCTGTGTGCCCGTGGGTCAGGGGCATGGAGATGTCCCGGTCGAGGGGCAAGGAAAATTCCAGCACCGGGCCCAAGGTTGGTTGCAAGTTAAGACTTAACCTGGCCCGTATTTCTCTGCTCTGGTTCATGGGATTCCAGAGCACCAGTCCCCTAATGTCCTGCACTCTTTTATATGGAAGCAAACAGCATTGCCTTTTGGCTCAGAGCATATTTGCCTTTGATATTTCCCTCTTTAATATGCAAATTGTACATAATGTGGAAACATTTCTTGTTTCTGATGCCAACCCCCTGGGAAGACCACCCTGAGGCTCTGTGGTGACAAGGGTTCCAGAACTGTCCTTGCTTCCGAGAGTTGGGGAAGGCCATTTTCTGAACAGTTCCTGTGACATTTGAAACGCTGTCCATGCCCCTGCGAGGGGACGGTGGGTCTGACAAGCTGAGAACCCCCAGGGATCAATAAATAAAAAGTCATAAAAGCTCGTTGCCAAGTAGGGAGGGCTGCCTCTCCAGCCTCCCAAGTAGCTGCCTTCTCCTGCGAAAGAAGCCCGGCCCTTCTGCTCGGGCTCTGGGCCCGCGTGGCCGCACCCTGGACGCCTGGAGCAGAATCTGGGGAAGAAGGTGGGGGACACTGAGCAAGAAAAACCATGTGCATTCCCGCACCTTGACTTCTCGGCTTCCGCAAGCACTGACGGCAGCACTGTGTGCAGGAAGAGCCTCAGGTGACTTGGCTTTGCAGGGGTGGGAAGGGGAGCTGGTTTGGGCTCTGGGTCGGTGCGGAAGTTTAAAGCAACAGCTCCCCTGCCCTGCGGTGAAACAGGTTACTGCCCTGACGGGAGCCCCCCCATCCCCCATGCAGACCTGTGAGATTGTAAGCACCAGGGAGCACAGGGCACAAGTGACAGACTTGCATGCGTAGTTCAAGCTGGGGCGGAGGGGGCACGGCGGTGGGGGGTGGGTACTGAATCCATCTTGGAGGAGATCTCAGTCACAGCCTCCCTCATGGCCCTTCCTGACACTCACATTAGGAGAGGCGCTGTTCTATTCCGAAAGTGGGAGGGGATTTGTGAAAACGCTGGAATGGAAAGACTTTATAAGAAAACTTTATCAAAGGGTGCTGTTTGGAGCTGGACTCAAAACATGGCCCTGCCCAGCCTGAGGTGGAGCTAAGAACCCTCCTGAGAGTGGGAGCCAGCCGGATGCCACCTTATTCCAGCGGCTCCACGGGGACCTCAGCCGCTCCTGTTGTCATCAGCTGGGGCCCAAATCCATCTGTGCCATTACCATAAAGCAAGGGGGGGGTGCTGGGCCCTTCACTTCAGCAATGTAACCGCACTGCTCCCGTGTTCGAAACCACAGCGGGCAGAATGCAACCGCCCTATGAGGAAAGCTCCAATAATGTCACCAAACATGGAGAATGAGGGACGTTTTAGGAAAATCCAGGAAGGCAAAGCCCACCGCTTCCCTGAACCAACAAAAGTGTATTTAGATGCAGCCAGACCCTCCAAGTCAGAGAGGGCTCTGAGCTCTTGTGGGTACGCACTGTTCTCAGCTGCATCCCCTTCTGGGGAGCGGCCGCAACCCCAAAGAGGAGTTGCTCCAAGAATACTTAATATTTTGAATCCCTACTTTATTATACACAAAAATTGCACTATGTAGATAACTTCAGTCGGATCCAAATTCCAATTTGAAAACCTAGCGTAAAATGCACCCCCAAGAATACATAATTAGACAATGTTTACTGCGGCCGCCCGGGTGCCTAGAGTGCTGAGTATGGGTTAATCTTGGATAGATTTAAAACACCACCTGTTCACTTCTGTTAAAAAATATATTATAATTGTAATTTCTGTTTCGCTGAAGTACTTAATCCTTACGCATTTGGTTTCATCTTCTGAATATGTAGTTGGTTTCAGAATACCTCCCGTCAGTCAGAAAGCCAGCAGGCGGCCCCCGTGCCGAAGATGCAGGGGTGTCTCCAAGGCGTGACGGCTGGAGCAGACCCGCCGTCCACAGGTCTTCCTGCCCAGAACGCCGCTGCTGGCTGGTCCCCAAGTCCTGTCCAGGACCAGGGGATTCTGTAAGCCCTGCAAGGAGCAGCCTGCCCCAAGGGTTCTGGGGTGGAGCTGACTGCTTCTGCTCTTTTTGTTTGTATTCGTGAAAGCCAGACGTAAGTGACTCCTTGAAAATGTGAACTTGCTTCTAGGACAGAGAAGCTCCGAGGAAGCTTCACCTTCAGCTTTCTCAGGTAAGCATTTCCCAGACAGAAAAAAATCAAAACAAAGCACAAAGGGGCCTTTAGCTAATTTTGCATTTGCCCTGCCTTGTCTACGAGCTGATCGGCTGCTTGAATAAAGGCATGCAGACGTTAAGGCTAGAAGGTGGCTTAGATAGTCGGTTCAGCCCCTTGTCACTAAAGCCAGAATTTTGGGGTCACCTCCAGGGTTACCTGGGACGGCATGACAGGTAAGAGCCCAGGTTTGGGGGTCAGTTTGGCCAGTGGTTCGCGAGTGGGGAAAACCCTGCCTCCTGGAGGAAATGTGTCAGTGTGTGGGGACGTTGGGGTTGTCCTAGATGAGACGGTGTTCCTACTGCCATCTGAGGGCAGAGGCCGCGGGTGCCGCACACATCCACAGTGTACACAACAGAGAATTCTCTGGCCCCAAGTGTCAGGAGTGCCAAGATTGGAAAACCTTGTGTCAGGACTAGATGTTTGTGTCTCTCCCAAACCCGTATACCCAACGCCTAACTCCCAAAGTGGTGGTATTTGGTGGGTGGCCTTTGGGAGGTTGGTCAGGGTTAAGTGAGGTCATGAGGGGATCAGTGTCCTTACAAGAAGAGACACCAGAGACGTTGCTCTTTCTCTCTCCCCGGTGTGAGGACACAGCAAGAAGGCTGCTGTCTACGTCAGGAAGGGGGCCCTCAGCAGGAACCAATTGACCAGCACCTTCTCTTGGACTTCCTGGTCTCCAGACGGTGAGGGGTTTCTGTGGTTTGAGCCACCCAGCCCGCGGTAATTGGTATGGAAGTCCAGAAGGACAAATACAGATGTTAGCCATCTGACCTAGCAGAGTTACTCATTTCTTTGGGCCTCTGCTTCCTTGTCTGTGAAAGGGGATGACAACGATACCCTCATCACCCAGAGCTCAGCAGGACTGGGATGACAAATGGAAGGGCCAGGAACACTTGATGACTCTCCCTTTCCTTTTGCTCTTCCCCATCCAAATAGCCATCCTCCTTGACATCGCTCCAACAGCTTGAACCTTTGACTAGACTGTCAGCCACCGGGGTGAAGACCTCAGGCTACGTCAGGACCAGGGCAACTGTCAAGAAAACGAGTCTCCGGGTCTTTGTCCACTGTGCTCCTAGAGTCACCCCCAGGAGGGGCAAATCTGATCACAGCATGCTCCTCTTCCCCTCCAGAGCCCAGAGGAAACCAGAGACAACCCTTCCAACATTGGCTCCATGGCCAGCTGGGGAAGTTGTCCAAACCACCAAGCCTGCCTTTGCCCCCTTCACCCAGGACGCCCGTGCCCACCCCATCAGGTTGACCGAGGGGGCCTTGGACAAAGTCGTCTCGGTAAGGGCTTAGAGCCGTGCCAGGCACAGAACTAGCTCCGTTTGTTGGCCGTGATAGCCACTGATGTCTCAGAGATAGTAAGGGAGAAAACGTGGCCAAAATTAAGGCAACAAGATCGGGAGCCTCTCAGAGACAACCACGAGGCAGCGAGGTGAGGCACGTGGGAGCCACCAGCCCCTATCCCGAGGGACCCCCGAGACGCCCCTGGAAGGGTGAGCCAGTTGGGAGGCGCAGACATATCCTCCCAGCCGGCCTCAGCAGTTCTAAGCCTGAACAACTTTCTTTGCCCCTAGAGACTGCAAATCCCATGTTGCAGGGAAAGGAATCAGAATTGAACAAAAATGGAAGAAGTTTAAGGTAGATTTAGGACATTATCTTTATAGGCTGGCTTGGTAGCCGCAGGATTAAAGAGGGTTTTGTGGGAGAGCAAAATCATAATTTCACGTTCCTCAAATAGACCAATTTATCTATAAATGGAAAAATCCCTTAATGTGGAATATTCTATAATAACGTATTTAAAATGTTTCTAAAGGTAGCTGTTTTATACGGAGTTTATCTTGACTTTCTGTTAAGTATATACACCCCAAGGTTAGTCCATGCATTTTAAGAGGTTAGGCTACAGATCACAGCGCAGAAGGAGGCAAGGAGCTGAGGGAAGTTCTCTCCCGAGACACACAGGAGGAGCGAGCACGGGAAGGAGAGTCACACGTCCAGCGCCTCGAGAACAATCGGAAAGTGATTAGTTCTAGTCCCCGATCTGTGGGCCAGAACAAGGGGGAAGCGGTCCCTTTTGTGAAAGGTCTGAGTGTAGTGCCCGAGGTCCGCTTTGTAACCTAAAATATAAAATTCACTCGATTCGCATCTAACAGTTCAGCGTAACTAAGCAGCTGTTAGTGCTGGGTAGGAGTCTGTTTACAGAAAGGGCAGGAGTGGTGTTTTCCAGACGGCTGTATGCTCCCCAGGGAGTGGAGCATGGGGGGTGCGTTCCCCTAGCCCTGTACTGAGCTTCCAGAAGTGTGTCCTCAATTCAGGAACGTCAGTAAGACATTCCAGGAGTCCGAAGAAAGAAACATCAATAAAGCGGGATATTCTAGCTAACTGGTCATGTGTGTGGATGAACTGCAAGACAAAGGCCACTCCAGGTTGCTGGTGCCCAGAAGGGGAGCAGCGCCATCTTAGTGGTTGGGGCGTGGTGGGGACCAACCAGCACGCACATGGGGCTTCCCCGCCTGGAGGACAAGACAGCCAACCAATAACAAGATGAGGGAAAGAAGCACGTTACACAATACCAGTAACAAACGTACAGCAGGGCAGGGAGGTCCAGGAGGTCAGGGAACAGGCTCAGGGGAGGGGGACACCGTCTCACATAACACGATGTCCAAAGAGCACATTGAAAAGGTGAAAATCTGTCAAGCAGTTGGCGATGATGAGGAAGTGAGTTACGTGTTTCGTGCCGGAAAAGTGTCCCCGGCAGAGGGAAAGCGAATCCAGGGACCACAGAGACAGATGGAGGAGGAGAAGCAAAGGAGACAGGCATTTTCCAAAATGTTTTCAGGCAGTAATTATTTTCTGCAGATACTTGTAGAGCAATTGAGGTTAGGCCACTCTTAAGAGGACACGTGGCTAAATATCCCCGCAGGTACAGATTTCTGTCCAAACCCTTAGTCCTAGACACTCAAATGCAATGACTCTCAAAAATAAAAACTAAACAGCCAGAACTTTAAGTATACTGTTCTTCAATTATTTGGGTTGTTAATTTAGCTAATTGGTAGTTTAAATTTGGAGCTCTCAAAATTTGTAAAATATTTATGAGAGTGAAGAAATGCC
Source organism: Ursus maritimus (assembly GCF_017311325.1). Lineage (NCBI taxonomy): Eukaryota > Metazoa > Chordata > Mammalia > Carnivora > Ursidae > Ursus > Ursus maritimus. Next base: position 45,235,553 of record NW_024424675.1, on the reverse strand, counting down.
ACACACAGGCAGCACTGAATAATAAATCTTTTAAATATGGAAATGGAAGTGTCGTTGAACATTTTGTTACTGCTTTCATACTGAGCATATCAAATGCTGGAGGCCGGCGGATGGCAGACTTAGTTAAGTGCATGCAGAAGAGACAGGAGCGGGTTCTTACAACAGCGATGCACGCGTGCGCGTGTGCCCGGATAATTGCGTGAGTGCCTGCATTCTGTTCCACATTGGGTTTCCAAATTTGTTTTAAGGTAGATTAAGCGTGTGAGTTACCTTTGATGCAAAGCCTTTGCTGTAAGGTTTAAATGCTTCTACCCCCGTTAGTCAAACCGATTCCTAACACACCAGCGATGAATCACTGAGCGCCTAATACCTCTCAATGGAAGCTGTGACAAGCAGTCATCAGTCACCTGTGCAGGCTGTAGCATGACTCTGTGATACTTTCCACTAACACCCAGTGATTCACACCTTTGTCACGGCACAGAGAATATTTATATTCCAAAAGCAATCGTAGATTTGAGATACTTAAACTAAATTTTGTATTTCACCGAAGCAAATAAATTTATAGGAAATATAATTATTTATAACCTGGTTCCATACCACAGTAAATATTAGCATGGAAGAAGCTTGAGAGAAACTGTCAGTTGTCCAAAGAAATTTCTGTGGCATATGTATTTTTAGAGGCAACCAAGTGCACTGTACTTATAAAACTGAACAATTTTAAAACCATCTATGGATGATTATGAAACATTCGAAGAAGCCTCGCGGGTTTGTTTTCGAGTAGATGATCCAAGCCAGCATTGAGCAAAGCTCAGCTGCAACTCACACACCGAACTGCCAATGAGTCACTGATGCCTACATTCCCTTTTAATAATCCACCCCAAGGACCCCGCCGTGTCTTCTCCGTGGAATCATTTACCACAGTTGTGCTCCGAGGAAAGAGTCGGTATATGGTCCCAAGTCCCTACATCCTGCAGACAGGTTAATATAAGCTCTGAAGGCTGGCATTCTACTACGTTCTATGAACAAGTTCACGTGCCCGTCACATACGCCCCAAAACACACGAGGCACACAAGTGTATGGAGCAACTCTTGTGGCTTAATTTTTAGATGGAATAGCAGTGCCAACCGCAGTGTATTTTAAGAGAAATCCCTGATTACAGAGACCACAGTTTACCGATGCAGTTTCCAGGACCACCCACACCTGGTGTGAGGCAGGCTCACAGGCCTACTTGTTGAAGCAAATGGACAACTCCAGTATGCTAGTCCATTCTTCAACAAAATCCCAGTTACGCGTAGTGCCAATACACGGATGGCTATTTCCATGATGACAGGCTAAAGTGCTCATTTTTCAATGGCGTATCTTGGCTCCAAGCAGGGAATATTGGGTAGAAAAATGATCTAAATGCCCATCTGTTCACAGATGTGTGGCCAAGACTGTGCATAAAACGTGCTATGTCCACGGTCTTCTTCCCATGACTGTTTAATTTCCAGTTGGAGTGCTCTGACCTGAAGCCCAGCCCTGGCCAGCAGCATGGTCCTTCTCCTTCACGCTGAAGGAGCATCTTGGGAGGGGCGCCTAGGTGGCTCAGTTGGTTGGGTGTCTGCCTTCGGCTCAGGTCATGGTCCCAGGGTCCTGGGATTGAGTTTCGCATCGGGCTCCCTGCTCAGTGGGAAGTCTGCCTCTCCCTCTCCCTCTGCCTGCTGCTCCCCCTCCTTCTGCTCTCTCTCTCTGTCAAATGAATAAATAAAATCTTAAAAAAAAAAAAAAAGGAGCATCTTGGGTCTGCCCCCAGTGCCCTTCCAGCCTCTCTCTCACACACGGAGGGTTTCGCGGCATCAAAGGTCTTGTGTGGAGAGCTGGCTACGCCACCCCACGCTTCAGGGAGTACACAAGCCGCCCTATCAAACAGACCCTCATCACTGACGACTACCCTCAAACACAGTTAAGTGAGGATTTTCCTGCTGGTGCTGCTGAAAATTCAGCTTTTCATCTAAACTGCTTGCCTGTGAATGAACAATTCTGAATGCTAAAAGAGATGCTGAATTTTATCATCTTTTAGCTACAAGTGCTGGGAAATGTCACGGAAGCTGGTGAGGTCTGCACAGACTCCTCCCTACTCCCTATTTTCTTATCTATAATCTGTATAAACACTTGAATATACATGCACACATACGTATACACACTGTTTTTAGGGATGTGTTTAGTTCCCACTGATGCTTAATCTGTCCTTTAGACAGAGGCTCTGCCTTCTTCCAGACTGACATGCAGTTCTTTGCATTTCAGTAGACATCCACAGGCATGGCCATTGATTCATTCACTTACTCAATAGACTATTACTGATTGAGCCATTACTACGTGCTATAAACTGTGTTAGGTGCTGAGTATACATCTGGAACAAAACCATCCTCATAGCACTTAGGGTCTAGAGCTGATAGACAACACACAAGCAAGGGTGTAAATAATCATATAATTACAAAGTATGCTAAGTTCTATTAAGGAAAATGAAACCCAAGTACAACCTATAATGTAACAGATTCTAGGTTCTTGTTGGACAGCTTGGTCTGGGAAGAGGTCTCTGAGGAGGGAGCATTTAAGCCAAATTGGGATGAGGAGTCAGTCCCATGAAGAGAAAAGGCAGAGTCCCAAATGGACCGAAACGCAGGGGGTCAGCCATGACCTGGAAAGACCTGAAGGCCTAAGAGGTGTTATATACTTAGAAAAAATCTGTCAGGGGCGCCTGGGTGGCTCCGTCAGTCAAGTCTCTGACTCTTGATTTCAGCTCAGGTCATGATCTCAAGCTCATTAGACTGAGCCCCGAGTCAGGATCCTTGCTCCGTGTGGAGTCTGCTGACGATTCTCTCTCTCCCTCTGCTCTCCCACCCTCAGCTCACACTCTCTTGCTCTCTCCCTCTCTAAACAAACAGAACAACAACAACAAAAAAGATGGGGCACCTGGGTGGCTCAGTTGGCTAAGGATCTACCTTCAGCTCAGGTCATGATTTCGGGGTCCTGGGACCAAGCCCCGTATCGAGCTCTCTGTTCAGTTGGGAGTCCTCTTCTCCCTCTACTTCTGTGCTGTCCTGCTCTTGCTCTCTCTCAAGTGAACAACAAAAAAAATCTTTAAAAAAAGAAAAAAAAAAAAGAAAAAACCCTTCGAAGAGGCATTCCAGAAGTATGAACTTTGTCTATTTGGATTTGCTGAGGGCCATAGCGATGGGTATCTACTGCTGAAGGGTCATTGTCTTTCCTAACTGCCTGGCCCCATGATAAAATGTGTGCATTAACATTTTCAGCCATACTGAAATAAGAATGCTTTGGGTCCTTGGAGAGAGGGGTGAAAACCAGGGGTTTCTATCCCAGCAACTCTGCAGGCGGGTGCCCTTCCCGTGCTGGCTGTGGGGGGTCATGTGCATGTGTGATGCACGCTGTCTGAAGGTGCAGCCAAAGCACCCAAATGGATTGATCTGCAGACCACAGTGCACTCCGGGTGCACCGGGCACCACCACGGCTTAAAGAAGTGTGAGATGGAGTCAGAAGTGATTTTAAAACATCCAAAAATTCTTAGATAATCTTTTCTTGGAAAGGGGGAGGCTGACTCTCCTCTCCTTGGTAAGGGCTGGATTACTGACTCATTCTAAAGTGGAATGAGGTGGACATGATGGTGGGTGACTTTGGGCACCAGATTATAAACTGTTGCCTCTTGCCTTTTTGGTCTACCTCCACTTAGTCACCAGGCAAAGGCGGCTGCCGTCCCATAGGCACTCAGGCAGCCCTCAGATGAGGCTGGGTGGTGAGGAAGTGAGACCTCCAGACCACATGTTGGTGAGGGCTCCATCTTGGAAGTGGATTCTGCAGCCCCAGTCAAGCCTTCAGATGAGGCAGCACCACTGACAGCTGGGGTGCAACCTTTCGAGAGACCCTCGGCCAGAACAGCTAGCTAAACTGTGTCTGGATTCCTGACATTCACGGAATGTGAGATAATAAGCGTTTGCCATTTTAACCTTCTAAGTTTGGGGGTAACTTATCACAGTGAGACAGAGCTACTACCAATGCCAACATAATATCGTCCCTTCTAGATGACAGTATGAACATTATTTTTCTTGAAATGATGACTTTAAAAAAAAAAAAGATTTAGCTATTCATTTTAGAGAGAGACAGAGCATGAGCAGGGGGAGGGGCAGAGGGAGAGGGAAAGAGAAATGGACTACCTGCTGAATGCAGAGCCTGATGTGGGGATTGATCCCACATCCCTGAGATAATGACCTGAGCTGAAATCAAGAGTCAGATGACTGTTTTTTTTTTAATTCCATCCATATTTAATGCACCAGCAAGATCAATGCAGAAAACCAATCTGGATATCTATCTACACATGTGTACATTCAATAGATAGACATGAATTAGTCACAACTTAATTTGAAGGTAGTAAGTCAAACTATACCTTAAAGTTAAGATAGACTTCTTACGTTCTGCAGGTAACAATTTCTCTTTGTTTCCCCAAGCTGTAAAATTGGGCTCAACTAGAGCTGGTCTCAAGGCATAATAATCTGCTAATCGCTATACCTGGCCCGCAGGAACTAGTCGTGCGCAGCTGGTAGAAGTGCGTTTGAAGTATCCGTGGAATCATATTGGCTCAGTAGTCAGGCACCTGCTTTCTCCCTCTAACTCGTCTACCACCACAGACTCAGAGATGTGATGATAACCACCAGTAATGTGTGAGGCTTAATCACACAGTGTCCGCTGTTGGAAGTGGTATGAGAGTATCAGCACAAGACGTAGAGCCTACTGTTTTCATCACATGCAATTTGCAGGTGAGGAAACTGAAGCCTTACAAATGTAGGTAACTGGGCCAGGTTCTTAAAGGTCATAAGCAGCCCGGATTCCAATACAGGCAAATAGGAATCTGAATCCAAGATCTTTTCTACACAATCAGGTGGCCTTGGTGTAGGGAATATGATTCCCCCTGGGTGTCCCAGGAGAAAAGCACTTTGCAGATGTCCCTCACCCCAACAGAGGTGACCACATCCAAGGTAAGTCACTGGAGAGGCAGAGGGAGGACGAAGGTTCCCCTTGGGGTCTCTCCTGGTCCCAGGAGATATTCAGAAGTGACTCTGCATCACTTCAGAGATGCAAGGGGAGCCTCCCAGCCAAGGAGTGGACATGAGCAACATTGAGACCCAAAGGGGCCAGTGAGGGAACCAAGGTGGATTGAGGGCAGGGTTTCTGGGCTCAGATGAGCTAAGACAAACTCTGAGTTACTTGGCTGTGCCTTCAGCCGCCACAGAAGCCAGTAGGGACTGGACAGCAGACTGGCTAAGAGCAAGAAGCGGCATCTCCATGAAGGTTAGCCAAGACGCAGGTGGTGGCTCAGGTGGCCCTTGGAAGCCTCCTCTAGCCACTGCCAAAATTTCCGCATCCACCCTGATGCCATCTTGGGAAGAAGAGGAGCAAAGACGCTGAGCTCTCAAAAACCAAGTGTCTACATGGAAGGGAATGATCTAAGCTAAAGGGCAGCTAGTTAAAGTGGGGAAAGCAAAGAGTGTTAACTGAACTCTGTTTCCTGCTNNNCCAGGGGTGGACACTCATGAGTAAGATTAAATCATTCATACACCAATGTAAAAATCTGACTGTTTTTCACACTCTTGGTCTAGTGTGAGTGCCTCTCAGAAGGTCCTGCCTTGGGTGTTCCCAGCAGATGTTATGGAAGTGATGAGGAGCGAGAAGCTAAAGGGACAGAAAGCAAAAGGCTGCACAATCCACATGTCCTTGCTCGATGGGTTCGGTGACGAGGGGTGAGATTCAACAAAGTGGGGATTCCGCTGATGCCTATTTCAGACCCCAACATGCCCATCATCTCCACACCTACCCCCCTTCCCACTCCAACATCCTTTCTCTCCATCTTTGGGTTAAAACACTCTTTTCAAGGCCGGGCACAAAGACACCTTGATGAGGTTTTCTCATGTTCTTGCAACCTGGTATGCCATGGAAAGTCCCTGTGGCGATGGTTCCGCTTCAATTTACCATCCAGCTTTCGATGCCCATAGCACAAAGCAAGTTTTTCTGTCTTGCCTGAAAATTGTGTGATCTCAACACGAGTCAGGAAATCAGGAAAACTTCAGGAAGTGTGGATTTTTTGAAAGAGCTGGGGCTAATAGTTTTCGTGTAGCCAAACCCCATTTATTTTTCAGATACACTTTGAAGCACATTATGCTGAATTTAAAGAAGAATTTCCCCGAATTATAAGCACATCATATAATGTATGTACTGTTTACTGTAGACAGTGGGTTTTAAGGTAAATTTGCTAAATATGGACTACAGGAAATGGTACATTTGTTCACAATTGAGTTAGACGGTAAGAGATGATGAGTGTGAGGAAGCATTAATGTGACACATTTCCAGGGCCAGGACTATATTAGAGCAGCTCTCCCTGATAAGCAGCGTGATCTTTTTCCCACATGGTGAGCTTCTGAGACATAATGGAAAAGAACCGTAAGGTACAATTCTAAGGGAATGTTCTCTTACCAAGCGGAGCTTAAAATGAGGCTGGCCAGGTATGGTTTCCTACCACTTTATTTGAATCTGGAAATTAATGGGACTGACTTTCCCTTTTTTCTCCAGTTAATCACTAGGGAAAAAAGTATGCATCTGGCAAAGTGAACTGCACACTCTTGGCTTATAGTTGGTGGTGGGGTCTCCAGGGATAAGGCTGTAGGACCCCCGAGTTGAATGCTGCTCTATTTGAGTGAACTGACACCACCGGCATTAGGCTCCGCCTGCATTTGATGGGGCATGACTTCTTCCTGGAAAAAGGTGTGGGTTCCCCTTGTGAATAAAACTCTTTACTTATATCAACCTGCCTTCACTACCCAATGGAGAGCAAGCAGGACCATCTTTTTCTTTGCTGCTTAATTTGATATTCCTGTTAAGGCTAAGTGAACATTCCAGTAGAAACTGTTGATATTCTTCTTTACCATTTTGAACTGAGGAGTTGTATGTGTCATTGGTTTTACATGGTGTATTTCCATATATTCGATGTGCATATAAACACCTATATCTTCTACATGACTTCTGGTGTCACTGGAAGGATTTCAGTGCATTTTTATTGTTTAAGTGGAGAGCTGTTTGCAAGCCTGGCTTTCAAGTCAATGTTTTCATGAGGGAACAGAAGGTGTAAAAGTGAAAATATGTCTCACTCTTTCCTTAAAACGGGACCTAAAAATGTCTGAGAATGCATCCTGCAGATTTGCATGTGATTTCTTTGGATTATCTCAGAAGGCATACGGCAAAGAGCAAAATAATATCTGAACAAATCCCAGAGGGCATGGTCACAGTGGGTCTCTATTAATAAACTCTCCGTGGCCACAGGTAAAAAAAGGTTATGTTTTCAGGCCTTCTTTGTTTGTGTCCTTTTCCTCCAGAGAAATAAGTATGAATCTCTATTGCCAAATCAGAGGCAAAAGAAGCGATCAGTTTAGGAAGTGTGGGGTCAGTGAAAGTGGAAATAGCCCAGAACTGCCTCGAGAATTCTAAGCATGGTTATTTTATTTTTATTACTTATTTGAGTGATATCCATCTTAGTTTAGCATGTAAGGATTCAGTAAAACCTATTTCTCTGCAGACAGCAATGTGTTCAGCTTCCTGACATGGAGGAGGTCCCCTAATACACTTCCAAAAGAAGAGGACATGACACTTTACACGGAGAAGATGGCATCTGCCCCTCAGGTCTTGGGAGGCCAGTGTCCATGTGTATAGGTTGTGCATTTTTAGAACTTCCCCTTGCATGGTCACTGTGAACTTCCAGCAATCTCCAGTGGATCTTTCACATGACCTTTTGGGAGGTTCGTATGATGTGAATGGATCCAAATAGGACAGTAAAGTTCTCCACTGTTGTCCTGGCAAAGGTTGACATGTTCTCTGACAATGGAAGCCGGACATGGCTCTGCATCTTCCAGCCTCCTTGGACTTCATCACCCAGGGAGCTCTGGACTCCCAAGTCTCTGACACTTCTGGGGGTGGCACTTCTCTGTGGACACAGCCCACCAAGATGCCATCGTTGAACCCATTTCTCTCCCATCTTGGAATTCCACATGAAGCTTCAATGCAGTCAGCTTGAATTATTCCATAGCTACTTGTAAAGAGTTCTCTACTAGGCAGAGCCAACTATTAGTCTGCTAGGGCTGCCATAACAAAGGACCATAGACTGAGTGGCTTTAGCCATGGAAATTTTTTTTCTCACAGTTCTGGAGGCTGGAAGCCCAAAGTCCAGGTGTCAGCAGGTTTGTAGGCCTCTCTCCTGGGCTGGTAGATGCCTGCCTTTGCCCCATGTCATCCCTCTGTGTGGGTCTGTGTCCTAATCTCCTCTTACTAGACCTAACCCTAACTGGTGTCCACCAGTCCTATTGGATTAAGATCCACCCCAATGAACTCACTGAAACTTAACTGCCAAGTACAGTGACATTCTGACATTGGAGTCTGGGGCTTCAATGTATGAGTTTGCTGGGGGGGGGGGTGGACACAATTCAGCCCATAACAGTTTCTGTGTTCTGATTTGCTGATGAATTGAAGTGAAAAGTTGAATATGGACATTTGTCCAATTAACAAATAATCACTGAGCATCTGGGAGGAAGCAAGCTTGAGCAGGTGCTGGGGTGTAGAGGTCACGGGACCATCCCTGCCCCCAGAGAGCTTACTGGTTAGCAGACCAATAAGGTGTCTTGAAGAAAGAGGATTGAAAGATATAGTCTGGGTGAAGACTACGTTGAAATAAAGGCTCTAATTTTCATGGAAGTTTTCCCCTGGCACATTTTCTCTTCTGTCCATTAGAAAAAAAGCATTATTTTCTTTCCTTTCAGAGACAGCATGCAAGAGAAAGCAAGAACAAAATCTAACCCTGACATGAGCCACCTCGCCTTTGTGTGTTAGAGTTTGAAGTGCTGGTGTTTCTGGTTGAAATATTCAAAATGGATGAAAATGTCTAACAGAGACCGTGAATAACATGATCAAGATGGACGAGGATCCAACAGTCCCTTCCGTGTGAATGCGATCAGGGTCTCCAATGTTAGGAGAAATGAGTTTCTATTAAAGCCCAGTTTTTGTTACTTTCTCTTTCCTGGTGTTTGGCTTTCTACCATATAATGGGAAATTAGTAGAAACACATTGAAAACATCATTGTGAACAGGTGCGTGATTCAAGCAGCCGATGTTTAAGTGACAGCTGAACCATGAAAGCGAATACTAGCAGATAAATGTGTGTGTAATTTTAGAGTTAATAATTATGTTGCATAATTTTCTTTGGAAGATGAGTTTATAATAACATTTTCTAAAAGTGCCAAGCAAAGTAATTACACACTTGGCAAGCCATAAAAACTAAACAATTTGGCAAATGCCTCATTAACCAAGTTCTCAGGTCAATACAAGGTCTTATTCTGTTTAAAGCAGGAGATTAATTTTTTAAAATAGGGCTTACTTTTACTTTATGGTTTCATCATTTTTCTTGTAATTACAATTTTATTTACTAATATAATGTTTTAAAATGTGATTCTTTCTTAAAAGTCAATATGGTAAAAGGAAGAAGGACCCTTCATTCACGGACATCAAATGGAGCTGATTCTAACAAGTCTGAGAAACACCACTTCAGTTCCTGTTCCCAAAGAGCCAGACTCATTATTTCCATCTTCATGGAGGCAGGATTTCAACATTTTAGCAGAATAAATTTTTGGCGGGCAGTTCGCTAACAGCTACCGAAATCATTTTGAGGCCAAGGGCACACTTTTGTGAGTCCATCTATATTTTTGGAAAGTACTGTGAGGGGTCCCACTTTCTGGGTTATACTACTGGGAGGTCCTGAGAATGTGGAAGTTTAAACAATTCTTCATATAAACTATATGGATCAACCAGTCCTCTTTCAGGAAGTTTCCATTTATACTGGTACACTTGCTAATCAGCACCAGCTGGTGGCCAATTAAGTAGCAAGCCTGGGAGCACAGCCCGGATGGACGGGGGTGTGAGTCAGATGGGTCTGGCCACCCTTCGTTGATTGATCTGGTTGGTTACTTACCAAGAGAGTTCGCACACATTTAAAACTATCGTCAAATAAATTCGGTGCATTAAAAAAATATTTTTATTATATTTTGTTGACCTATACTATATTATTAGTTTCATTTTTTTTTTAAAGATTTTTTATTTATTCGACAGAGATAGAGACAGCCAGCGAGAGAGGGAACACAAGCAGGGGGAGTGGGAGAGGAAGAAGCAGGCTCATAGCGGAGGAGCCTGATGTGGGGCTTGATCCCAGAATGCCGGGATTACGCCCTGAGCCGAAGGCAGACGCTTAACCGCTGTGCCACCCAGGCGCCCCTATATTATTAGTTTCAAAGGTAGAATTTAGTGATTCATCAGTTGCATATAACACCCAGTGCTCATTCCATCAAGTGCCCTCCTTCATGCCCGTCACCCAGTTACCCAGTTACCCCATTCCCCACCCACCCATCTCCCTCCAGCAATCCTCAGTTTGTTCCCTAGAGTTAAGGGTCTCTTATCGTTTGTTTCCCATTTGTTTTAAACTTCTTACAAATACGAAGTTAACCACACGTAATGCTGTCAGTTAGAATATGTGAAATAATAAATAAAAGTCACAACCATACTTATCCAATCCCCTTCCACAGGTGGTAACTCTATGTTTGATCCACAACTTACTTTCCAGAAATTTTCTTAGGTTTTATGAAGTCTAGTTTATTCTTAAAAAATATGTAAGTATACTATATGCGCTGGATCATAGCTTGTTTACATCACTTCACACTATAACTTAGCAAATTTACACATCAATCCATAAAGATTCTTCTTTTTAATGGATCCTATGATTTTGTTCTATGGATATACCATCACTTACTTACATATACCTTATTGAAGGGCACTTATGATCCATCTGTTTTAGGAACTTACTACTGCAAAAAATCCTTTGGGTATATATATCTTTGTCTGCTAAATTTTTATTTCTGTAACCTAGACATCAAAAGTAAAATTCCTTAATCAAAGTGTTGTGTCCATTTTAAATTTTGATATATTTACCCAGATCACTCTTCAGAGAGGTTGAGCCAATTTACATTCATGCCAACAGTGTATGAAAGCACCCACGTTTCTACCACCCCAGCATCTCTGAACATTATTGATCTTTTGTTCTTCTTCTTTTTTTTTTTAAGATTTTATTTATTTATTTGATAGAGAGAGACAGCCAGCGAGAGAGGGAACACAAGCACGTAGAGTGGGAGGGGAAGAGGCAGGCTCCCAGTGGAGGAGCCCAATGTGGGGCTTGATCCCAGGACACCAGGATCATGCCCTGAGCTGAAGGCAGACGCTTAACGACTACACTACCCAGGCGCCCCGATCTTTTGTTCTTCTATTCTATAAGCAATAAAGGTATTTAGCTGAAGTTGTGTTTGCATTTAATTACTGGTGATGTGTAGAATCTTCCCACGGGTTTATTGAGTTTGGCTCTGTTTCCTGGCCCAAATAAGTGGATCAACAGATTTTTCTAAGATTCAAATTATCATTATTAATACTATATTGATTATGATAATTAATGACACAATACTCACTAACGGTTAATGAGTACTTGTACATTTCATCCTTGAATTTTCATGACTATGCTCATTCATTTACTCATTCAACACGTGCTTCTTCAGCACCTACTCTGCACCATGCCATGTCATGAAGATGACATGGTCAATGACGAAACAGGCCCATGGCCTCATGGGAGCGGACATCTGCCACCTGCCCGCTAGAGATGGACAAACTGTAGCCTACAGGTGTGGAGTAACACACTCAATGGTACACGTCTAACAAGCTTGGATGTCAGATATCAGCACCCAAGTTTGTAACATCCATCCTCTAAAACAGATACGAACAACCGTGTTAGCTTTTCCACTGTGAAAACTATTTTTAGTCACTATGCAGTATCCCAGTCAGAATTAAATTAAAACTAATTAAGCCCCAAATTCATATGTGGGAAGGGGTGATCTCTTGCTAAAATAACTTTTGCCTTATGTTTCAATTTATCTCACTGCTACTTTATCCATGCCTTGGTTCCCAAATGTCCAATATGAATTATGATATCTTCCTATTATAATAGCAAAAACCGCCAACAGGTGACCTCTGAAAATCATGTTTGAAAACAGATAAGTGCATTTAAGTATAATTGATTGCACAAGTAATAACGCCCAAAGTGATTACACAGCCTAGTACTTACAAAAGTAATTACACTTCAGAAAATCAAAATTAATTTGTACACTTCTGATGCACTTTTAAGGCTGTTGACATTTTATTGTAGTGCTTCTAATGAAATGAAAATTATTAATAATTGTTCCTACTTGAGTGTGACAAATGTCATTTGGCTGGAAAGGCAGAAGCACCACTGAGCACTGCCAAATTATAATGTTGTTCAAAGTTGGGGGTGGATATTAATATTCAAAATGGTATTAGGCATCTGTGCAGCCAGCAGCAGCCGATAGACCATATATCCTGAAATGGATGTGTATGGATGGCGACATAATTTTCTCCTCCTCTTTAATGGCCAGGCGATTAGATTGGCAAAGGACCACAGGAAGCGTGAGCGTGAATCATGCTGACACACCTGTGGTACGTGGGAGGTCACTAAGCAGATGGACACAGCATGAGAAAACCTTCTTTATCTACAGCTATCTCCAGTGATCCCACGGGCTCTTCCGCAAGACCTATTCAGCAAACGATTGTTACAACCACAGGTGCCCGGCAACAATTGAAGACTCATTAACATTCATGGTGCACGTACCAAATCTGAAATTAGTCATTTCCAAAGAAAAGTAAGCCAGGGGTTCACAGATGGGTATTAATGTAAACAAATAAAATAAAAATTAAATTAAGCAAGCTACTCAGTTTAGAGGGACATATAAGATAGTCTTGTATGGATCTATTAAGGGGTGCCCTGGAACCCAGGCCAATACTCTTTTTTTTTCCATTGTGATAAAGTACACAGACCATTTGTTTTTTGGGTGTTGAGTTTGAGAAGTTCTTCATAGATCTTGGATACCAGCCCTTTATCTGTAGTGTCATTTGCAAATATCTTCTCCCTCTCTGTGGGTTGCCTCTTTGTTTTGTTGACTGTTTCCTTTGCCGTGCAGAAGCTTTTTATCCTGATGAAGTCCCACAAGTTCATTTTTGCTTTTGTTTCCCTTGCCTTTGGGGACGTGTCTTGAAAGAAGTTGCTGTGGCCAACATCGAAGAGGTTACTGCCTACGTTGTCCTCTAGGATTTTGATGGATTCCTGTCTCACATTGAGGTGTTTCATCCACTACAGCTTATCTTTGTGTATGGTGTAAGATAATGGTCCAGTTTCATTCTTCTCCATTCAGCTGTCCAATTTTCCCAGCTCCATTTATTGAAGATTCTGTCTTTTTTTCTGTTGGATATTTTTTTCCTGCTTCGTCAAAGGTTAGTTGACCATAGAGTTGAGGGCCATATCTGGGCTCTCTATTCTGTTCCATTGATCTATGTGTCTGTTTTTGTGCCAGTCAAGTCAAAAAATGGGCAGAAGACATGAACAGACACTTCTCCAAAGAAGACATATGAATGGCTAACAGACATGAAAAAATGTTCAACATCACTAGCCATCAGGGAAATTCAAATCAAAACCACACTGAGATACCACCTTACACCAGTTAGAATGGCAAAGTTAATAAGGCAGGAAACAACAAATGTTGGAGAAGATGTGGAGAAAGGGGAACCCTCTTACACCGTTGGTGGGAATGCAAGCTGGTGCAAACAGTTTGGAAAACAGTATGGAGATTCCTCAAAAAGTTAAAAACAGAGCTACCCTATGACCCAGCAATTGCACTACTGGGTATTTACCCCAAAGATACAGATGTAGTGAAAAGAAGGGCCACATGCACCCCAATATTCATAGCAGCAATGTCCACAGTAGCCAAACGGTGGAAGGAGCCAAGATACCCTTCAACAGAAGAATGGATAAAGAAGATGTGGTCTATATACAAAATGGAATATTACTTAGCCATCAGAAAAGATGATTACCCACCATTTGCATCGACATGGATGGTGCTTTGGTTCCCCTTCTCAGAGGACAGACTGAGTGTCAGGAATGTGAAGCTGGCACAGCTCAGGATGGACCACCTGGGATTCAAACTCAGGCCTCAAACCTACGTTACCTTTGTGGTGTAAGGATTCTAAGCTCCACAAAGCTCCCCGAGGTAGACTGGCTCTGGAGTGGCAGCCCTGTTCCAGGGAGCCCTTGGCTACGGGCTTCCTCATGCTGTGGGTCTACTCATGCCATGTGCATTTCCCACCCTGCCATCCCAGGCAGTGAGTGTGGGCCTCCACGCCCCATCCCTCCTTGGAAAGACCCCTCATAGGACCCTTTCTACTAATGACAACTGCCAGCAGCCCACACAGCATCCCTGCTCAAGGCAGATTAAATCCTCCCATGTACCCACTTATCTGGGGATAAAAGCCCAAGTCTTCAGGAGGGCCGCCGTAAATGCCTGTCTTGTCCCTTGCCTCACCTCGCACTACCCACCCCCTCCCTAGATGTCTTTCAGTTTCTCAGACACACATTGCCTTTATAAATAATTAGATCTTTTTCAAGTCTGTAGGTGCCTATTCACTGCTGAGATAGCAGCCACAGCTTCTATCAGAACACCCCTGTATGCACAGCTTCCAGCACACGGTAGGTGCTTACTAAGTACTGCTGACTGAATACACATAGCATATCACTAGGATGACCTTCTGCTCCAGGCAATGAAGGGAACGGGTTCCCAGGATGTGAGACTCTCAGTTTCAAAACGGGGACAGTTCCAGGCAAACCAACACACATTTCTGGAGCACAGAACTTCCAGCGTGGAAAGCAGAAAAGCTCTGACTTCTGCCATCACACATACAAGGATCTCCACCATTTAGTTTCTGCTAATTTTCACCCCCTATCTTCCACCATTTCTTCCCCCTTCCCTGTTATATCAACCACCCAACCTCAGACAGTGCCCGAACCTGCCTCCGTGTCCTGCTTGGGATGCCTCCCTCTCTTACAGAAAAATTGCTACCAGCCCTTCAACACTCCCGTTCGCTGTCACCTCTTCTGTAGGGTGGTGCTGACTTCCCATGTGAGGTTGATAACCACAATGCGACTCACTCCTCCCTCCACGCTTTACTCCACTGGGTGTCCCTGCTCCAGTGCAGCCTGGCCACACACACAGAATGTGCATCTGCAACCTGGTCTTCAGACTGTGTGCTCCGGGGCAGTGTGGGCAGGGCCCTGTCCGTCCACTTCCATCTCCACCATGCCTGCTGCAGCCCTAGGGGGCCCACATGGGCTCGGGAAGTCCACTGAATGAACAAGGAAACACAGGGGTGTTTCACATGGCAGGAACGGGACTCATGGGCTCTTAGAAGACACAGGGTGCTGGCTTTGTACTGCATTCAAACTGAGCACCACTTGCAGCCCTGGTAACGGGCCTGCACGGTCAGCATCATGGTCTGTGTCAGGATTCTCCAGGGAACAGAACCAACAGGATGTGTGTGTAGAGAGAGGGTACAAATTTTAAGGAACTGACTCATGTGATTATGGAGCCTCTGGGAGGCCAAAAAGCTGCAGGATAAACCAGCAGTCTGGAGACCCAGTTCACATCCAAAGGCAGTCTGCTGGCAGAATTCCTTCTTGCTTGGGAGAGGTCACACTTTGCTCAATCAAGGCCTTCAACTGATTGGATGAGGCCCACCCACATTATGGAGTGCAATCTGCTTTACTCAAAATCCACTAATTTAAATATTAATCTCATTCAAAAACACCATTATAGAAATATCCAGAATAATGTTTAACCAAATATCAGGGCACTGATCCATGTTGACACATCCAAATTGACATAAAAATGGGCCATCACACATTTCCAAACTAACACGTCCTTACATTTCTGGGTCAGCAGCTCAACTGAGAGATAAGCAACTTTGTGTCTGTTTTCTGCAATCTTTCAACAGAAGGGGCCACATCAGTTATGCCATGCGGAATCACTCCCACGTGGGCTAGCCCACAATAGTGAACATTCCAGAGACACACAGGACCTTCTGCAGACTTACCCAAACAAACTCTCCCTAGAACACTTGGCATCTCCTGGCAGCTTCCCAGGGATGCATAAGGATTACCCCAGTTACTCAAGCAATTCATCAAGAGTTCTTCTGGCTTGCCAACATTTCCTTGAGAAGAAGTGTGTTCATCAGCTCTTTTCTTACAGCTTACTTTGTCCTGAGCAATAGTTGTGGTAATAAACTAATTATCCAAAGAAAACCAATGCCGCTCTGTGTTGACATTATCAGATAAGAACACCTTTTAAAATGCGTAACATCTCTCCAAGTAGGCATTCTCATGCTGGCTACAGTGTGGTTGCGTTTATTGGCATTTGAATGTTAAGCAATTAGTAAAGTCTTGATTTAGGCACAGGATTTAAAAAGTTGGCAATCACTCCTAGCTAAAAACTATTCCAGAGGAGCATAATTTTGAAGCTGTAGAACCTGGTGAATATCAGCCTGCCTGCATGGTCACTGTGGGGCAGCTCCCCTCTAGCTGGGGAGCAGGAGGTCTGCCTGCATGGTAACTACGGGGCAGCTCCCCTCTAGCTGGGGAGCAGGAGGCCTGGACACTTCTCAGGATGAGTCTTGAATTAGGTAATTTGGGGGTGAAGAGCAGGGATTTCTGTGTTGTTAAGAGGCTAGTTATGAACTCAAACATATGGCCTCGGAGGCAGGACCAGGGAAGCCCACTGCCAGGGAGCCCCATCATCCCCTGTGTCCTGTCTTAACTGGTGGGCCCAGCCCAAGGGAGCTTCTGGAACAGCCCTGGATCTTCTAAGTGTCCTGCTGACCACAGTCATTAGGTAAACCACTGTCCTGCTGAGACAGACCTGCACATACACTCACACTAATTTGCTGGCTATCGATGGCTGAAGGGCCTCTGCCAGTCGACTTCACCTGGACACACAGACACGCCTCCCAAATCCCACTCCATGGGACTTTCTGTCTTCATGGAGGTACGAGGCTCTGTCCTTGGTGGCCTCACCATCGGGGTTACACGGCAGGCAGAGTGTTTCCCTGGCCTGGGTTCTGACCAGTCAGCCCGCAATCTTCTGTTCTGGGGGCGCGCATGGAAGGCAGGTGCCAGTCACTTCTGCCTTCTTTTCAGTTTACCAACCAACCCCACCGTGAACAACCAAGACATACAACGACCCTATAGCCCCACGCCAGCTCAGAGGAGACCCTGGATTTCTAAAAAAAAAAAAAAAAGACAAATTATGCATGTTTATTTGATACTAAACTCTGAGGTTTCTTTCAGGAAATCATTCTTCAGTGAGTTTATTTCTAAATAAACCTTTCCTGTGGCTGTTGCTTTATTTTTGTGCAAATCTATAACCGTACAAAATCATGTACATCATTATTATAGATATAGTCATGTGGTTTTTGGTGGGTGGCTTTTGTGCCCACAAGGATAAAGACCTCATCCCACTGATGTTCTGTGACCAGAGGCGGACGGCGATCCTAAATGGCGTCAGTCCAAGCCTTGGAAAAAGGACAACTCCCCAGGTCAGTCCCAGCGTCGTGAGGGCGAGCATTCGTGGCTGCCCAGTCCCCATGGAACCCCTGTCTTCCTGCTCCCTGAGAATTTCCAACTTGGTTGGGGGCAGTGCTGTAGCAGGCCATCAAGCCCCCGTGACCAAGAAGAAAAAGAAAGTCACAGAAGTACTGCCCCTGGTGGGGCTGAGGTGATACAATACAAGCAACTACCTGGAAAACAAGCGAGCAGACAGACGCCGTTTATTTAAACCGTTACGACCAGTGTCCATTACTTGCACTTGAATCCAGGGAGTCTTCGGCCAAAACCAAAAATGATTAGATCGCAGCTAGTGACTTTGGACCCTGAAAAGCTAGATTTTCCAGGATTTCCCTGATGACCCAGGAGAACTCCTAAAGCCCCCACCCCTCAGTGTCTTTTTCTGCAACACAGGTGTTCGAGTACCTGCCTGACGAAGCGTTCATGGTCACTGGGTGGGAGGACCTCTGTGGGAGCTTTGTGACTGCCGTCATGACTTGGCTCCTGGCACAGATTCAACCTAAATGTGGTTTTTCCAACTAGGAAGGAGGGGGCTACCTGAACTACCTCCCCCTTTCTGTCTCTCCTCCTCCTTCCCCTTCTCCTGCCCTCTCTCAAAACAAACACTGGGTGGTGAACATCCTTGCTTCCCAGCAGAAGCCCCTGAGGGGCCTCCACATCTTTGTCTCTGGCTTTCCACACCGGCACTCCAGCCTGGTGATTCCTGGATCCTGGGTCCTGGAGCCAGCTAATCAATTAGGAAGGGGACAGGTTACCATGCTGCAGCCACAGACATTGTCACCCCAATCTAATGTTGCTCCTGGTTTTAGATAGAGTCATTCTTTTTTAGGCATGTAATTGAAGAGGTTAATAATGGTGGCTTTCAGGCATGAATAATAATCCATTATCAGCACAACAAAGGAGAGATTTGGTTTTCTATAGCAATAGTCATTCTGAGTTTCCTTTTTGCCTAAGTTAGGAACAAAGTGGAGTGTTTCTTGGAAATTCAAAAACACCAGTTTGCCAGTGTTCCCATCAAGTCTCTTTCTGCTTACAGATTTACCACCACAGACACTTCTGTCCTTGTCATCCAATTAACTTTGTCATTTACTGAATTTCGGAGTTCCCTAGTCAAAATGAAAAACCTTCCTCTGGTTATTATTAAGCCATAATGCTAATCTCCATTTCAACACAATTAAATTTTACTCAAATTGTTTAAGTGAAAAAAAAATAACATCAGGGACTGAATTGTCTTTAAAACAAATGACTGTTCTTAGATGTGAAGGTGTTGGCTGTAAAATGCCATCTATATTATTTCCATGCTAACTGTCATCCCCAAAGAAGAGCTCATTTAAATGAGAATGAAGCGCCTGCCAAGGAGAGTCTCTTACTATGGGAACAGCAGCCTCCCAGCCTCCCCTGTGCGCTTCTGCTCCTGGGGCCAGACCACCCCCAAAGTGCAAGGTTGCAAGGAACCCCCGATGAATAAACAACCGTTTGGTGATGAGGGAGGAAAACAGATCCCCTCTTTGGGGATGGGCCGGGGGTGCTTTTCCTGGCTCCACTGTGTGGCCTCCTGATACTTTAAATAAAGTTTTATTGGAAGGCAGCTGTAACGTGTTCACGTGTCACCTGTGTTCACGGTGGTAGCGTCCCTGCAACAGATGAGCAGTTTTAATGGAGACCACAGGCCCCACAAAATCATGGCAGAGCCGACTAGAAACTCATGACATCGTTACACTTGGTTCTCAAGCTTCCATTTAAATTCTTTCGTTACTTTCTGTCTTAAACAGATCTGCCCTGAAACACACTCTCTCACACACACACAGACACACAGACACACTGAGATGTAGAGTATCAACCTAAGAACGGAAATACAATCCAGCGGATTCTTCTTCTGGAATCTTCTCCTGTGACAGCACTGATCTGCGTCATGCCACTTGTGGCTCAAGATGTGTCCTGTCTGCCTGCGTTTCTCTTTATTGACTCATTTTATCATACAAAACTGACACAGGCTTCTTATTAATCTGTCTCCAAAGGACCAAAACGCTTTAATAAATACATTAGTTCGCTTCGGTCTGGGAAGAAACAGAGCAGTGAGGTAAACGTGCCGTGCTGCTGCTCGAAGGAGCCCTCATTCCATTTAAGTCAAGAGCCAGCCAGATAAATCCAGGGGACCGATAAAGTCAGCGCCAGCGCACTTCTGATTGGCCAATTAGGGCCCACTTCCCTAAAGCAAATACCTGAGAAAGATGTGGAGCGGAATATGGGGGTATCATTAGGTGGCTGAATTCTCAACGGGGTTGTGTACCTTGCAAGCGGTTATGGCAGAAATCCATCCTGGGAGGAAAATGTAATGGGAGGAGCAGAGAGAGAGAGGGACGAAGCCAGCTCAGTTTTCCCAAAAGGAGTGAAAACTAAAAAAACGGGAAAGGGCCTTTCATCTGGTACCAGAATCATCCGGGGAGCTCATTAAAATGCGCCTTCCTGGAAGACCCAGGGGAGTCCAAGCCGTCTGCTGCTGACACAGCATTCTTGAGCTCTGCTCCCTCCTGTGCAGAACACCTTGACAGGTAATTTGCTCCACCAGGCACGCCACCGGTTCCCTTCTCGCTCCCCACCGCCTTCGGCCTCATCCTGATGGCCCTAATGGAAGGTGGCCTTGCCCGCTACCTGGGAGCCCTAGCCCAGCCTTCCAGATAATGCTCCGGGGTCTCTGCAGAAAGCCCATGGAGGGCAGAAGGTTCCGGCACCTGTGCCCATTGCTGCTTCGAGGAACGAGACGGTGCTGGATGAACCCACTCTGGCGGGAGCCACGACCCAGGAGGCGGTGTCAGCTCCGTGTGCATCCGTAGTTTACCCGCAGGCCTCCAGGGCTGCCTGACGCTTCCCCCTCTGTGCTCACCCAACCTCCTGCTCAGTTCACCTGCCATCCCATCCCCTCTCTCTTCTTGTTACTGAAAGTAACAGATCCGTGTGCACACTTCCTCCTGCCCTCCGCGGAGCCCCTGGGACGTTCACGCCGCAGCGAGCAGACGCCGGTGGGGCCTTGATGTGCACAGTCTCCCAGGGGACTGAGCTCCCCGGTCCCTTACAGGACAACAAAGATGACTCCTAGACCCAAATCTCCAGTGAGATCACACGGCTGTTTGGTAACCACACAAAAACGAACTAAGGAAGACGTTCCCAGAAGAAATGATAAAGGAGAGGAACATCGGGCCGTATTTAGGATTTTCATGATTCAGAAATGATGGCCCAATATCTGGACTGCAGGACGGCTGTTAGAAGGCATCCTATTTATTGGCCCCTATTTTGTCATGTACTGGAAAGTTCTATAGCTTGTTCCTCTCTACCTCCACAATCACAACGTAAAACTCATCTGCAGGAGTTTCTTATTCATTCGTAGCCGTGAGGGGTTTTCCCTCTTTCTTTAGATTTGGCCCCTTGAAACATGACATCTCTGCTCAGAAACGCCCACCGGAAGACTTGACTCAGTGGGCTTCCACATGCATTCCAGCCACTGAAAAGGTGATTCCTGCCTGAAGTCGGGGCACCAGAAGGCAGACTGTGAGGCGGAGAGTGGTCCCCGCAGGTTCACAGGGAGTGGACCTGAGGGTGAGGGAAGAAGGAAGGGCAGGGTCAGCAGCAGGTGCACAGAGGAGGCCCCGCCGATCCCTGAGGGGACGCTGGAGCTGGAAGGGCCCCTCTGAGTCAGCCAAACGGAGGCAGGAAGGCCGTCCCTGTGCACCCCGAGGAGACGGCCCTGGGCTGCAGGCTATCTGGGAAGAGGTGCAGCCCTGGGGAGCTGCTCCTTGGGCAGAGGTAGTGTCCACCTGCAAATAGGGGGAGCAGGGCCTTGCTCCTGACCAGAGGGTCTGTCTGCTCCTGACCGGATGGCCTGCTCCTTACCCGAGGGGGAGGGTTCTGTCTGCTTCTGACCGCAGGGTCAGGCCCCGATCTGCCGCATCCCCCCATTGACCTTTTAAGTCACCGATGCACTGCTTTCCTTTTGGTCCCAAAGCTCAGACTCTATAGAAACAAAGACATTATTGTCTTTCCTCCCTTGAAAGTCAGATTTGTTCCCCAAAGCCAACCGCGTCCAGCCCCTTCTCCCCACCTTAATCTGAGCCACGGGATCTGCCCCGGATGGGATTCCCCCAGAATTCTGTCCATGCTCTGTACTGTGGCGTGTTCACCACTCAGCGATCAGAACAACGTCGCCCTCTCCTCGGGATGCTCCGAGGGCCACTCATCTCGCCAAGGAGATCTGAGGTTGGAGCGGTGGTCTCGGAGCCAGGACCTGGCTGCCCACCAGCCCTCCAGTCCTCATACTGACGCTCTCCACGCCTCTGCCCGCGACGGTGGCCTCCTTCCCGGCATTTGCACGCACTGTCCCCTCTCAGAGGCATCTTGCCCTCTCTCACCTTGGGGCTCTGCTCGCAGGGGGCCCTCCCGGACACCGAGAACAAGGGACAGCTTGTCGTGGAGTGGCACCACGCCCCGCGGTGTTGCTCTTCACGGAGCTCACCGGCTCCCCCACATCCTGCCCTGCATGTACCCATTGTGTGGTTTGCCTTCCCCACACTAATGTGCAACCTCCGTGAGGACACTGGCTTCGTCCTCCATGGGGATGAGTCAATGAGTGTCTGCTCTTCGGACATAGGGGAGCCCCTGGCAGAGCAGCTTCGGAGACACGGCATGTCCAGTCTCCTCCTGAAGGTTCCTGAGCAAGATTCGGCTCCTCCATCCTCGCCAGAGAAGGCGTGGGGGCAGGCCAGTTGGAGCTAGCCTCCAGCCCCTGGGAGGGCTAGACTGTGGCCCCAGGGAGCCAGTGTCACCCTGCATGGCAGCATTTTTGGGCACATCGGTTCAAGGCTTTCATGTCCAGAGTTCTTTTCCCCATGCAGCATCCTGGCCACGGAGCTTGTGGATGGCTCGGCTAGGGATGCACACGGAGAAAGGAGGGGGGCAGAGTGCAGGGCCGCCCGGCGTCAGGGGAGGTTGCTGGCAGCCTGGTGGCCCAAGCCTCTCTCTCTTCCCTGATGTGCCAGCTGGTGCTGGTGTCACCTGACGATCCCTCTTCTGGCAGCTCCGCTGGGGCCGCCCAGAAGGCAGACGTGGACAGCTCTTTGGAAACGCCCCTGGTGGAGTTTGGCGAGGCACCAGTTGGCCCCAGGGCTCGGTGCTTCCTGGTGGTGTGGAGATTAGGGAAACTGCTCCCATGAGATGCCCAAGAAATGGACCCGAGAGTATGCGGGACACTGGGTGAGTCCGGCCTCTTTGGGGCTCCCGATCCCGGAGGGAGAGCATCTGGTGGCTGGCAGGGCTGTGGGATGGGGGAGGGGAGTCCAGTGGTTCCAGCGCCTCCAGCAGGTGAGCTCAGGAGCCCACTGTGCCCTTGGCCTCCCCTCTTCAGGGTGGTCCTCAGGTTCCCCCATTCATTCTTTCAGCACCAGGCCCAGGGCACCTGGGCACCACGAAGGCATCCCCAGCCCACCCTGGCTTCTGCCCCCATCACTGCACACGCCAACTCTGAGTGTCCAGTCTGCTCTCAACTGTCTTCTTGTTCCGGGCCTTTGCTTTCCCATTAACAGAGGAAAGAAAGGACACTCTTTCCCCCTGAGTCCAACATCGCGATTCTGGGAGGGAATGCAGCAACGCACGCTGGCACCGCCGACCCCGCTGCATCTGTCCCAGACGGGGTGGCGTCTGCTCGGAGCACGGGGCGCTGGCAGCAGGCTCGCCGCGGGCCCTGGGTCCGTCCTGAGCGGCTGGAGGCAGCCTTGCCGCGGGCCCCGGGGTCCGTCCTGTGCGGTTGCACAACTGCGTGCTCTGCAGCCGTGGGAAGCAGCAGACGGGATATGCACACCGCAGCACGGTTACATCATTTGAAGCTGCTGTGTTGACTGAGACGTGTGAAAAACAGAATGAGGTTTAGAGCGCAGAGCCACGGCACAACCCCCCCCCCGCCCGATATTGTCTAGGGATATGTGTCTGTGTTGTGAACATGCATTACTCACGGCAGAGTGGATGTCCAGACAGAGAAGAGGAATAGAGGGGGCCGTGGGGGAAGAGGAAAGGGAGTGAGGGCAAGAAAGGTTTTCCCAGGTGGCTGAAGATGATGTGCTGTGGCCCAAGGGTCTGATGAACTCAGAAGAGGGAGGAGGGAACGCACGACAGAGGAAGGGGTGAGAAGAGGGACAGAGGTTGCTCCGTTCAAGTCTTGCCCCCTTGGTCCAGGCCCAGGAGGCGGGTGTCCTGTGTCAGGGGGACATGGAGCACACCCACCACCCACACTCAACTCGCGGCCGCCCTTCCTGGGGATGTGTGTGCACTTGCCAGGATTTCCCTGCCAGCCGTCAGCCCCCGTGAGGCTGCGTGTTCGCTTGGGATCCGCGTGAACCGCACCCCCTCAGTACACACTTGCCAAGTAGAACACAATCGACAAAAGGACAGTGGAGCCTGAACTGCATGGGCGCGGACTGGGAACAGTACAGGGAGTCAGTGCAAGGTTTCAATAAACAAATCCAAAGAAGCCGAAGGTAAACTGGGAAAATGAGGGAAGCACTATTCTTGAGTGTGCGGGGAGAGAGGCGGGCTTTCGGTAAAGCCTTGATGACTAACCACATCCAGGACCCAGCCGACGGGTGTCAGGGAGGCCCCCAGCCCTAGCCTGTGTTCACAGACTGACAGTCCCCCACCTCGGAAGGACAGGGGCCCTCCCGGTTCATGCCAGGCATGGGTGGGCCCGGAGGGTGGGCAGGAAGACGCTGATGACCCAGGAAGTCTGAGCCAGAACAGGACACACGTTGGGAGGGACACGAAAGAGACATCTGCAAGTGTTCCTGGCGCACATCTCCCGGGACACAGGGTAAGCTTCTCAAGCTAACTGGGGAGAGGCGGCCGTTTCTGTACAAGGGTAAACGAGCACGTGCGCCAGGGCCCAGGATGCGGCTGGGGTGACACCTGCCTTGTCTCAGATCGTCTTGGGAGCAGGCATCACCACACTGGGTTTCGCTGTTTACTCACAGTATTCCCAAGTGCCCTTGCGAGGGCACTGAAGTCCATGGTGCATTCTGAATTCTACGGTCATCCTACTGGGCATTTAAATACTGAATACCTATGATTTTATTAACACTATGCTCCTGTTTTTCCTACGTCACAGGGCTTTATATTGATTTGTTTTTGAAGTTGATGTGATGGTGTGTATTACCTGTGGGTTTCATTTCAGGCTAGAAAGGGGCCTTACAAAATATCTTCTTAGAAAAAGACTCTTTTATACAGTCAAGGACTGTGGTTCCAAACACGGGCAAGAGCACGGCCAATTAGAGGAGAAGGGGAGTCACAGCACTTCCCTGAAGATGAAAACCAGCGGGTTCGGGACACCCTTCCTCTCCATCTGCATCCAGTAAAGTTCAAGCCCTTCCAGCGCCATGCCCCCAATGGGTCTTGAATACAGGGTGTCTTTCCCTCTTCACGGATCCCAGGCCAGGCCATCAACCAGCCCCTCGATTCCCAACGACACGCAGGGGGGCTATTAACCCCTTGCCCTGGTTAAAACCCTATAGTGAGGTTCCATCGGTAGTAGGATGGATTCTGCAGGTCTTACGCTGGGGCCTCCCTGATCAGGTCCTTCCCTGCCTCCCAACTTGATTTCCCAGGACTCTCCCCCTGCTCACCAAGCTCCAGCCACACCAGTCTTGCCTGACTTGGAAGATGATGGCCAGTTCCTGCCTCAGGGCCTTTGCATGCACATTCCCTTGGCCTGGACTCGGTTCCTCCTATCTGAATGGTTGGCCTTCCTTGTCTGTATTCAGGTTTCCGCTCAAATGGCCCTTCCCTGACAGGGCCGTCTGCTAGGCCTCCCTCCTGGTAATTCCCCAGCAGATCACCCTGTCTACGTTCCTTCTTGGCATCTCTGAGAGCTGAAGTCAAATGATTGATCCATTTGCCTTCTTATTTACTGTCCTCATCACACAGAGTGAAAACTCCACAAAGGCAAAGATTCTTTTGGTCTGGTTCATAAATGGACCTCAGGCCCTAGAACCAAGTCTGTTAAACTTGTGCTTTTAAAGTGAGGACTAAAAATACTCCTTCTTCACGGGGTCGTTACGGTATTGTTGCAGATCATAGATACCGTCACTGTTTTATGCACTTGCTCTTTCTTGTGCTTTGCGGGCTCTGCACCACTCATTCCATCAAGTAGCCCAATATCACGATGCCTGTTTTGCAGAAGAGGACACTGATGCACAGAGAGGGTGAGTAGCTTGCCGGAGGTCACACAGCCAGCAGGATAATGGAGGCAGGACCTGAACCAGGGATCTGCACTTCTGAGCCCGAGTCTTCTGCACCACACTAGAGTCTCTGCTGCAGAGGCTGTCACAGGAGTAGCAGCTCCAAGGATGATGATGACAAGGTGGCAATGAAGGTAACTATAATGGTGACGAGTGGTTCAGCCCCGGACTGCAGCCCATCTATACCCTGCTCTGGCTTCAGCTCTTGTCTCAGCAGAGAGACATGCTACCAGCCTGATTTCCTGGGAAAGAGCTAGCATCCTGCTCTGCACGTGTCACAGGAATCTCCCAAACTCCAGGCAGCTTTGGCCCCAGGAAGGAGAGGAGGGCTCATGCATGTCCTTCCAGTGCAGAGGGGCCTCTCTGGGGGACAGCCAGGCTGTGGACACTCTCTAGTTTACACTGGGATGAACTCAGAAGTTGGAGACACCCGCAACAGTGAGGGATGAGGGTTGTTTCCTTGAAGAAGCTGTGCACGATATTTTCAGATGGCTCCGGGTGTCTGCACGCGATCAGGGCATGGGGCGTCAGGAGGTGGGAGCCCCCCTGTGGTGGCACTAACACTGCCTGCTGGATGCCAGATCCAGGCACAGGCTGGGGTGGGTCCATGGCTGGTCTTCCTTTACAGGGAATGGCGAGTTGTCCAATGGGTATGAAGGTCCAGGTATGCAAGATCGCTAAGTTCTAGACATCTGCTATACAACGCTCGGTGTTCACAACACCGTGTGGTGACTTGGGAATTTGTTAGAAAGTAAACTCATGTTGAGCGCTGTTACTACAGAATAAATAAGTATATAAACAAGACTTCTGGAGGCTATGGCCGTGTCTATGACCTTGACTGTGGTGATAGCACCATGCATGCCCACGTGCGTCCTCAATCGCCAAATTGCACGTGGTACACCTATGGGGATTGTGCATATCAATTACACCTCAAGAAAGCTGTTCAAACCTTCTTTCCGCATCTCTTCAAATGGGATCTACTATCTGCAGGCAGCCTGACGTGGGTTTGGGTTTCTGACAAACTTGTAAGTGCAAAAGATGCTGGATTATTGGTCTTAAATACAAGGAATTCCAATTCTGAGCTACTGCCCGAAGTGGCGCCTCTATTGTACCGGCAAAGCAACGCCCTGTGGAAGGTGTGCAAGAGTTCACGGCCTAAATCACAAGGCGCAAGCTCCCAGGACCTGCCCCTTGTCAGGCCACCCCAGGGAAGCAATGCAAATGAGCTCTAGGGAAGGCAGAGAATCGGTCCTCGCGAAGCTTTACTACCTGCACAGGCCACACACCCCCCGAGTCCTCCCCGCGGGGCAAGTGCACCAGCATCCCGTCACGCAGCCCAGAGCACCCAGTCTGACTAAGCCATGCGACCTGTCCGTGGTCTCCTTCCCTGCAGGTGACCGGGATCTACAGACACCACAGACCTCCCCCAGCAGCCCCCTCAGCTCCCCTAGGACCGAGCTCTTCCCACAGCCAACAGACCAGGCATTTGTCAGCTTAGTCAGTAATTACCCTTTGGAATCCCAGCCAGCCGGGGATTCTGCCCAGCTCCAGAACGACACTGCCTCCTATGTCCAGAGGCTGCGATTTTCCCCACAGCCTCGAACTGACAGATTTCTAATTGACTCAGAGAGCGGCTGGTGGCAGGATAATTTATCGAGATATTAGTTTATGTTTTGTTCTACCTCTTTCCCACTCCTCATTCCAAGATGGTAGCCAGACCGCTGTGCTCTGCATCCGCATGGGGTCTCTTGACTTCAGGCCAGCAGCAAAGTTACCTCCACACCCTCTCTTCCTGCCTATTCTGAACACCCAAGCTTTGTTTCTAAACCCCAATGCCTTTTCTGGAGGGCTGTCTGTTTTAAGGATCAAATTATTGATCCTCTCTAGCATGTGCTGCTTTTACTGATTTATGTCTCATGGTCCACTCATTCATTCCTTCATCAAATATTTATTGAATGCCTACTGTTAGCCAAGCACTGCTCTCTTCAGGAACAGGGCACAGGGCAGCTATCCCTGACCCAGTTTATCACCTGCCAAAATCTCAGTGACCTGAACTCCAGAGGAAACATTCATTCAGTATGGCATACACGTACTCTGTTTAGGACTGGGGATTTTTTTTTTTAAGATTTTTTAGTTTTTTATTTGAGAGAGAGAGAGAAAGAGAGAGAGAGAGAGAGAATGTGCACGAGCAGGGGGAAAGGGAGAGGGAGAAAGAGAAGCAGACTCCCCACTGAGCCAGGAGCCCGATGCGGAACTCGATCCCAGGACCCTAAGATCATGACCTGAGCCCAAGGCAGATGCTGAACCAACTGAGCCATCCAGGTGCCCCTGGGGATGGTTTTTGATTTTGTGTGTAAAAATCACAGACATATACACAAAGAATATTTTTGAGTGGGAAATAACAAATTTAGAAAACCAAATTTACAAAATATTAAAAGCAGTTATCTTTGAATGCTGGGACAGTAAGTGACTTTTTCCCATTTATTTTTGCACTATAAATTTTCTTCAGTAAAAATGCTTGTCTTTATCATAAGAAGTCTAAGGATTTTAGGAATACAGCATTGCATGCACTGATGGGGCTTTGCCATCGATAACAACTCACTCTTCATAACATCTGAAACAGAAGGCACAATGATGCCAGCTACATTTCTGAAGTATCCATCACACCTTCTCCTCTTTCAGTTCCAAGACCTGGATCCAAGAAACATGAATGCATATTGAAATGTGCTAATTTACTTGGTGCATCTATATAATACAGGGAGCTCTGCACACTGAAAGGTAAGTGCAAGGTAGCAGCAAGACCACCCAGACCAGAAGAAAACTGTATATCAGGTATTGTGTAGTTGATACGTGGTTAATGGAAATATGAAAATAAGGCAGAATGGCTCCTAGAAGGGATAAAACTTCTTGAAATTCTGTACAGGAAGAAAAATAGGAAAAAAAAAAAACAGAGGTGCAAAGAAAACCAAAACTTAAGCATCACCAATAAAACATTAACCATGCCACAAATGCATTGCATTGTCCAGTAACGAGCATCCAAGGTTAGGGTGAGTTGGAACCTGCCTCTTTGCACTGCATTCAGGGTTGGGGCTTCGATCACATAGGATGCAGCCCCACCCACCTCCTGAGGTCCCCCTGACCACCAGAGCCCCACTTCCGGGTGCCCCCAGCATCTGCAAGATGAAGGGGTCTAGGTGCCCGTACCAACTGCTGCAGCCTGTGCTGGTTCATTTTGTGCCTCAGTGTGACCAGCCAGCAGGTGCCCAGATCGACCTTTCTGCCCACGTCTGTGCGGGTGTTGATGGAGCAGATCTGCATTTGAATCGACGGACTCTACCGTACACGGCCCTCCCCAATGTAGATGGGCAGAGAGGGCACATGGAACGAGAGGTGAGGGAGAGGTGAGGGAGAAGGAATCTGCCCCTTTTCCTTCCTGCCTACCTGCTTGAGTTGGGACATCTCATCTCACCTGGCTCTGGCTCTTGGGCTGGGATGTAAACCATTGGTGCCCCCTGGTTCTCAGGCCTTCCAACGTGGACCCGGTTATACAACCAGCTTTCCTGGGGCTCCAGCTTGCAGACTGTGGATCTAACACGTGAGAAACTGAGTCACAGCACTTGGAGCTGATTGCTCTGCTCCCAGAGCTGGTGAGTACAGATCAGGATTAGATCCCAGGGGTCCTCACTCAGAGCTCACACTCCTATACCCGGACACTTCTGTTTATCTCATACATTTGAAGTCTTTCCTGGGCCAAGACATAGTCCCTAAAAGAAGTACTTTCAGTGACTACAAAAGGTTTGGTCTCAAGGCTACACAATAATTTCATTTAACAAAACTCATCCTTTCCTATGTAGATGACTTTCTATCTCTAGTTATTGTAAATAAAATTGAAATGATATGTCCAGACTTAAGTCTTGCTGTGTAGCCAGATGCTGCCCTTCTTTGACCCTAAGCTCCAGGCCGAGGCTGATTGGCCCCAGAGCTGGAGGAAAAGAATAAGAACTTCAGAGATGAAAGGACAAGGTATGGATTCCCATTATCGCCACATGGCGTGGCATCATTCAGAGAATCCAGCCCATCCAATAAAGCAAGAAAAGAATCAATGGGAAAATTATTAGAAAATAGAAGATTGAACTTTTTTTTTGCTGGTGACATTGTCCATCTTCAAAGGCCACAAAGATCAACTAGAAGTACAGAAATAATGAGTATCCACTAATGCGTTGAGTTACAAAAAAGATAAAGATCAACAGTTATATCAGCCAAACAAGCTAGAAAATAGGACCGATGAAAGGTCACATTCACATCAGACAAGGGACTGTAAAATGGTTAAAATCAATTTAAGCAGAAATTTATAGGATCAAGTTGAGGGTAACCATGAAACTAATTTTTAGGCTAAATAAATAAATAATGTTACATCCTCTATTGCTGGGAAGGAATTCAAAACACTCTAAAGGTGCCAATTTTACCCTGATGATTTATTGATTGTAATAAAAGGTAAATAAGATCTTTTTTCCTTTGCTGATAGAGAAAGCATTTCATCCTTTATGTTGAAGAATGAGTAGACGCTAATGGCTATTAAAATTTTTTAAATTAAAACTTGAGAAAATACTGTTTCAAATATTGTTTACAAAATTTTGTAAAAATATAAAATTAAAGATGTTAAGCCATGCAGCGAGTTAGAAAATGAAGAGGGTAGTGAATCAACACAGAGGGGAAGGTGGGGACTGTCCAGCACATTTTAACAAGGCCTTTGATCACCATATGGAATCCTGAGAAATGTCCTCACCTCTCAGCTCACGTAGACAAGAGAGCAAAGCAAACAAGACCAACGCTAAGAGAAAATATTAACATCTAACTTGATTGCAGGTCATGTTAAAAAATTAAACAGAAAAGAATTACATACACCCACGTATATTCTGCATTTCAAGGAAATCCTAAATACTAAAGCAAGGAATAACAATCATGATATCATTAACTTCATCTTTAGTTGTAGAAAAAACAAAATACTTTCCATATAAAACACACTATGAAAATCAAAAGGTATGCTACATAATCGGCAAAAAAAAATGCCTTACAAGACAGAAAATGTTAATCTCCTTGTATATAGCTAATTTACTAATCTTCACAAAAACAAGATAATGAGCAATTCACAAAAATAAGCAACGACAAGAATCACAAATAGCTAATAAATATATAAGGCAGTGTTCAAACTCAGTAATGATCCAAGGAGCCTCAGCTGAAACAGCCACGAATATCATTTAAGTTGCCATGTTGAAAATATGTGCATTTAAAAAGTTATTTTCAAGCCTTGGTGAAACTCTAGTAAGAAAAGTACTTGAATGCATTACAGGTGAATTGTTGAATTGGGAACATGTTCCTGGAAGACAATTAGACAATAGGTCCATCAAGGCCTTAAAATACTGAGTATCTTGACCTAGCAATCAAACCCAGGTGCATTTGTCTGCTTCTGTGTTTGTTTGTTTAGGCAAATATTTTTGCATTTGCCCTATTTTAAATTCTTTACTAGGATTATTTCACTTCACTGTCACAAAACCCTGGAAAGTAGTGCTCATTACCACCTTACGTATGTGAAAAGTGGGATCACAGGGGATGAGGCCAGTCATGGTAGAGCTGGCCTGCAAAGACTCAGGCCTTCTGGAGGCCCAAGCACATAAGTGGCGGTATGCTTCCCTCCGCCCTCCCGCCATGCATGTAACAGGTGCACAAACATGTCCGTTGTTTCATTATTTATAATGGAAAAGAAGAGAGGAGAATTAGGGGTGAGCTGGAGAACTGAGATACACACAACGTGACAGCCGACTTACGGTTACAGAACTTTTGAATTATATATTTTCAAGTAAAAAAAACTGTTTAGTTTTCTGAAAAATACAAAAAGAAAAGATATAGAAGTAAAACCAGAACGAAAACCACCAAAATATTGGTCACATTGACCTCTATGTGGACAGTATGGTAAATTTTATTTGTACTTTTTTTTTGGGGGGGGTTCAAATTTTTTCAAATGAACATGCAAAGCTTGTGAAATTGCACACGACATACGTAAGTGTACATGAACACACACACAAGTGTCACCCAACAGCCTCAATGCGATGTTCCACCCAGTACCACAGGTATGGAAGACACACACTCAAGGACACTTTCCCACCACGCCCCGCTCAGGGCTCATGTCGTCTTTAGAGCCTTCTGTGGTTACAAACCCCTTTCTCAACCACCTTTGGTCCACGCAGACAGGTGCATTACTGTGCATTTAGCAGCAGCAACCCCCAAAGTGTCTCTGTTACAGCCCGTGCTGCGTGTGGGTGAACTCCCGGCTCCTCCTCAGCCACCGGATACTCTTGCTTCACCCCTCGAGGACATCTCTGATCCCCTCTCCCATCAACACCCATGGTGCCCCGAGGGCTCTAGCTGCATCCCGGTTTGCAGGCTCGGGACCGCCTCGGCATGCCTGTCCCAACAGAGCACCAGGGCCATCTCTCATGCGATCCCCCAGTACGCTCTTCAGGGATCTCCCGTTGCCTGTGGTGTAGCGTTCACATCTTTAGCAAAGATTTTCAAACTAAACACTACATCCAACCTTGACATCTGATGCTGGTCAAACTAGGTCTATTTGCCTCCCTCCAACTGCCCCAAACTAAGTTGAGAAACAGGGATCTGAAGACAGTGTGGGGAAAGCGTTGCCCACAGGAAAATAGGACATGCCCACTGGCTCACTGGGCGCAGGACAGGGGCTGGAGGAGTATGTATTTTTTACTGGGGGGAGGCATGGTGGCACCTACAGTTTATGTCGGTACGGAATGGAGGGAGAAGAAATTAAGAAGTGTTTTTGAAGGATTTAAAAAGCACCAGAAAAGAACTTGAGGTATTTTGAAATTAATTTTAGTCACATGAACAGCCATGTAGTTTTATCCATATGCCCGACTGCAAGAATTAAGGCTTTGTAAGCACCCACTGTAGAGACCTGGAAAAGGTCTTCCGTTATCTGTTACCATGATGTTTCCACATGGAGCAGGGCACTCCCATGGACCGAGGCCCAGTAGCAGCAGGGTGCCAACTCTACTCACTCCACAGAGATGTTCTAGAATCCAGACCAGGGCTGGGCAAAGGATGGTCTGTGGAAGAGTTGGCACATGTTTCTGTCAATAAAGTTTTATTGGAACAGAGTCCCATCCCTTCATGTACATATTGCCCTTGGCTGCTTTCCCACTACTACAGGAGGGTTGAGTTGCTGCAACAGATACCATCTGGCAAACGAAGTCTGAAATATTTACTACCCGAGCCCTTCCAGAAGAAGGGAGCCTCATCTACAGCATTAAGCCAGGACCTGCCGAGGAAGCAGTGAAGAACTGACTGGCCCCTCTAGATGACTGTCAGACATGTACAGGAGGCTGGGGGCTGGACTGGGCTCTGAGTCCTAACACCTGGGAAGAAGATCCAGCGGACTGAGGGCTGATTAGGAAAAACAGGCTGCAAAGCGCTGTCCCTTGGAACCTGAGGGGCTCAGTGTCCTCAAGCCCAAAAAAGCTAAAGGGACACAGGGATTACAGAGGACACAGCTACAGTGGAGAGGGGGCCGGCTCCCACTGGCATGTGTTCCATGGACCAGACACGGGCAGAGAGAGAGCGCGAGCACCCAGGCTGTCCTCACGATGTCATCTCCAGAATGAGGACACATGAGCTGAGAGCAGCTTGGACATGCCCTGTTGAAGCTGGAGGCTGCAGAAAGAGTTCGATCCATCTGCCAGATACACTCCTTCACTTCACGAAGGTGCAAGAAGAAATGGGCTCAGTGATGGGCTTGGGCGGTCTCTGAACAGCCCACACCAGCCTTGCAGCAGGTGAGAGCAGCTGATGAGCGTCACTGGGTAAGTGTTCTGCCCCCTGCCTCGCTCTCTTCACTATCCTCCTCACTGCCAAAAGCCCAGGGGCCAGAGGCCACACTTGAAAGGTGCATGGGGACAGGAGGGGAAGTGCCGGCAGAGCCAACCAGAAGGAAGCTCACTCCATCCCACTTTCCCACCACCTGCCTAGTGTGGGCCTGGGGATGAAGAGAAACTTTACCTCTCAGGGAAGTTCAGATTTTTGAGTATTATTTGCATGACATGTTCTAGTGACTGGGGTGGGCTCTTCTCTGACTTGGAAAGAATAGAGGATTCTCATTATCTGAGAATGTAAGAAAAATCCCAGGGCCTGCCCTAGTTTTTGTCCAACAGGTAGAGGAAAACTGGACCCATTAAGCTTATTTGAACCAAGAGAGGAAAAAGAAGACTATTCTCTACCCTCAGGGGAAAGAAAAATCAGTGGAAGAGAAGTGAGAAGCAGTGACTAGCAGGAGGACTCCATCAGTGATAATAGGGAGTGGTGGGGACTGTGGCGAATCCAGAAGGGAAGGCTCTCCAAAGAGGCCTTCATGGAAATTCAAATGTAATTTTGCCAAGTGTGCTAATTCCTTACGAGAACCTAGAAATCTGAATTTTTATGCAAAATGTATACTCTTAGCATTGCGTTTTCTCTCTGTTTTATTTATTTATTTTTTTCAAAACAGATCACGGCCATCAATGGGAGCACCAGACAAACTCATCCATCAATCAGATGCTGCACTTTTTGGAAATGAATCAGAATCAGCAACAATACGCCACATTTTATGCATGTGGGTTCCTTCCTTTGAGTTTTACTTTATCTTCTTTTGTATGAACATTTTATGTAATACAGATATTCTGCTTCAGATTTTAGCAATGATCTCAATCAAGAAATCTTAAAGCTTACCACAAATAAGAAATAAAAGAAAAGGGAACTATGTAATATAATCAACACTGCACATTTATTTCTTCTCGCCCTTGCTTGCTTAGTTCTCTTCCTTCTCCAGATTTAAAAACAGGTATTTTCATGGCCTCAGCAGAAGAATGCAGCTCACTTCCCCTATGATTCAGGAGGAAGAAGCAAGGTTGAAAATATTCCACCTGAGGTCTATCTGGAAACAAGCCGGTGAGTAGAAAAAGATACGATATTATTCAAATAACATTATTCTTCCCGTGGACTGTAGACTCTATTAATGGCTGTTCTATAAACAATAAAACCTATTCACCCATGAAATTCATTTCTGTGAACAGGCTCATTATGGAGACATTAAAATAAAGGAAACGTATGCTGGAATTTGAGTGATATAACACTGCATATTATAAGGAAATATTCCTTGTCAAAAGAACAAATATTAGCAGAAAATAAAGCCCAATTCCAATGCAGAGCTGAGATTAGGTGCTAAGTATATCCACTGAGCTTGATTTTCTCTGGGTCTGTTCACTTCCAAGCGATGGAAGCAAACGGTGGAACCAACCAATAGGGTGGAAGCAAATGGAACCAACATGGATGTTGGTTTCCTCCACACTGTTCTGTTCCGCAGACCCTATTAATCTGTTTCCGGAATGACTTACAGGGTCTCGTGGGCCCCAGACACAGACCCCACCTGTCTACGTTGCCCTGTGCAGGACCAGGCAGGAACACGTCGGTTTCCTCCATGTGGAATACTGCAAACAGGTTACCTTTCTGTTGTGAAATACGGAAATAAAAATATGACTGCCGACAACTCTTTTATTTCATACATTGCATTTTATTCCTGGCTGGAATCAAAGTTGGCTATGTTCCTCAGAAGGCCGGGCCTGCAGAGTCCTGAGCATTTGAAACGAAGCTCCCCTGACATTTTAGCACACACAAAATGCTCACCCTCGGTCCTCAGACACTCCTGCAACTTCCACTAGGGATGGACACCCACAAGCCGGCCAACCTTCCTTTTCACAACAAGAATGGAGCGGGGAGAGGGGGCACCGCTCTCCCCCGGGGGCTCTTTGCAGAGGGTTTTCGATGCTGTGTGTCGGAACCACGCAAGTGATTCCAACCACAGTGAAGACCTGCCCCTCTCTGCTCCCAAACTGACAACAGCACCTTCAGAGTCGCCTCCTTTGGAAGAATTAAAGAGAAAGTATGGGGGGAAGGCATGCCATCAGAAACAGGAAAGAACTTTCAGCAGGTGCATAGTTTTTGGCCTTGGCAATACAAAATGGGCTGAGGGACCAGAGTCGACCGAATGGGCTGAGGTGGGCTCAGAAGGAAACAGAGAGCTTCACTTTCAAGTGGACTGTGCAGTTTATAAAACCGTGTGCGGTCAGATTAAAGAAGGTCACTAAAATAGACTTTGGTGACTGCACCACCCAGCTGCGAAATGGATCCCTGTCTGCTGCACTTCCCTCTCCTTCTACCCAAGAGAATCCCTATCCTAAATTTCATGTTGACCGTTCTGTTTTTCTTCTGCACCCATGTAAGTGTCTCTAAACAGTATGAAGATGCCGGTCTATTAATGAGATTGTATTCTGATGCGTCTTCCCATGACCTTCCGCTTTGCTGCCTGTCTCTGAGATGTGCTCTGTGTTGGCAGATTGATGACCATTCCACCGCGACACGGTCGTCCGCTGTTCCAATATATGAAACTGGAGGCCCACCCTTCTGACCATGGGTATTTGTAACACATTTATTGAAGCAGCCCACAGAGTTACAGACCCATCACCATTACCCAATTCTAGAAAATTTTAAATCACGAAAATCTCCCCCTCCAAAAGCATGCCCATCAGAAGTCTTTCCCTGTCCTTCCTTCCTCATAACCAGCCTCTGGCAACCGCGACTCCACTACCTGTCTCCACGAATTTTCCTATTCTGGACATTTAGTGTTACGGTATAGATGGAATCACACCATAAAAAGCTATTTTGACTGGTTTCTCTCGATCAGCGGATTTTCAAGGCTCATTCACGTTGTAGTGCGCATCAGGACTTCATCCCTCTTTAGGGCTGAATAACACTTCACATAGGGATATATGACATCTGTTTATTCCTCAGTTGATGGGCTTTGGGTTATTTCTACCATTTGGCTATTATGAATAATGCTGCTATAGAGGTCTTGTGCAGACGTAGGTGTTCACTTCTCTCCAGTATCCACCTAGGGGTGGAATTGTTGGATCAAATGATAACTCCATGCTTTATGTTTGAAGAACTGCCAAGCTGTTTTGTAAAGTGAGTGCATTGTCTTATATCCTCACAAACAGCGGGGTTCAGATTTCTCTACACCCTCGCTCACGTGTGGTTGGGGCATCTTGTTTATTTTAGTTTTGCTAGCAGGTGTAAACTGATATCTCGTTGTTGTTTTGACTTGCATTTCCCTGGGAGTGATGGAGAATATATTTTTATTTATATATCTTCTTTGTAGAAATTTCTGTTCAGCTCTTTGTCTTTATTTTTAGAACAGTTTGAGATTGACAGATTACAGAAAAAGTGAGATGATAGCTGGAGTTCCAATAGACCTCACACTCTATCATTAACATGTTACAAAGGTATGGGGCACTTGTTACAATTAGTGAACCAACGCTGATACATTATTACTAAATAAAATCCACACTTTATTCTAATTTCCTTACTTTATACCTAATGTCCTTTTTAGGTGCAAGATCCCGTCCAGAACATCACATTGACTTTAGTTGTCATGTCCTCTTAGGCTCCATAGGCTGGGACAGTTTCTCAGATTTTCCTTACTTTTGATGACATTGACGGTTTTGAGGAGTATTGGTCAGGGGCATTTCAGGAAGCCCCTCTATTGAAATTCCCCTGATGCCCTTCTCATGTTTAGTCTGGGACTAGAGATTTTTGGGTGAAGATCACAGAGGTAAAGTGCCATTTCACTGCATCTTATCAAGGGTGTACGCAAACAACAAAACTCACCACTGTTGATATTGGCCTCAATCACCCAAGTTAAGTCATGTTTATCAGATTTCTCCACAATAAAGTCACTCTTCGCTCTCCCTTTCCATAAGATACTTAAAATAGATTGAATTGTGACTCCTCAAAATATATGTCCTCCCAGAATCTCAGGTCTTGTGATGAGATCATTCTGGGCTAGAGTGGGCCCTAAATCCAAAGATAAGGTGCCCTTATAAAAGACAGAAAGGTAGAAGACATACAGAGACATAGAGAAGAAAATGCCGTGAAAACTGAGGCAGAGACTGAAATCTTTAGCCTGCAAGCCAAGGACGTGATGGACTTCGGGAAGCCACCACAAGCCTGGAGAGACATGGCCCTGCAGGGCCTTGGGAGGGAACCAGGCCCTAACACCCTATGTGCAGACTCCCAGCCTCCAGAACTTGGGAGAACACACTTCTGTTTTAAGCCACCAAGCTTTGTGCATGAGGCATGTGCATTGCCCTGGGCATCCTTTCTTTTTGCTGTGGGCAGAGTACAGAAATAGGTGTGTGTGTGCTAAGCCACACAGGCGTGCAAGTCTGTAAGTACTTCTATACAGAACCACCTGCATCTGACCACGTAAACACGAGTTCTTCTAGAGGCCCCACCTCAAACTCATGGATCCTTCTAGCCTCTTCCCACTGCTTCTCAGTGAAGACCCACCCCAAGAGTGGGAAGCCTGGCTGCCATGACCACCTGTCCCCCTGCCCAGTAGTTCAATTCTACCAACACAGGCACAGCAATATTGGACCCCCACTCGTTGTTAGGCCCTCCTCCCCCGGGAAACAACCTGACCAACCAGAGCATGGGGCACAGTGTGATTTCTCCGGTGTCTGATTTCTGAAGTGACTTCGATCGTCCTCTTCCTCATGCACCTGACTGGGGTTGTGCCGTGCATGTGAATATAGTTAGATTCTCTTTTTACAGTCTGCCTTCCTTCTTCAGATTCCCCAAACTCCTAAATTCTGCTTTAAAAATTGCGTAAGTTTTACTACTTGTGCTATAAATTTTTATGGGTTTTGACAAATATGCACGATCATGTATCCCTCATGACAGTATCACGCAGAACAGTTTCACTGTCTTAAAAATCCTAGTGTTTACCTGGTCACCTCTCCTTTCCACCCTGCAGAGGCTCTTCCAGCTTCTGGTGGCTCCAGGTGTCCCTGGGCTTGTGGCTGTGCCCCTCCAGTCTCTGTCTCTGTGGTCACGTGGTCTTCTCCCTCATGTGTGTCACATTTCCCTCTGCCTCTCTTGTAAGGACACTTGTCACTGGATTGGGAGCCCACCTGGATAATCTAGGATGTCCTCATCTTAAGATCCCTAACTCAATCACATCTGCAAAGACCCTTTCTCCAAATAAGGTCACATTCACCGTTTCTAGGGGTTGGGATGTGGACATATCTTTCGGAAGCTTCTATTCAGCTCATGACAGTGACCTCTCTGGCTATGGGAGAGTAACGATCTTCACCCCTTGGATGTTCTAGTTCCACCATCATGGATGAGGCAGTGGAAGGAGAAAGTGATACTTCTCAGAAAATTGGGATTGCCCGGCAGGTGCGAGGTGGCTCACGTTTATGCAGGACCAGAGCCATGGTCACCCAGACACACAAACCTTCACACTTAGTTTCACATCCCATTGTCTCAGGTGAATCAAACTCCCCTCATAGCATGGAATTAGGGTTTCAGCCTCTATTACTCAAAATTATTACCCCTTCAGACTGACATGTTGATCATTCATGAAGAAATGGTATGTTGAGTAACTGAAGTTTATAAACAGAAATGCACAAAATATGTCCAACTCAATATAAATTGCCTGTTTTAGAGAGGGTACATATTTATTACTGCAAATCCACACACATACACACACACACATTTTTAAAGCACTCCCTCCTGTTGGGTGGAAGTTCACGACAAGTGTGTTTGATTTTCTTTCCGTGAAACTTCTTCACAGTAACCCAAAGAGACAGCTTCTCCTTTGGAGTGGGAACACCAAAGGCAACGAGCACCAGAGGAGCCTTGAGACATGAAAAGCATAGACTGGAGTTCAGGAGGGGGGAATCTGCCCTGTCTATTCTATAGAAAATGTCCAAGAAATGTATTTGTGGGATCCACCCCTCTCCGTGAGCCTGAGCCGTGGGAATGTTGCATTCGGTTAATTCCCCTTGAGATGTTTGATCAGTGTAAGTCGAAACAAAGCCCGGGCCAACAACATCAGACCTCCGGAGTCAACATCTCTTGTCTTCTCTTCAAAAAGAGAAAGCCCCGAGTAATCCACCCTGCTACCCAACATACAGCCCAAGTGACATTTTCAATGAGAATATATTGTCAGCTGTTTTGTCTTGCTCATTCATTGTAGTTTTGTTAGATCCTTTGTTTCTTTGATGCTCAGAATATTGCACCATTTGGCTCTAAAATCTACATTAGAAGAGCATTAATTAAAGGCAGACACATTGCAATGGAGACAGTGTTGAAATTATGCTTGAAGGTACAATGTAATTAATTTTGTACAAGAGAAACATAAAAGAGAGAGAATGAAACTGGAGGAAATAGCACCACAACCCACGAAATGATAATGAGAACTACAATTGTAGATCAGACAAAATATGAAAAGACATACGGAGTAATTAGACCTCCGGCGGGAGGGGGAGATCACAACAAAGGGTCACCTGCTGAGTTAAATGGAGAACACATGTCTCATGTCAGGACGTATGTCTTCCTGCGGACAGGATGACTTGCATTAAGCATCTGCCAGGTAGATGGAGAAGAGGATTCTGATGCAAATTGGTAAGAGCCTGGACAATGGGGCTGGAAATGACTTTCCTTAGAAGCCGTCCTGTTGATGTAAGTGCGAGGCACCATGATGAACTGAGAGGAAGTCCACCTCCCTTCCAGGACGGGGCTGGAGCCACCATAACGCATTAAGGCTCATCAATCCCAGAGACGTCAACGTTACAAGGATGGTTATTAGGGCAACCTCGATTTACAAGGTCTAGAACAGTTCATTTGAATTTACTGCATCTGTATTTCAGTAGTGCCTTAGGGGTACTGTGATTGAAAGTTACAGAAACCTCATGGAACTGAGTCTAGTAAAAAATAAAATGAATTTATACAAAACACTCCTCATGTGACCCTCACTCACCATGACAATGACAATGATCACCTGATAACTAACAGAAACCAAAGGAAGGAGGACGGGCTCCTTCAGAGCAAGTGTGGCCAC
Source organism: Ursus maritimus (assembly GCF_017311325.1). Taxonomy (NCBI): domain Eukaryota; kingdom Metazoa; phylum Chordata; class Mammalia; order Carnivora; family Ursidae; genus Ursus; species Ursus maritimus. Next base: position 45,194,633 of record NW_024424675.1, on the reverse strand, counting down.
TGGCTTCTGCTTCCTTTACTAGCATCCAGGTTAGACCGTCTTCCGGTTAATTGGCCACGGGGAAAGGAGCACTACTACAGGTCTGCATTCACTGAGTCACACGGCCACTAGCATGTCCTATAGGCTTCATCTGCATGCCGCGTCCTGTGCTGGTGTCCTGTGTGACTTCTCGTTAAATCCTCCTAACGTTCCGTGGCATGTATGTCTTGTTTCACAGAGGAAGGAAGAAGCCTGGGAGGTGCTGCGGGCACAGGTGGCAGAAGCAGGAGCTGAACCAATCTGGGAAGACTCCAGAGCCCACCTGTGTGAGTGTCCCATGGCTGCACTGGCAAGTCGCCACAGGCCGACGAGCTTAAGACAGCGCCCACTGTCCATCTCACACTTTTCGTGGGTCTGGGGTCCGGGCACAGTGTGGCTCAGCTGGTCTCTGTTTAGGGTCTCACAAGGTGGAAAGCAAGGTGTGGGCTGGGCTTTCCCCTGGAGGCCCAGGTGCAGCGAGACGGCGGCCAGAACCCAGTATCTGCTCACACTTTCTGTGAGGCCCCTGCATCTCTAAGCTGGTGAGGGCATGGCGAGCCCTTGTGACCCAAACCCCCCTGACTTCCCTCCTGACACCCTCCTCCGTCACCTGCCAGGAACACACGCCCCTCACTTCCTTCTGAGCCCAGAGCAACTGTTGCATCTGTGCGTCAACCAACAATCGGCTCACAAGGGTGTAGGCATTTTCTAGGCTGATTTAGGAGTTCTCTATCATATGCTCTCAAAACTTCCTTCTCCAGAGCCAAATTCAAGAAGATAAATTTAAAAAGCTGCACACACACACTCCTGGGGCCTGAGGAGGCTGATATTCTCCCATTCGCTGAGCACTGCGCCGGGGCTGAAGACCCAGGAGTGAAGGATGCGCAGCCCCCTCGGGAACACCAGCTCCCGGTGCAGTAAGGCAAGCAAGCAGTCAAGATGCAATCTGGCAGAATACATGATAAGAAAAACTCAGGGGTTCAAGGGAAACTCAAAAATGGACACCTGACCCAGTAGGTGGGTGAGGGGTGGACAGGGAAAGCCTTCTGAGAGGCGGTGACATATAAACCAAGGTCTGAGAATCGGCAAACTCAAGAAGAGAAGGGATGGGGAAAGACAGGATGCATGGGACAGCAGAAGGAAGGGCACATGCAAAGGCCCAGCAGTGGGTGGCCACGGAAGATGACCAGGTGGGAAGGACTCTGGAAAGGGGGAGACTGGGTGAGAGACAGCTCGAAAAGGTCTGTAGGATCTGCAATATTTGGGGCACTGTTGGCCACACTGAATAGAAGGGCTTTGATTCTGAAGGTGATGGACAACATCTGAAGCATAGGAATGACTAGATTAGTGTGGAAATCTAAAATAAAACCCACTAGTCTCCTTCTCTCTCCCCTTGACCGAGTAGCAAACCCTTTTGGGGCTGTTTTGGCCCCTTCCTCAAAGCTCCAGCCAACCAGAGACAGGCCTGCTCCCCAGGGGCTCAGGAGATTGAGCGATACCCACTTTGGAACCCTGTAGCTGCAGAACCCACAGGAGAGGAGCCTTCCCATCCCTCCATCCCAGTGTCACTGTGGCCGTCCCAAGAGTTTTCCACTGAGAGTCTGGGGTGGGAGCAAAAGTCTCTTCCTCTTCCGTAAAGGGTCTGATTTTGTTCTGGGCCCTCTTTCCTGTCCATAGCACCAGACGAACTATGTTCCCACTGACCTTGCTCAGGGAGAATTCTGTTGCCTGGCATTTTCTGCCTGACAAGTGGGGCCAGTGTCAGACTCATCTCCTGGGATCTTGGTGAATTTACCTTGCCAGAGTCAATTCAAGCCTCTATAGGATTTCTCAATAGTCATATTAATTTGAAATGTACGCACTGCTCTTTTTTGATGCTAATCTCTTGTCAGAGCAGAAGATTCCTGATAAAAAATTGTGGAAGTGGCTTTACAATAAGTGATGTGTGTGGACGTGGGGCTCACTTAATTTTTTTTTCTTTCCCTCAGCTGGAATCTCTTAGCTACTTCCATGCACTGAAATCTACTTTCGGATGTTCTGTCTGTCATTCCTGCAAACAGAGCAGGTGCTGAGCTGAAGAATCAATTCGGAAATTAAGATCTGGCTGCTGGATGCCATTGTGGTGGCCCTATATCAAAGTTCTCCTTCTTCTGCAATGAATTTCTAAAGCCAAGCTAGAAGCTGCTGAAGGTCTGCAAATGGCATTCTTTAGCTTTTAACTTTCACATAAAACAGAATAAAAGATTATCGCATGTCCAAAAAAAATCTGGCTACTGCTTGTCATAAATTCCTGTGCGTGCTCCAGACGCAGAATTGGACGGTGTGTTGTCAGCTCATTCATTCTTCATGGGGCTTATTTTTATTTGGGTTGCAGGCATTAAAAAAGATGTCAGATATGTATACATTATATGTCTCTCTATTTATACACACACACACACACTCCCAGATACCTCTAAATACATACCCACAAATGCACACATATACACACACATATTTTCTCCATCCCAACCAACTCTTCTGTCAGTGATATCTATTCTACCAGAGATGTGCCCAGTGAAATATTTCTAGGTATGATCCGGAAAGAATCGTTTGGGTCATCTTATCTCTTTCGTCTAGTCCTGAATAATTTCTTTAATAGGGAATCCATTGTCTCCTGAGACAGACCATTTGATTGTTAGATATCTCTGTTAGAAATTCCCTTCTTACTTTGAGAAAAATCTGTTTTCCTATAATTTCCACCCTTAAGGATGCATTGAAGAAGCACGCCTATCTAACTGGCAATTATATATAAGAGACTGAATGACAGAGTTCTGAAATGAGGATAAACATCTGAAAGTCATCAGCTTATCCATGATAATTCTAACTTTAGGAGAAAAAAAGAGTCACAGACAATATCCTGTGCCGTATGAACGATGGAAAATGAAACACTGGAAAAGATCAGCCTCGGAGGGTCTGCTGAAGAAAATGGAATAAGCCAAGGAACAAGATGGCGCACACAACTGGAACAGCTGCAGAGCATCGAGGAAGGACTCTTTACAAAGACATGGGCAAGTTAAAGGGCAGCCTCAGGAGATGGGGAAGCATCAGCAGGGATAATTCTGAAGTTGGCAAATGGTGGGGGGCCTGTCCCGGGACCAGGCAGAGGTAGAGATGGAGGATACCGCCCAGCAAGAGATTTTGTCTTTGATCACGACAGACACTGCTGTGGCCTGGACTGAAGGGAACTGGAGGGACAATATCCACTCTCTGACCTACTCATCCTCCACTGGCTACACCCACCGGGGAGCAAGGGAGCCCAGTTAATGCAGCCCAAGGGGGTCAGCACCCGAGGCACTAGAGGGTGGGAGAGAGATCATGTAAGAGCCTGAGCAGGAGCAGACCAAGAAAAACACAGACACATGATCATAAAGGGGGCTGACGGAGAAAAACCCTTTAAGGCAAATTTCTATGTGAAGAAATACACAGAATATTCTAGAATATACTAGATTTACTGAGATCCCTGGGATTCAGCCACAATTTGACAAGGAGGTGGCTTTATAAACTAATATTTTTAAGTGCCTACTATGTGCCAGTTACTTTGGGGATATAGCAGTGAAAAAGAAGTTTGCATTCTCCCAGTGGGCATCAGACCACAAGTTAGTGCACGACACCAACAGACACAATGACAGATGGCAAAGGCCGCTAGAGCAGACACTTGGGGGACAGAGAGCACATGTCACACAGAGCTGAGTTTGGCTCTATTTTGAAGTTATTTAATAGGCTATTAAAACCGATATCCGCAGATAAGAAGGACCCAGCACTCAGTGATCACAGTAAACAGCATTCTAGAAAGAGAGGACAGCTAACACAAAGGCTGCAGTGAGTAATCTCGGGGCACCTGGGAGCAAGAAAAATACCAGTGCATGCAGCACTGTGTGCACACCAGACAGGATATGCAGGGGTGGGATGGGAGAGATGGGTGGGAACGGATTATGTCAGGTGCTGGGCAGCAGACAAGGGAACTGGGTCCTCCCTGCTTTGAGAAACCAGGAGAGGGCTTCAGGCAGCAGAGTGGTGTGATTTAATGTAAGCTTTTAAAAGATCATTCTAGCCGGCATGTGGACAAAACAGAAAGCAAGGAGATGGTTTATAAGGCCATTTCAAGAACTGAGCAAAAGATTATGGAAGCCTGGGTGCCCAGTGGAGGTGGTGAAGACAGAGGATTGGGGGTGGAGGGGAGTTTTGGGAGGGATGCCAGCGCAGATCACTATGAAAGATGAGCACTGTTGGTTAGGGTAGGACAGTTGACAGAAATATGATGTGAGCTGTATATGCAGCCTTGCAGATGTAAACAGCTAATACGTTGTAATAATATATCTTATTTAGCCAATCATATTCAAAATATGATCATTCCAATATGCAGCCGATATAAAAATTATTAATAAAGTATTTTATATCCTTTTCTTTTTGAAACCAAGTCTTTAAATTTCAGTGAGCATTTTAAGCTTACAGTGAGTTTCAGGTCAGATGAGCCACGTTTCAAGGGCTCAGAGGCCACATGTGGCTGGTGGCTGCTCTATCGGATAGTGCAGGGCTTGAGCAAGTGAGTGAATGCAGGTGCCAATTACCAGGATGGTAAAGACCAGGGGGAGCAGGCTGTGGAACCCTTTAGACACATAAAGGGTGATACCAAACACAGAGTGGGGTGCACCAACCCAGTGATCCAGGGGAGAGACCCAGGCAACAGTTGTCCAAGCATGAGTGATACGTAAAGCCGTGAGACTGGACAGAAGTTACGAGAATGTACCAGGAGGAGAAAACATACGATTGAGCTCTACAGGAAGTTCAACATTTACAGTAGGGCTCTACCCCCTTCCTTGACTCTGTTGCTATTTGGGCTGACTATGTATTGCGGGGGGTGGGGGGTGTGCATTGCAGGATGTTTGGCACCTTCCCTGGCCTCCACCCATGAGAGGCTAGTAGTCTCCCCACCACGTCCATTCCAAGGTGTGACAACCAAACCAAAAATGTCCCAGATCTTGCCAAGAGTCCCCCGGGGGAAATCTTCCCCTGGCTGAGTGACTTACAGGTTGGGCAGAGGAGAAGAAGCCAGTCACAGAGGCTGAGGGGGAGATGGCAGTGGGGTAGAAAGGGTAGGTGGGGGGCTGGTACAGAGGAGACGGCGTGTGTAGGGAAGGGGGTGTCCATGATGGATCCCTTGGGGGGGGGTCTTTAGCTTCTAGATGTGACTATACAACAGGCAAAATCCACTTGAATAATGCATTTTATTTAACCCAATATACAGGGATGCCATGCATCGTGCGATCAGCCTGCTGATCTCTTGGAGGACGCCGGTCCATGAGGCCAGTGAAAGAGGAATAAAATGCAGCAAAAGTGTCTCCAGTGGTGAGGAGCCCGCTGGCCACGTGCCTCCATCCTTGGCAGCCAAAGAGGCACCCAAGGAAAACATTCCTGATCAAAAACCTCCAATTACAGAAACACAAAGAAAGAGGATTAATATTTTTTGGAAAACACAATGTCATATTTATTCCACTTTCTGCAACTTATTAAATCCCCTGCTACAGTAATTATAGCCATGTATTGTTAGAGAGGCATAAACACTGGAGGAACGTATTACTGTCAGAGATGATTATTAAAACTACAAAATTTTGCCTACAGACGAACACAAGCAGAAAAGAAAGTTATTAAAACTCATTTCCAAGAGTCGGCTCGTGTCCTTGGGCTGGGTTCCAAGACAGAGCAGGAAACCGATACTCTGATAATTTTCGTTTATAGCACTTTTATTAACAGCATATCTTGTCTCCACCAATTAATCTTTGCAAGGTTTTACTCCCTTTTCTGAATGTGGATTGGATTTTGATGGTCTACTCCTTACAATACCTGCAACGAATGCATGGAAATGTTTCTTATCTGTTCTGCATCGTGTGTCTCTCTGAAGAAGTTGACTAAACTCCAAAGAGGTCAAAATATTTCGCTGCATGAAGTCATGCAGTGTGTAGGAGAACGTAATAACCTGACAGTCTCTCTCTCCTTCGGTCTGTCTCTGTCTCTTTCCCCTCACTGAAGGTAGTGGACATCCAGGGACCTTTTGCAAACCTCTAGTAACCAATACCCTCTTTCCAGATCTGTGCAACCCCCAAGCAAAAGGGACTGACAGCAAGAGAGATGTGGGCTCCTACCAGCACTGCGCTGGGCAGGGAGAATGAGTTACTTTCAGGAAATGAAAGGATCAGCAAACTGAGCGTCCCTGACCAGCGCATTTGTCCAGGACAAGAGGGAGAGATAAAAATTGTTCTGCCTAATAAATGGAGTCTTCAGTCAAGTAAGAAATACTTCTAGTCCAGAAGATTCTTGAGCCAAGAGTTAAGATTTTACTGACTGCTCACTGAATGGCAGAGACTTCCTCTGGATTACTTGTTTGCGTATTTCAGGATGCAAGTGGAATCTTGATGAGCTCCCTGCCCACGTAAGAGTGAGTCCCTAAAACAACGATCCTTGAAATATGCACAGGGGTATCTTGCAATGTCTGTTAAATGTTCAGATCCTCCGGTCCAGCCAGAGCCCTACTGAGCCAGAAGTGGGGCAGGTGGAGTTGGGGGTCAGGGAGGGGCACTGAGTTCCTGTGATCGCAGATTTGACACACATCTGGGCAGGTCAGAACCTCCAGTATTACTCAAAGCTAATGAGAACATTTCTGGCTGGGAGTGGTCTTGGTTATTTCAAGGAAAAATTTTGCATTCCTAAATGCCAAGTCAGTCTTTTTAGATAAATTTTGTAAGCAAAGAGGGAGTGCACACCTATTTGAAAATATGTCAACCACTACTTTTAACATGCAGTGCCAGTGAGAACCAGAAGCCACTGGAGTGTGATCGCTGCTTGCAGGACAGAAAATAAGTTGGCAGCCCCAGCTCCATTTATTCAGTGGATTTAAAACGCCAGATAAGGGCTACCTGCTTCGAATGGAGAAACGTTAATACAACTGGCTCATCCCTGCACCTGGACTGTTTACAGAAAGCAGATTTTGAAGGTTTCCTCACTTTTCTGGGGAATTGCTTTTGCCCCAAGAATTATATTTCCAAATTAAAGGCAGGGATTTCCCCCACACACACCTTATTTATGGGTAACTGAGAGAAATGGACACGTTAGAGATTATCATGCTCTATCAGTTTAACAGCCAAAATTCGACTTTCCTTATATCGCTGTGCATCAGGATCTTACATACTATGGCTTGTCTAACAGAAATGGATAATAAGGTGTGGGCTTTAGTACTGCTGATCAATTTATGTTTTTGGTTAATGACTAGGTGGTCGGTAGGGAGAAAAAATGTTAGCACGCTGGAAGTCAGCTACGTTAGATGGGTAAGGTAAGGCACCGTTAATAGTAGAACGTGGGGGGGGGGACTCTCCACCCACCCCCCATGACTTTAGCCCCCCCCCAAAACAAGAATACTGAAGTGAAAGAGAGTGTGTATAATCCATATTAATAATTGTGTTTGGAAGTCTCAGAAAACAGAACGCTTTTTCTTTTCTTTTTTTAAGATGATTAATTAATTAATTAATTAATTTGAAGGGGGTGGGGGAATGGGATAGACCGGTGATGGGTAGTAAGGACGGTACGTATTGCATGGTGCACTGGGTGTTATACGCAACTAATGAATCATCGAACTTTACATCAAAAACCAGGGATGTACTGTATGGTGACTAACATAATATAATAAAAAAACATTTAAAAATTTATTTATTTATTTGAGTGAGCTGGGGGAGGAGCAGAGAGGGAGAATCTCAAGCAGACTCCCTGTTGAGTGCGGAGCCTGACCTGGGGCTCGATCTCACAATCCTGAGATCATGACCTGAGCTGAAACCGAGAGTTGGACGCTTCACCAACTGACCCACTGAGGCGCCCCTAGAACGCTTTTTCAAACAAAGTTTCTTTTCATTTAAAATTTAAAAGTACCTTTTTCTTTTGGCAATTTTAATGTTGTAATACATTATTGTGTGTTTTAGGGGTAATTTAATCTGTCGACATTGAATTCCTTTACACATGTCAGTAAGTTATTTTGTAAGTGCTACCTGTAAATTAGAAATGCATGTGTGTGGGCACTATGTACGTATATGTGCACATGGTTGTGGACAGATACATCAGTTCAATTCAACTAAAATTTTAGGGCAAAGATTCATGCTCAGGCAACATACTCATGGAAAGACAACTGATTTTTTAAGATATAAAATCCTTCTTAGAGTTTTTTTTTTTTTAAAGGACAAATAAAAGATTGAAACGATTATTGCTGAATCCACAAGATGTAACTAGGACATGATTCGGTAATTTGGTCAATCACTGTTTTCCCAATGGACACTATCTCCCTTTTCTATTCGCCAAAAGCACACTGTATTTATGGAAAATCTAGGCAAAAGTACATGACCTATAAATTTAGAGACATAAGAAAATGTTCCCTAATTTTAACAACCACGAAGGCGTAAACGACTTGCCCTATGGTCCCTATAGACTCATAGGCACTGCATTTACCTTCTCTTTGTAAATGGCTAGCAAGAAGGGGGGTACCCGAGACAAGGTTGGTCTGCTGGCTCCTGGGAAGCAGGACAGTGACCCCCAGAAAATGGCAGGTGCCCATCTCTCTGCCTGGGAAGACTGTCCACCACGGAAGGGAGGGCAGCTAAACACAGTCCAGTGGTCTCACTAGATTGAGGAGACTGAGCTCAGGGTTTGCAGATGTCAAGGGGGTTCTCACTTGTGAGGCAGAGTTCTGGAAAGCTAAGGAAGAGAGAGAGTGCGTGCGTGAGCAGCACACACACTCTGGGGACCCTCGGAGGATGCCCTCAAGACTCAGCCCCCCGATGCTGACATGTGAGCAAGCTGCAAGTGCTGGGACAAGGACCCCCAGAAAGGCACAGCAGTCAGTGGGGCTCCTGCACGGCCAAAAACACTCGGTAGTGCCCTATATATCCGGAATATAGAAAGAATACTTAACATTGAATAAGATGACAGCTCTTTTTTTTTTTTTTTTTTTTTAATGAGCAAAAGGCTTGACCACACAGTTCAACAGAGTCGGTGTACAGGTGGCTAACGAGCCTACGGAAAACGTGTTGGGGGCTAGTCATCAGGGAACGTCAGACTGAAACCGCTGCCCAGCACCGCCCGGCACCGCTGAAACGGAAAGTACTGGCAAAGATACAGAGGAGCTGGAAGTCTCACCGACTGCTGGTGGGAAGTCAAATGCACAAGCACCACGGAAAGCGTTCCACTTCTTATCAACAGCCACCTACCGCACGGCCAGTGCTGCTACTTCCGGTTATTTATTCTGAGCTGGAGCCATATACACGCACACAAAGGCTCGCATGCAAATGTTCACAGAAACTTTCTAGAATAGCCAAAAATTGGAGCTAGCCTAAACACTCATCAAGCAGTGAAGGGATCGACAAACTGCGGGCCACCCATGCCACAGGCTACTGCTTGGCAAGAAAACAGGAACTGCACGAAGATCAGAGCATCGGGGAGGAACCTGAAAAACATTCTATTGAGTGAAAGTAGCCAGGCATAAAAGGTTATGTGCTATTTGATTCTTTTTATATGAAATTCTTGAAACAGGCGAAGCTACAGTGATGAAAACAGATTTGTGGTTGCCAGGGGCCGGGGGCTGAGGAAGGGACCGACGGCACAGGGCGCAGGGAACTTCTGGAGGTAATGTTCTAGGGCATGACCATGGCAGTGGTTACTCAAGCTGTACTCATCTGTGAGACTCATCAAATTGGTGCATCTCATTGCATGTCAATAGTAGCTCTGGGGAGCTGACAACAGTAAACGTGGAGGGGGGGCAGGCGAGAAAGTAAAGATAATGACAGAAGGAAAGCAAAGTCATGACTATCTTAGTTGTAAGAGAGGCAAACTCTGATTAGGAGTCCAGAAGCTTCATTATGTTTCCAGTACTTGAGCGATGTCAGCCCATTAATCCACGCTCTCCGCAAGCTGAAGAACAGTTGGAAATGGCTTTAATGATCCTGGAAGAGATAAGCAGCTATGTCCTGACAGCACCCTGCCTGCTCAGTAAATGCTGGATGACGGAAGGGAAGAGTGCAAGGGGGGAAGGAGCACAAGAGGACGGGGTTAGCATGCACAACTGTCAGGGTTTGTTCCGAGCTGCCCTCCACTAGGCTTTGACTGACAGCAGAGAACAAGACACACACTGAAGATGAGTCCAGTGTGGGAAACCAACTCTTCACGGATAACCTTCCAAATAACATGTGGAATTTCAGTCAAGTGTCATGGAAGAGGGAACCACATTGTGAGGGCTTCCGGGGGTATGGATCATTCATGCTGAGACTTAAAGAATCAGGTGAAGTTGGTCAGATGAAAATAGGGAAGAAAATTATCTAAAACTAAGGGGACAGCATGTGCAAAGGCCCTGAGACAGGAATGACTATGAGGTCCTCAAGAATTCGAGTCCAGGGTGCCTAGAGCAGAGAAAGCAATGGGGTAGATGGGGAGAAATGAGGATAGATCTGTCGTTCTCAACTTCTACTGCATGTGACAATCACATGAGTAGCTTTTAAAATGATATTTAAGCCCGGGTCCTATTTCAACTAATGGAATCAAAATCTCCATATTGAAGGGAGAAAAAAAAAAAGCAAGAAAAAAGAAAAGAAAAAAAAAATCCTTTTCATTTGCTTCCAATTAGCAACCAGGGTTGAGAACATCCAGTTGTGGTGAAAGGTCTGTCGCTGAAGGGATAATGCTCTGCAGACAGAAATACCTGAGCCAGTTCCTGCTTGAGTCACTTTCTCCACGTGTGCACCTGCATGAGTGTGCTGAAACGTACTTCAAAGTGCGGCTCTGCATAAAGGCCAAACAGTTCCCCAAAGGTTGGAAGGAATACGCCCTAGCAATGAAAGCCAAGAGCATAAATCCTTCAAGAAGGGCTGGGAGGAAAGGATCCAACTGGGTGAAAATGTGCTGCCTTAGAGACTTTGTCATTCCTGTTTCATCACGGATCATCTTTCTCCAACTCCAGATGCCCTCTCTGGTCTCATTCAGCCCCTTGCGAACCCCCGTGCTGAGAGCAGGTGCGGAAACACGGGGACCGCCCTGGTCTGCCGCACAGACAGTGGGAGCTGACCACGGGCACACCCACCCTCGTCAGGATGCACAAGGATAGGGTTGGGCTCTACACCCATCAGGTGACCACCAATAAAACAAACTTCTGTCCTCTTGCTGGACACTGAGAGCCGCTTGCCTATGTGTCTTTCAACTGAACCCCTGACACACACACAGAGAACAGAGCAGAGAGCTCTCTTGCCTGGCCTGAACTTGCTCAAGGAGCTGCAGCCTTACTTCAAGGCCGGCCTTGCCCAGCTGCCCCAAGATGTAAGCCTTTAGGTCACATTTCCCAACTAAGGCCAGGCATCGAGCTTCGAAGGAACCCTGAAGGTGGGTGTCTTTACCACGTTTGTAGCATATTTGAAATTACAGAGACAGTCAGACCGCCTGTCTTTGTCCTGCCAGCTCCTAGTGAACCATCAAGGACTTGTGTTTCTTTGATGTGGCTTGTAAGCATATTTCCTATAAATGATGGTAGATTAAATGTTATGAACAGACCCAAAAGGCATGGCTGGAAACGTACCACTTCCCCATCTTGGAATTAACCTGTATTTCCATTTAAATATCAGCCTCTTACAGTTTCAGCTAAGGTGTGTGTACTGTATAAAGGTAAGGGAAATTAGCGATATTTTCATATTTATCAACATTTATAAGACACATACCTGGGTTTCTGCTTCAGGCTATCATGGAGTAGCTTGTAGGAGACAACAGCACCCATGAAAACAAGAAAGGAAAGCAGGGATAAGAACCCCAGAATCAAGTCTGGAAGCATGAAGATCTGTCATTGCATCCAGCGGGGCCAACCCCACCATTCTGGAGCATTAGTCAGCACTTCCAGTCCCCTGGTGTGTGGATGGGACGAGGACTGAGCATGGGGTGACATCTCTTCCAACCATCCAACTGAGGACATGGAATTTGAAGTGTGGGGCTGCCCAGCGATGAGAGGCCAAGCTCCTCTGGATAAAGGGGAGGATTGAGAGGTGACCCTGATTCTCTGAGGTTCTGTCCTTGAAGTATGCAGGACAATGGGCTAAGAAGCCACAAGGAGAGCAGAAAGAGCAAGGCACGGTTTTCAGCGATCTCTGGGGCTTAAAAGAGAAAAAAATGATGTGAATTCAGCTTCTTTCAAGGAGGAGATCCGGTGAACACCCAGGCTCTCCTTTGGGCACTCTGTAGGACCATGCACACGGGAGCACAGGCAAACAACTAGACCAATGGACAGAAGCCAACATGCACATGTGATCACAGTGTCACAGCAAGAAGGACCGAGTGCAGAGAAGGGGGGATGGTCTTGGTCGTAAGGCCATTCAAATATCCATGCAGAAAGAATGATGGGCCCTGGCTTCCAACAGGCACCAATCCCAAACCCATACCAGACAGACTGCAGATCTGCATGTGAAATGCCAGGCTGTGAATGTTTTAGAAGAAAGCCTGGAATAGCTTCAGTCTTTCAGGGAAGGCTAATGTTTTTAAGCAGGACCCAAGTAGCACTAATGGTAATAGTAGCACATAGAAGAAAGAGTGATTAATTAGTTACCCTTAAAATTGACAAATGACAGCTGAAGAGAGTGCACAGGCAAGACACAACAATGTGGGAAAGGTATTTGCAATCCATGTACCCAACAAAGGCCTTTGATCCAGTGTATAATGAAGAACTCTCACAAATCAATAAGAAAAAGACAGATGTCCCAGCAGGAAAAAAAAAAAAGAAAAAGAAAAAGAAAAAAAAAGGAAAGAAAGAAAAGACTTTGAACAGTCCTTTTGTCACCAAATGGCCATTACACTCATGAAAAGGTAATCAGTCACATTAATCATTATAAAAATGCAAATTCAACCCAAAACGTGCTGTCACTATGTACTTAGCCAGAACAGTTAAGTTAAAAAGACAGAAAATGCCAAATATTGGTGAGGATGTGGAGCAACTTGAAATTTCACGTGCTGCTCGTGCGAGATTAAATGTCGCAAGCACTCTGGAAGTCCCGCTGGGCGTGTCTGGTGAAGCCAAACGTGCGGATTACCTGTGAGCCACCAACCCACTCCCCGGGACATGCTCCACAGAAATGCACACTTCCATGCACGAAAAACATGTCAAGGACAGTTATAGTGGCGTTACCTGCAAGAGACAAAATATGGAAGGAACCCAAATACCCACCAACCGTGGAATGAATAAGCCGTAGTATTATTGATATTTTAAGGTATCACATGGCAAGAAAAATGTACAAATTACACGATGTCACGCACACACCATGAAACACACAGAGGTACACAAGACCACCTACTGTGCGCTTCTGTCCTGAACAAGGGAGACGGGGCCATGGGGACAGAGGGGTGGGTGGCGGTCCTGGGGGGAGTGACGCACGGGTGCCCCAGCTGGAGACGCCTGTCGTTTTAGTCCCGTTCTCTCCTGGTGCTGGGCGAGGGTCGCACGTGTGTGCTCTCTTTCTGTAAAGCCATTGATTTGTACGCTTGTTTCTGATTGATACATTTTCCATATGACTGTTATACTTCCATAAAAATCTTACTATAAAAAACATACAGAGCCTGTGGCCCAAAATTCTACTTCTTAGAACTCATCCTACAGATATACTAACATGGAGTGAAGATGCACAAAGAAGCGGTTGTTTGGGTGTTTGTTTCTGTTTGGTTTGGTTTCTACAGCACCATGTGCTACAGCCAATGGTCGAAAACAGCTTCCTGTGGTTCTGCTTAAATAAATTAAGGTGCAGCACCCATGCAGTGCGATACTATATGGCTGCGAAAACAGGTCGTTCTACGTGCGTCAGTATAAAACAATCCCCAAATATGGATTAACTGTAAAAAGCCAGTTGCAAAACAGTGAGTATTGTATTCTCCCATAATTGCTAAATACAGGAGCTAGAGAGAGCTCTACGTATATCTGAAGAATTACAATAAGCTGGTAAGAATGGTACATTCTGGATGGAGAGACAAGGCATTCTGGTCTGAAATAACAGAGAGATGAATCTCTTTATATTTTTGCTCTTTGTGACTTTTTAAAAAAATCACAGGTGTACATGGTTTTCCAGACTCACCCCCGAGAGACACACACATAAAACCCAATGTAAAGAAAGCACAGACTGCTACTAATTCCTGATCCTACCAAACTTTTTGCCATTTGAACTGATGAATTCAAGGCATTTCTCATGTTTTAAATTAATTCATGGGTATTAAACCTGGTGACATTGCGCTGTTCGCTGTTAGTGACTGCATAGTCACAGACGCCTCCAAAAGCACCAAGGGTGACCACAGAGCAGGATGGGAGGAGGCTGGAGGGGCTGCAGTGAATGGAGCTCAGAAGTAACTAGTCACTTATAGATTGGGATCCGGCAGCTCTTTAAAGCACTGCAGGGATCAATGAGCGTATTCACAGGGGAAGGTGTGTGTGTGCTTGTAGGCACTCACACATCGGTGTGTGTTCAATCTTAGGGTCCTTGAAAAATCAGATCCCACTCTTAATGCAAGAGGAGTGTCATTGGCAAAGAAGAGTTTTTGCCTTAAGCCAGTTAGATAATTAGGTTGAAAAACTTGACGCAAACACAATACATATGTAGATGATAATGTTTTTAACCTATTTCACAAAAACGAAATTAAGCTGGAAGGGAACCGGGAATAAATCGAAGCATAACGCCAAGCTGAAACACAGTAGTGGGAAGGATTTGTGAGTGCAGTCTCGGAGGGACAAGGAACCCACGGACAGAAACGGAACTGCAGCTTCCATTCCCCACCAAAGTCGCTCTCACAGGCAGGAGCCAGTATGATCTGTGGTCTATTTTATTTTATTTTACTTTATTTAAAAAAAATTTTTTTTTAAATTTATGTGACAGAGAGACAGCCAGCGAGAGAGGGAACACAGCAGGGGAATGGGAGAGGAAGAAGCAGGCTCCCAGCGGAGGAGCCCGATGTGGGACTCGATCCCAGAACGCCGGGATCACGCCCTGAGCCGAAGGCAGATGCTTAACGACTGCGCTACCCAGGCGCCCCTAAAATATTTTTTTATTTATTTGACACAGAGAGAGATAGTGAGAGAGAGAGAGAGAGAGAGCACAAGCAGGGGGAGCAGCAGGCAGAGGGAGAGGGAGAGAAAGAAGCAGGGCCCCCCGTTCAGCAAGGAGCCTAATGTGGGACTCGATCCCAGGACCCTGGGATCATGATCTGAGCTGAAGGCAGACATTTAACTGACTGAACCACCCAGGCACCCCTGAGGTCTATTTCAAACAGGGTCTCAGAGGTAAAGGCCACCAGTGTAAAATGCCATAAGTAGCAGGTGCTCAGTAAAGGTCCACTGACTTGGAGTCTGTGTGAAATGCCCAGGGAATGGTGCTACTCTGCCGTCTTCAAGGGGCTGCTTCAAAGCCTGGATGCACTGACCACAGAATCAAAGCTGAGATGGAGTCAGAGATACAGTGTTTGTGAGTGCATGATTTAGAGACAATGTATAATTCATGTAATGTACAACTGTCCTGCATAATGTATACAATCCATATAATGTAGGATTTATATCATGTGACATGTATTTAAAAGTAGTTCAAGAGAACCAGAGCTGGACAGAAGTTAAAGCAGAGAAGAGAGATTTTCTTTTCCAAAAAATTACTGCAATAGGGGAAGAGAGCCCCCAGCACAGAACTGGGTTCAATTCTGAACACAACCCAAACAAGCAGGGATTTACAGCCAAGGAGCAAGATGGGGGAGGGGGCAGGTGGACGCTGTGGATGGATGGACAGTTACTAGGAGCAGAAACCAAGGATGAGGCAGATTCCAGCTAAACCCACCTGCCTGACTAAAATTTGGTTAAGCAAAGAATGTTTGTCAGTTTCAAGGATATCCTTTGCAGCGTTGCTTATAATAAAAATATACTGCAACAGCGTAATGGGGGGTTGTAATGGGACCGTGTTTCCACGCCATGGGACAAAGCAGCTGTTATCAAGAATAAGCCGGTTCTACATACTGAGGTGGAAAGATTTCTGAGATAACGTCACTGAGCTGCAGACGGGTACTTACAGTACAATCCTGTCAATATTGAACACACGCAAGCACATGCTTGTTTTATGAACGCACAGAGAAGGGGCTGGAAGGACACCACGAAGTCAGGAACAATGATGGAGCAGGGGGCAGGTCTGTCCCTGATGGTCGAGGGGAACTTTATTGTCTTGTGTGATGTTTCATATTTTTAACAAAGAGAACCTGTGTATGTAACACTTGCATGTATATTTTTTGTTTAGTGAAACCATTGATAAGAGAGCACCCTGAAAATTATGCCATAGTATTTAAATATATATTATTAAGTGCATGCATCAGCGGGTCCAAAGCTGCACGACTGACAGTGACCTACACCCATCTGGAAGGATGTTCATTCATTCATTCATTCACTCATTCTTACAAACATTCTTTACGTCAGGCAATATGGCGGATGCTTGAGGGACACAAAATTTGCAAGCTGTTGGGGAGAAAAGAAAGACACAGGAAAATAAAAATAAGACCTGGGCTTTCTGCATGTTTGTGAGATGCGATGCAGGGCACCAGGTACTTTGCCGGTGCACTTGGTCCTCCCGGGAGCATGAGGAGGTGCTGGTATGACTCCCACGGGGCAGGCGCTGGCAGATTTGAGAGAGGCTGGTCCCGGCGTACAGTCACCGAACTGAAGGCCTCCGCCAATGGAAGAGCAGAGAAACGGCTGAAGGTGTCAGTGGCCGTGGGTGTAAAGCAACCACCCAGAAAGCAGCACAGGGAGTGGGTTAAGACTCAGCGACACAGGAAGTAGGAAACATTGGCCCCATATACATTTAACAGGAATTTCAGAAGGAAGGAGAGAGATGAAGAATGGGAAGCAATATCCAAAAGCAGGGCCCTACTTTCCATTCGGATGAAATATAAAAATGGTGCCAAACAGGATAAACTTGAAAAAGAAAGCCATCCCTAAAGACATCAAAAGCCGCTAGAGAAAACAGACAGATTTCCCCTGAAGGCAGGACAATCGGACTGGCAACAGAATTCCCAACAGTAGCCATGGAAGCCAGAGACCTGAGAGGTAACGTCCAGCTGTGTGTCCCGGATGCCTGGGGGGAAAGAGCAAGTGTGCCTGGGAACTTTCCATCAGGGCCTGCACCCCACACGGTGTGAGAGCAGAGAGAGTTCCTAAGGCAGAGAGAACACAGAACAGCCTGGGAAGAAAGAACAGCTGATGGAGTGGAGGGTGGAACGTGATGGGTTGAAGAAGTTGAACAGAGATGGGACTCAGTCGCAGGAGTGACAAAATATCGTGTATCAAGACGAGGTTGTCAGGTGAGGCTCATTTGGAAATGAGAAGGACAACAAAAATCCTGGCGATGACTGCAGCAGCACCCGGGGGCTTCCCTCTGCAAGGTACCCCTCCGTCTAAGTTCATTATGCATTTACAGCTGTTATTATTTATCGTGGCTAACAGATGAGGCACCCGAATTTTTAAAAAGCCAAAGCACTTACTGCAGGTACGGATGGGTTTTAACTGGGGCCAGTTTACTCTAGAATTACCATATGAGGCCCAGAAGGGCACTCTCCACGCGCAGGGCTCCAACGGAAATGAGCAAAATCCGCAGGGTCTGCAGGGACTCCCTCTGCTCCCGGGCCTGCACTCAGACAGCCGAGGAGCCTCAGCTCCTCCACAGCACACAGCTCAGAACACACAGATAGGCGCTAGGATTAAAAATCGACAGCAGAAATCAAAACCATCAAGGCTCAGTGTCCTTGTTCCGCGATTCCAACACGCAGTGGACAATTATCAACAGCACGTGGGAAATACTAGGTTCTAACAAGACGGAGTTTAATTTGAGCTCCAATAAAGGGTGTTTAAATTGTTAAGAGAGCAAAATAGGAAATTCTCTACGTATTGAGGAAAGTCCTTATCAGGGATGCTAGTCCGCATTATCCACGGGAGATGGGAAGTCAGGACTGCAGGGACGCAGGGGGCTCAGATCCGCGCAGGCACAGCCAGGACAGGGAAGAACCGTGAGTACCAGCTTCACCCTGAAGATAATATCTCTCATTTGTCCAGGGATAGAGAATCAGCGAAGAATCTTGGTGTTATGAATTACAGAAATATTGCTTCCAACTAGCCAAAACAGTTTCAGGAATTGTTCAATTATGGTTAAAAACAAACTAGGGGCGCCTGGGTGGCACAGGAGTTAAGTGTCTGCCTTCGGCTCAGAGCGTGATCCCGGTGTTATGGGATCGAGCCCCACATCAGGCTCCTCCGCTGGGAGCCTGCTTCTTCCTCTCCCACTCCCCCTGCTTGTGTTCCTTCTCTCGCTGGCTGTCTCTATCTCTGTCAGATAAATAAATTAAAAAATCTTAAAAAAAATAAAAATAAAAAAATAAATTGTAGGAATTTGGGGACTTGGGATTTAAACACTCTATATCTATTTTAGCAACTCGAGGACATACATATCTTCTAGTTGAAATCTGTGTTAAATTCTTTAAGGAACAGGCAGGAAATAAATGTGGGGAAAAAAAAAAACCAAACATGCCAATCATGGTGATCTGTCATATCCGGCAAGAGCTGCTGCTGAGCCGAAAACAGCCAAGGGCCTTGGTGGGTGGCGCAGGCTCTGGTCCGAGTTACCCGCCCCCCGCAGAGGGCTCCTCTCCTCCACGTGGGGCAGCTACGCCCTGGCGTCTGCCACCCCCATTCTCCCCAGCACCTCACGTCCATCCTATGCACTGCCCAGCGGCAATTTCCACATTATTCCTGTACATTCCATGCCAAAGGGCCACACAATCCACAAAGGTGCTTCCCATGGAATGTGAACCGTCCTCAGGAGCCAGCGATATCTACCGCCTGGTTTGCTGAAGTAAAAGCCTCATGAAGAACATTCAGGTCTCCACGGATTCCACAGAGACCACATCAGGGCGTGCCATAAAGAGAAAGAGTTTGGGGTCAGACACCAACCGAAGAAGTCTCGTCTTGTTTTCCTCATCCACTCACCTGGGGGCTGGTGAATTTCTCTGTGAGGGTCAGACAGTAAACGGCTCAGGCTTTGTGGGCCGAATGGTCTCTGTCATAATGAGTCAGGTCTGCCACAGAAACCGGCCACAGATGATACGTACGTGAGCGGCACGGCTCTGTTCCCAGAAACCCTACTGATGGACACTGACGTTGGAAATGCGTATCATTTTCACATGTCACCAAGTATGATTCTCATTTTTAATTTTTTCAACCATTAAAAAAAGTAACTCTTCTTAGCTTGTAGGTCATACATAGGGAGGTGGCTTTGGCCCGTGGGCCAGTATGCTGACCCTTGAGCCAAAATGTGTTCCATGCGCTCATGTGTCCATCTCGCTCTATCACCGTCCTGTTCATAAGCAGTGGCACGTAGTGGATGCTCAGTAAATGCTTACTGGCTGGAATAACGAATGGGGGGAAGAGAATACTCCCAGAGTCTGATGCATATTCCATGCAGCAACGTGCACAGAGACATAAGGAAACCCAGGAGATGCTGTGCATGCTCATGGGGACACAAGGACACCTGGGAGATGCTGTGCGAGCTCATGGAGACACAAGGACACCCGGGAGATGCTGTGCGAGCTCATGGGAACACAAGGACACCCGGGAGATGCTGTGCGAGCTCATGGGGACACAAGGACACCCGGGAGACGCTGTGCGAGCTCATGGGGACACAAGGACACCCGGGAGACGCTGTGCACGCTCATGGGGACACAAGGACACCCGGGAGATGCTGTGCGAGCTCATGGGGACACAAGGACACCCGGGAGATGCTGTGCGAGCTCATGGGGACACAAGGACACCCGGGAGACGCTGTGTGAGCTCATGGGGACACAAGGACACCCGGGAGATGCTGTGTGAGCTCATGGGGACACAAGGACACCCGGGAGATGCTGTGAGAGCTCATGGGGACACAAGGACACCCGGGAGACGCTGTGCGAGCTCATGGGGACACAAGGACACCCGGGAGATGCTGTGAGAACTCAGGGAGACACAAGGACACCCAGGAGACGCTGTGAGTGCTCATGGGGACACAAGGACACCCGCGAGATGCTGTGTGAGCTCATGGGACACAAGGACACCCGCGAGATGCTGTGCGAGCTCATGGAGACACAAGGACACCCGGGAGATGCTGTGCATGCTCATGGAGACACAAGGACACCCGGGAGATGCTGTGCGAGCTCATGGGGACACAAGGACACCTGGGAGATGCTGTGAGTGCTCAGGGAGACACAAGGACACCCAGGAGACGCTGTGAGTGCTCATGGGGACACAAGGACACCCGGGAGACGCTGTGCGAGCTCATGGGGACACAAGGACACCCGGGAGATGCTGTGCACGCTCATGGAGACACAAGGACACCCGGGAGATGCTGTGCGAGCTCATGGGGACACAAGGACACCCGGGAGACGCTGTGTAAGCTCATGGGGACACAAGGACACCCGGGAGATGCCGTGCGAGCTCATGGGGACACAGGGACACCCGGAAGACGCTGTGCGAGCTCACTCTTGCAGACTTGTTCTTAGGTGGCTTCTCACTTTAGCACTCTGCCCACCTCTCTCCACTGGATTTTAAAACTACAGCTCAACCCTATGCTCATTCCTAGGCTCCAAATTTCATTAGCCATGTTTGAAAATGCCATTTCTCTCTTCCTGTCATGAGGTCAGTACCTATTTATTGACGGCCTACTATGTTCTCGGCAAATTTCTTCAGCACCTTTCTGCAGAGGGGACACACTGCTGCCCCGACCAGAGAGAGAGTCAACAGAGCCCCAATAATATTCTGACCTATATTCGAGCATGGTGTAAGCCTCTCATAAAATGGGCATTACAAAGCTTACGCAGTAAGCAGTGAGCAATATCCTGGGGGGGGTGTGCTCATCCTGCCTGACTTCCCGTTTCAGGGACTCGCGGGTAGTTTGAGGCAGGAGGATAAATCCAGACTGGAGTCAAGAAGAGAGACACAGCACGGAGGCCTCACAGGGCTGCTGCCACCCACACCACTAAGGACACGCTTAGTGCAGTTACTCTGTGTGAGGAACGCAACTGTGCAGACGTGCCCCGCGAGCACCGCCCTCACGCGCGTGCAAGTGTGGTTGTGCGGCCCAGGAGAAGGGCTCGGGTGCCTTCCTCTCGCCAGCACGCTTCCCAGTGGGCATGAGCTGGTCTGTAATAGCGGGTGGGGCGCCGAAGAGCGACGGGAGAGGCGCCCGCGTCAATGGGACCGGCAGGTGCTCGCGGGCAGCCCCGTAAACAATCCGAGTGACAACCCCAATGTCTCCTCTGATGCAGAGATGGGGTAAGCTTCCTCACAGCTCCGGTTCACATCTGGATCCTAACCTGAGGGATCAGGGGACCTGCCAGGGATGCGGAACAGGCACAGTCCCTGCGGATTTAAGATAGAAGGACTAAGCGGCGGAGCGAAGGGCAGGCTTCCGCTGAGGAGAGACAATATCATGAGACTAAAGGGGATTTCTCTGTAAGTGAAACGAGGTAGAAATACGATTTTGTATAAAATATAATTCACATATTTTTTAAAAAGTGTATATATTGTCGTTTGTACCCCGTTGTGCGCCATCTTTGAGAACAGAGCACTGTTCGACTCCACAGAAAAGCAGAGATGAAGGAAAGGAGGGAAGATCTCCAGCCTCGTGGGATAGGTGTCTGTGGGAGCTGAAACAATCTTCCATTCCCAGCGCTGAAGCCCACACCGACCTGAATAGAGACAGCGCACTGGCAGGTGGTTTGGAAACAAGAGGTTGGCAACAATAATAGAAAGCTGGCAGAAGAATTAGAAAGAAAAAAACCAGCTCTGCTTCTGCATTGTGATTGTATGAAGGACAACTTAGCATCCCAGCTTTCTTCTCTGTCGCTGAGTTCTATCCCAAATTTGCATTCTTTACAAGTCAAAACAAGCTTTTGGCAGGAGCCCGGCTAACCCAGTCATATCTGAGAATCAAGTTGTGTTCGGCCAGCAGTGAAGACGCCAGGGTCAGCACCCTCCTGGCTTTTGGACTGGTGATGTGTGCAGCAGAAGGGGCTGTGGGCGTTTTACTTTTTCTTTATCATGCGTCTCTCTCCAGGAGATGCTTTAGGAATGTAGCTATCTTTTGTCTGGATGCCACCAAATGTGGAGAAACATCTTAGGTGCAAATCCTCATTGGATAGATTAGCATTTTAGAGCCACTAAATATTTGATTTCCCTTTTCTGGAATGCAGCTTTAG
Organism: Ursus maritimus; assembly: GCF_017311325.1. Lineage (NCBI taxonomy): Eukaryota > Metazoa > Chordata > Mammalia > Carnivora > Ursidae > Ursus > Ursus maritimus. The sequence goes on along the minus strand of NW_024424675.1, from coordinate 45,172,289 downwards.
AGCGCAAGTGATGTTCGCAGTGTCTGCACTCCAGCTCCTCCTAACCAGCGCCTGTGGTCCTTCTGCACCGGGAGCTAGACTGAAGCAGCGATCTTTCCTTACAGTCTCCCTCTCTCGCCCCCCTGTCTTCCTCTCTTCTTCCTTTCTGTCTTGCTACCCTAGCCATAAACAGCTGGACTAAGGGACCAGTTGCCCGAACAAGGAGGGCCCCTCTGGTCTGGGTGGCACGGAGCAGGAGTGTCGGCCAGGGGACGCCTCCCACGCTGGATGAAGTTCCTCTGTCTGAGGAGGAAGAAAGCTGGCTTACGGAGACCCAACGTGTCCAACGAATGGCCTCATGTTTGTTCAAGTTCAGGAGAGGGGCAGTCAAAGTCACCAACAAAATTAAAAACACCAGCTAAGAAACTGCGAACAAACATGACAAACCACGCTTGCTACACTTGTTTGAGAGAATTTGAAGAAATCCAGATTGGAGCCCACAGAAAACAGAAAGGAATTATCACAGTGCTTCATGCCGTTAAAGTAGATACCATCCACCTGATTTGTGGGGTTTTCCCGGGAAGTGTACGTGGTCTCCGCGGTGCCCTCCCCATCCCAGCAAGCCAGTGCTACTGCGAGCTACCCCCAAATGCATCACGCACGCAGGACGCTGCGACCCCTCCTCCACTTGCTGTAAATTTACCTTCGTCTCGCTCACACAACTTTAGATTCCAGCGATACCAAATGGAACGTCAACATTCTGCGGCAAATTGTTCAGGAAAGTCTAGGACTTTTAATCATATTGTCAAAACCAAGAGAAGCCAACGTATCAGGTTGTTTTTTCACGGCGTGGCCTAGTTACACGAGAATCCTCCCCACCACCAAGAAGTAATAGTGTGAAGAAGCACTTTCCCTAATCACATCAAAGCCAGCTCGTAGGTTTGCCTTGCTCATCAGAAGCTGACAGAGAACCAGTTAACAGTAAGGGATCCCCAGATGGCCTGGGGGAGAAAAAGAACTCTTTCACCAGTATACTTAAGGCAAAGGTAAGGGAGCCCACTGAGAGTCTGGGAGGAGGGCTCTGGGATGAGCTGCCCTCTGTAGGCCTTCCTAAGAACAGAGATGACCCCCAGCTGATGGTTCTCGTCTGTTCTCCTGACCCATCTACCAACCAAACAGGACAATATTGTTTCTCCTACTACATTCTGTTTCTACCTCAAATATTTGTATGCAGGATTTCTGAGCATTACATATAATTGAACTTCACCTAAGACAGGTTTGCAAAATTCATATGAGGGTCTATAAGCAGCCAAGAAAAATGTATTTTAAAAATATTTAATAATGAGGAAATGTATATGATAATAATGTTCAATGAAAAAGCAGACTACAGGGGCGCCTGGGTGGCACAGCGGTTAAGCGTCTGCCTTCGGCTCAGGGCGTGATCCCGGCGTTATGGGATCGAGCCCTACATCAGGCTCCCCCGCTATGAGCCTGTTTCTTCCTCTCCCACTCCCCCTGCTTGTGTTCCCTCTCTCGCTGGCTGTCTCTATCTCTGTCAAATAAATAAATAAAATCTTTAAAAAAAAAAAAAAGACACAGAGAGAGATGAGTGAGAGAGAGAGAGAGCACAAGCAGGGGAGCAGCAGGCAGAGGAGAGGGAGAGAAAAGAAGCAGGGCCCCTCGTTCAGCAAGGAGCCTAATGTGGGACTCGATCCAGGACCCTGGGATCATGATCTGAGCTGAAGGCAGACATTTAACTGACTGAACCACCCAGGCACCCCCTGAGGTCCTATTTCAAACAGGGTCTCAGAGGTAAAGGCCACCAGTGTAAAATGCCATAAAAGTAGCAGGTGCTCAGTAAGGTCCACTGACTTGGAGTCTGTGTGAAATGCCCAGGGAATGGTGCTACTCTGCCGTCTTCAAGGGAGGCTTTGCTTCAAGCCTGGATGCACTGACCACAGAATCAAAGCTGAGATGAGTCAGAATACAGTGTTTGTGAGTGCATGATTTAGAGACAATGTATAATTCATGTAATGTACAACTGTCCTGCATAATGTATACAATACCTAATGTAGGATTTATATCATGTGACATGTATTTAAAAGTAGTTCAAGAGAGACAGAGCTGGACAAGTTAAGAAAGAAGCAGAAGAGAAGATTTTCTTTTCCAAAAATTACTGCAATAGGGAGAGGCCCCCAGCACAGAACTGGGTTCAATTCTGAACACAACCCAAACAAGCAGGGATTTACAGCCAAGGAGCAAGATGGGGGAGGGGCAGGTGGACGCTGTGGATGGATGGACCAGTTACTAGGAGCAGAAACCAAGGATGAGGCAGATTCCAGCTAAACCCACCTGCCTGACTAAAATTTGGTTAAGCAAGAATGTTTGTCAGTTTCAAGGATATCCTTTGCAGCGTTGCTTATAATAAAAATATACTGCAACAGCGTATTGGGGGGTTGTAATGGGACCGTGTTTCACGCCATGTGGGACAAGCAGCTGTTATCAAGAATAAGCCGGTTCTACATACTGAGGTGGAAAGATTTCTGAGATAACGTCACTGAGCTGCAGACGGGTGCCCCACAGTACAATCCTGTCAATATTGAACACACGCAAGCACATGCTTGTTTGAGCACAGAGAAGGGGCTGGAAGGACACCACGAAGTCAGGAACAATGATGGAGCAGGGGGGCAGGTCTGTCCCTGATGGTCGAGAACTTTATTGTCTTGTGTGATGTTTCATATTTTTAACAAAGAGAACCTGTGTATGTAACACTTGCATGTATATTTTTGTTTGGTGAAACCATTGATAAGAGAGCACTGAAAATTATGCCATAGTATTTAAATATATATTATTAAGTGCATGCATCAAGCGGGTCCAAAGCTGCCACGACTGACAGTGGCCTACACCCATCTGGAAGGATGTTCATTCATTCATTCATTCACTCATTCTTACAAACATTCTTTACGTCCGAGGCAGCCTTAAGGCGGCGGATGCTTGAGGGACACAAAATTTGCAAGCTGTTGGGGAGAGAAAAGAAAGACACAGGAAAATAAAAATAAGACCTGGGCTTTCTGCATGTTTGTGAATGCGTGCAGGGCACAGGTACTTTGCGATTGCACTTGGTCCTCCCGGGAGCATGAGGGAGGTGCTGAGGTATGACTCCCTGCAGGCGAGGCGCTGGCAGATTTGAGAGAGGCTGGTCCGGCGTACAGTCACCGAACTGAAGGCCTCCGCCAATGGAAGAGCAGAGAAAGCGGCTGAAGGTCAGTGGCCGTGGGTGTAAAGCAACCACCCAAAAGCAGCACAGGGAGTGGGTTAAGACTCATGACACAGGAAGTAGGAAGCTGTATTATTATATACTGTTTAACTACGGGATTTAAGTGGTGGGTCAGGAAGCAATATCAGCTTGGGGGCCCTACTTTCCATTCGGATGAAATATAAAAATGGTGCAAACAGGATAAACTTGAAAAAGAAAGCCATCCCTAAAGACATCAAAAGCCGCTAGAAAACAGACAGATTTCCCCTGAAGGCAGGACAATCGGACTGGCAACAGAATTCCCAACAGTGACCATGGGAAGCCCAGAGACCTGAGAGGAGTAGCGTCCAGCTGTGTGTCCCGGATGCCTGGGGGAAAAAGCGAGCAAGTGTGCCTGGGAACTTTCCATCAGGGCCTGCACCCCACACGGTGTGAGAGCAGAGAGAGAGTTCCTAAGGCAGAGAACGCAAAGAACAGCCTGGGAAGAAGAACAGCTGATGGAGTGGAGGGTTAGGCGGCGATGGGTTGAAGAAGTTGAACAGAGATGGGACTCAGTGAGAGGAGTGACAAAATATCGTGTATCAAGGCGAGGGTTGTCAGGTGAGGCTCATTTGGAAATGAGAAGGACAACAAAATCCTGGCGATGACTGCATGGGGGCTTCCTCTGCAAGGTACCCCTCCGTCTAAGTTCATTATGCATTTACAGCTGTTATTTATTGTTATAAGTGGCTAACAGATAGAGGCACCCGAATTTTTAAAAAGAAGCCAAAAGCACTTACTGCAGGAAATGGATGGGTTTAACTGGGGCCAGTTTACTCTAGAATTACCATATGAGGCCCAGAAGGGGCACTCTCCATGCGCAGAGGCTCCAACGGAAATGAGCAAAATCCGCAGGGTCTGCAGGACTCCCTCTGCTCCCGGGCCTGCACTCAGACAGCCCCGAGGAGCCTCAGCTCCTCCACAGCACCCCCCACAACTCAGAACACACACAGATAGGCGCTAGGATTAAGGAAATCGACAGCGAAATCAAAACCATCAAGGCTCAGGAATGTGTCCTTGTTCGCGATTCCAACACGCAGTGAACCTTGGTATAAGCAGCAACGTGGGAAATACTAGGTTCTAAGCAAGACGGAGTTTAATTTGAGCTCCAATAAAGGGTGTTTAAATTGTTAAAGAGAGCAAAATAGGAAATTCTCTACGTATTGAGGGAAAGTCCTTATCAGGGATGCTAGTCCGCGTATCCACGGGAGATGGGAAGTCAAGGACTGCAGGGACGCAGGGGCTCAGATCGCGCAGGCACAGCCAGGACAGGGAAGAACCGTGAGTACCAGCTTCACCCTGAAGATAATATCTCTCATTTGTCCAGGGATAGAGAATCAGCGAAAGAATCTTGGTGTTATGAATTACAGAAATATTGCTTCCAACTAGCCAAAACAGTTTCAGGAATTGTTCAATTATGGTTAAAAAACAAACTAGGGGCGCCTGGGTGGCACAGGAGTTAAGTGTCTGCCTTCGGCTCAGAGCGTGATCCGGTGTTATGGGATCGGGCCCCACATCAGGCTCCTCCGCTGGGGAGCCTGCTTCTTCCTCTCCCACTCCCCCTGCTTGTGTTCCTTCTCTCGCTGGCTGTCTCTATCTCTGTCAGATAAATAGAACAAAAAATCTTAAAAAAATAAAAATAAAAAAATAAATTGTAGGAATTTGGGGACTTGGGATTTAAACACTCTATATCTATTTTAACTCGAGGGACATACATATCTTCTAGTTGAAATCTGTGTTAAATTCTTTAAGAACAGGCAGGGAAATAAATGTGGGGAAAAAAAATAAGCAGCCTGCCAATCATGGTGATCTGTCATATCCGGCAAAGAGCTGCTGCTGAGCCGAAAACAGCCAAGGGCCTTGGTGGGTGGCGCAGGCTCTGGTCCGAGTTACCCGCCCCCCACTTGAAAGAGCTCCTCTCCACGTGGGGCAGCTACGCCCTGGCGTCTGCCACCCCCATTCTCCCCCAGCACCTCACGTCCATCCTATGCACTGCCCAGCGGCAATTTCCACATTATTCCCTGTACATTCCATGCCAAGAGAACACACAATCCACAAGGTGCTTCCCATGGAATGTGAACCGTCCTCAGGAGCCAGCGATATCTACCGCCTGGTTTGCTGAAGTAAAAGCCTCATGAAGAACATTCAGGTCCACGGATTCCACCCAGAGACCACATCCCAGGGCGTGCCATAAAAAGAAAGAGTTTGAGGTCAGACACCAACCCGAAGAAGTCTCATCTTGTTTTCCTCATCCACTCACCTGGGGGCTGGTGAATTTCTCTGTGAGGGTCAGACAGTAGCGGCTCAGGCTTTGTGGGCCGAATGGTCTCTGTCACTTAATGAGTCAGGTCTGCCACAGAAACCGGCCACAAAGATGATACGTGCGTGAGCGGCACGGCTCTGTTCCCAGAAACCCTACTGATGGACACTGGCGTTGGAAATGCGTATCATTTTCACATGTCACCAAGTATGATTCTCATTTTTTAATTTTTCAACCATTAAAAGTAACTCTTCTTAGCTTATCGTCATACATGCAAGGGAGGTGGCTTTGGCCGTGGGCCCGTATGCTGACCCCTTGAGCCAAAATGTGTTCCATGCGCTCATGTGTCCATCTCGCTCTATCACCGTCCTGTTCATAAGCAGTGGCACGTAATTGGATGCTCAGTAAATGCTTACTGGCTGGAATAACGAATGGGGGAAGAGAATACTCCAGAGTCTGATGCATATTCCATGCAGCAACGTGCACAGAGACATAAAGGAAGCCCAGGAGTGCTGTGCATGCTCATGGGGACACAAGAACACCTGGGGAGATGCTGTGCGAGCTCATGGAGACACAAGGACACCCGGGAGATGCTGTGCGACTCATGGGAACACAAAGGACACCCGGGGGAGATGCTGTGCGAGCTGTGGGGACACAAGGACACCCGGGGAGTGCTGTGCGAGCTCATGGGGACACCACCACCAGACACCCGGGAGACGCTGTGCAGCTCATGGGGACACAAGGACACCGGGAGGCGCTGTGCACGCTCATGGGGACACAAGGACACCCGGGAGATAGCAATGTGCGAGCTCATGGAGACACAAGACACCAGGGAGATGCTGTGCGAGCTCATGGGGACACAAGGACACCCGGGAGACGCTGTGTGAGCTCATGGGGACACAAGGACACCCGGGAGACGCTGTGTGAGCTCATGGAGACACAAGGACACCGAGAATTCGCTGTGCACGCTCATGGAGACACAAGGACACCAGCGCGAGACGCTGTGCGGTGTGGGGACACAAAGGACACCCGGGAGACGCTGTGCGAGGAAACTCATGGGGACACAAGGATTCCACCCGCAAAATGCTGTGAGAGCTCATGGGGACACAAGGACACCCGGGAGACGCTGTGTGAGCTCATGGGGACACAAGGACACCGGGAGATGCTGTGCAGCTCATGGGGACACAAAGGACACCCGGGAGATGCTGTGCACGCTCATGGGGACACAAGGACACCCGGGAGATGCTGTGAGAACTCGGGAAACACAAGGACACCCAGGAGACGCTGGCAGTGCTCATGGGGACCTAAGGACCACCCGCGAGATGCTGTGTGAGCTCGCAGGACACAAGGACACCAGCGAGATGCTGTGCGGGCTCATGGGACCTGGGACACCCGGGAGATGCTGTGCATGCTCATGGAGACCACAAGGACACCGGAGATGCTGTGCGAGCTCATGGGGACACAAGGACACCTGGGAGATGCTGTGAGTGCTCAGGGAGACACAAGGACACCCAGGAGACGCTGTGAGAGTGCTCATGGGGACACAAGGACCCGCGAGACGCTGTGCGGCTCATGGGGACACAAAGGACACCCGGGAGATGCTGTGCACGCTCATGGAGACACAAAAAGGACACCTGGGAGATGCTGTGCGACTCATGGGGACACAAGGACACCCGGGAGATGCTGTGCACGCTCATGGAACACAAAGGACACCGAAGGGAGATGCTGTGCGACTCATGGGGACAAGCACAAAGGACACCCGGGAGATGCTGTGCGCCGCTCATGGGGACACAAGGACACCCGGGAGATGCTGTGTGAGCTCATGGGGACACAAGGACACCCGGGAGATGCTGTGCGAACTCATGGGGACACAAGGACACCCGGGAGGTGCTGTGCGGAAGCTCATGGGGACACAAGGACACCAGAGACGCTGTGAGTGCTTTCATGGGGACACAAGGACACCCGGGAGACGCTGTGTGAGCTCATGGGGACACAAGGAAGGACACCGGGGCGCAATGCGGCTCATGGGAACACAAGGACACCCGGGAGACGCTGTGCACGCTCATGGAGACACAAGGACACCCGGGAGATGCTGTGCAGAGGAAGCTCATGGGGACACAAGGACACCCGAGGGAGACGCTGTGTAAGCTCATGGGGACACAAAGGACACCCGGGAGTGCAATGCGGAGCTCATGGGAACACAAAGGGGACACCCGGAGAAAGGCGCTGCGAGAGCTCACTCTTACAGGCTTGTTCTTAGGTGGCTTCTCACTTTAGCACTCTGCCCACCTCTCTCCACTGGATTTCAAACTACAGCTCAACCCTATGCTCATTCTAGGCTCCAAATTTCATTATCATGTTTGAAAATGCCATTTCTCTCTTCCTGTCATGAGGGTCAGTACCTGACATTGACGGCCTACTATGTTCTCGGCAAATTTCTTCCCCAGCACCTTTCTGCAGGACACACTGCTGCCCGACGAGAAGAGAGAGTCAACAAGAGCCCCAATAATATTCTGACCTATATTCGAGCATGGTGTAAGCCTCTCATAAAATGGGCATTACAAAACTACGCGGTAGCAGTGAAGAGCAATATCCTGGGGGTTATTGCTCATCCTGCCTGACTTCCCGTTTCAGGGACTCGCGGAGTAGTTGAGGCAGGAGGACAAATCCAGGCTGGGTCAAGAAGAGAGACACAACACGGAGGCCTCACAGGTGCTGCCACCCACCACTAAGGACAAACACCCAGTGCAGTTACTCTGTGTGAGGCATAGCTGTGCAGACGTGCCGCGGCACCGCCCTCACTTGCAGCCGCGCGTGCAAGTGTGGTTGTGCGGCCCAGGAGAAAGGGCTCGGGTGCCTTTCCTCTGCCAGCACGCAGCTTCCCAGTGGGCATATGACTGGTCTGTAATAGCGGGTGAGGCTTGCCCGAAGAAGAGCGACGGGAGAGGCGCCAGCGTCAATGGGACTTCCGGCAGGTGCTCGCCAGGCAGCCCGTAAACAATCAGTGACAACCCCAATGGTCCTCTGATGCAGAGATGGGGGTAAGCTTCCTCACAGCTCCGGTTCACATCTGTCCTAACCTGAGGGATCAGGGGACCTGCCGGGGATGCGGAACGAGGCACAGTCCCTGCAGTTTAGATAGAAGGACTAGCGCGGCGGAGGCGGGGGGCAGGCTTCGCTGAGGAAGGAACAATATCGTGAGACTAAAGGGGTTTCTCTGTAAAAATTGAAAGCGAGGTAGAAATACGATTTTGTATAAAATATAATTCACATATTTTTAAAAAAAGTGTATATATTAAATCGTTTGTGTACCCGTTGTGCGCCATCTTTGAGAACAGAGCACTGTTAGACTCCACAGAAAAAGCAGAGATGAAGGAAAGGAGGGAAGATCTTTTCCAGCCTCGTGGGATAGGTGTCTGTGGGAGCTGAAACAATCTTCCATTCCAGCGCTGAAGCCCACCGACCTGAATAGAGACAGCGCACTGGCAGGTGGTTTGGAAACAGAGAGTTTAACAATAATAGAAAGCTGGCAGAAGAATTAGAAAGAAAAAACCAGCTCTGCTTCTGCATTGTGATTGTATGAAGGACAACTTAGCATCAACTTTCTTCTCTGTCGCTGAGTTCTATCCCAAATTTGCATTCTTTACAAGTCAAAACAAGCTTTTGGCAGGAGCCGGCTAACCCAGTCATATCTGAGAATCAAGTTGTGTTCGGCCCAGCAGTAGCACCCTCTGGCTTTTGGACTAGTGATAATGTGTGCAGCAGAAGGGGGCTTTGTGGGCGTTTTACTTTTCTTTCATGCGTCTCTCTCCAAAAGGGAGATGCTTTAGGAATGTAGCTATCTTTTGTCTGGATGCCACCAAATGTGGAGAAACATCTTAGGTGCAAATCCTCATTGGATAGATTAGCATTTTAGAGCCACATAAATATTTGATTTCCCTTTTCTGGAATGCAGCTTTAGAGCGCAAGTGATGTTCGCAGTGTCTGCACTCCAGCTCCTCTAACCAGCGCCTGTGGTCCTTCTGCACGGGAGCTAGACTGAAGCAGCGATCTTTCCTTACGATCTCCCTCTCTGTATCTTCCTCTCTTCTTCCCTTTTTCTGTCTTGCTGCCCCTAGCCATAAACAGCTGAAAGGGACCAGTTGCCAGAACGAGGAGGGCCCCTCTGGTCACGAGGTAGCGCGGAGCAGGGTGTCGGCCGGGGGCGCCTCCCACGCTGGATGAAGTTCCTCTCTGTCTGAGGAGGAAGAAAGCGCTGGCTTCACCCGGGGCAACGTGTCCAACGAATGGCCTCATGTTTGTTCAAGTTCAGGAGAGGGCAGTCAAGTCACCAACAAAATTAAAAACACCAGCTAAGAAACTGCGAACAAACATGACAAACCACGCTTGCTCGGCTTGTTTGAAGAATTTGAAGAAATCCAGATTGGAGCCCACAGAAAACAGAAAGGAATTATCACAGTGCTTCATGCCGTTAAAGTAGATACCATCCACCTGATTTGTGGGGTTTCCGGAAGTGTACGTGGTCTCAGCGGTGCCCTCCCATCCCAGCAAGCCAGTGCTACTGCGAGCTACCCCCAAATGCATCACGCCGCAGGACGCTGCGACCCCTCACTCCACTTGCTGTAAATTTACCTTCGTCTGGCTCACAACTTTAGATTCCAGCGATACCGTGGGCGTCAACATTCTGCGACAAATTGTTCAGGAAAGTCTAGGACTTTTAATCATATTGTCAAAACCAAGAGAAGCCAACGTATCCAAGATTTGTTTTTTCACCGGCGTGGCTTCTAGTTACACGAGAATCCTCCCCCCACCACCCAAGAAGTAATAGTGTGAAGAAGCACTTTCCCCTAATCACATCAAGAAAGCCAAGCTCATGGGGTTTTGCCGCGCTCATCCAGAAGCTGACAGAGAACCAGTTAACAGATAAGGGATCCCCAGATGGCCTGGGGGGGAGAAAAAGAACTCTTTCTGGTATACTTAAGGCAAGGTAAAAGGGGGGCCCACTGAGGAGTCTGGGAGGAGGGCTCTGGGATGGCTTGCCCTCTGTATGAGCCTTCCTAAGAACAGAGATGACCCCCAGCTGATGATTCTCGTCTGTTCTCCTGACCCATCTACCAACCAAACAGGACAATATTGAGGCTGCTCCCTACTACATTCTGTTTCTACCTCAAATATTTGTATGCAGGATTTCTGAGCATTACCGCGCAGTGAACTTCACCTAAGAACTGGGTTTGCAAGGTGCATATGAGGTCTATAAGCGGCCGAAAAAAATGTATTTTTAAAAATATTTAATAATGAGAAATATATGATAATATGTTCAATGAAAAAGCAGACTACCAGGGGCGCCTGGGTGGCACAGCGGTTAGCGTCTGCCTTCGGCTCAGGGCGTGAGTCGGCGTTATGGGATCGAGACCTCATCGGAAACTCCCCAGCTATGAGCCTGTTTCTTCCTCTCCCCTCCCCTGCTTGTGTCCTCTCTGCTGGCAAACTCTCTCTATCTCTGTCAAATAAATAAATAAAATCTTTAAAAAAAAAAAAAAAAAAAAAGCAGACTACAGAGACTGCCCATCCATGATTTAAAATACATTTTTGCCCCACTACTTCCACCAAATTCACTGAAAACCAAAATAAAATAAAATTAAAAAAA